>NC_141162.1:109962897-110272897 GCF_053477565.2 Lygodium microphyllum
GCGAGGATTGAAGGATTTCATCAACATTGAGCAACCGGATTCTTATTCAATCATTTGGGAGTATTCAAGTCTTCTTCAAACTATTCGAGAGGCACTTCTCATCAATTCTTGATCTCTCCCATCCATACATTTGTTGAGCTTCATCCACTTGATTGAGAGATTTAAGAATTGAAAAGTTTCCATCAAATTTCAGCCGTTATTGGTTAAATCAATCCATTCATGGATTGCATTGCTCTCTTGATTAAAACAATAAATTAAAAGCTTTTGCTTCATTTTTTACTATTGCATTCAATTCTATTTGTTGAAGAACCAATTGATTGGTTGAATTGCTCACTCTAATCCAATGTTTGCTAATGATTGATTGATCTATGGTAAAAACATATTAAATCCATTGTAAAGGATAGGTCAGCAGTGAGTCACTCTGTGGTAAGGCCCTCTCCCTACTTATTTTGCCAATTCCAATCCTATTGCATCTCATGGAATGAGTTGAATGTATCTTTTTAGTAATGCATATCATGCTGATTGATTAGAGTAGCATATCTTTGCATATTGAGATTCCCATCAAGGAAAAAGGTAGATGTCGAGGGAGATAGTGGAAGAATAGTGAGGTGACCCTCTCTCACTATTAAAGATCTCTAACTGGTGCAACTAATCCTATTGCATCTCATGGAATGAGATGAATTGATATTTTTAGTAATGCATATCATGCTGATTGATGAGAGTAGCATGCCTTTGCCATATTGAGATTCCCATCGAGGAAAAATGTAGATATCAAGGGAGATAGTAGAACAATAGCGAGGTAACCCTCTCTCACTATTAAAGATCTCTAAGGGGTGCAACTAATTGACCTAGGGGAAAATTTTCCCACCTCTCAGTTATTTGAAGCCCATGTAGGGAGTTTATTATGTTGTTTTATCCCTCACACAAGTATTGTGAGTGGAGAATTGAAGATTCAAGTGCTCACAAAGATCCACATCTCTTAAAGATTAAAAAAGGGTGAAATAGGGCAATTGCAGGATATCGCATGATATAAATAGGTAATTACAAGTACCATCCTCATCATTGGGATATAGATTTAGGTACTACATGTTGCATACAGGTCCTACCTAGCTCCCCATAGGGTTTGGTAGCTTTAGGCATACTCATTTTGATCCCATAGGTGGAAGCAAGGACTGACATGTTGAGATAGGGTGTGAGATTGGATAGTTCAACCACAGAGATTGGGTTACAGAATTATCTATTTTAAACATTATAAAAGAGGTGTCATTGGCTTCTATTTAAACTAAAATTTTTAGTAATCAGAGTTTCCTAGCTCAAGTTATAGACAATTTACTGACAAGGGGTTCTACATGACTACATTACTGTGATAGGTCACAAAGGAAAGAATAAGGTCCAGGATGAATATGCCCAACAAATCAGAGACACCTTGTTGGAAAACATACCTCAAGAGAGCCCTGAAGAGCCTTAAATGCAAAGAGAAATTAGCGCTCTTAATCATACCATGTGTGAACATGAGAATAGACACACTCAAAGACATGTAGAGCTATTATCAAGAGTTGAGCAATGGAATGTAAATGGGAGCTAAGGATGCTAGGAAAAAAAATTAATCAAACAGTGACCCATTAGTTCCACTTTAGCCACCTAATCTTAATGTTCTAATTTAGGGTATTATTGGATGAAGAGACATTCCAAATATTTAATATGAAGTAGGAGATCATAGAGAAATAATGATTATTTGGGTAGCATAAATGGTGCTAATCCACAAGCTTACACATTGAATCCTGAAGTTTCTAAGGGTCCTTTATCATCGGGAAGGCTCCAAACTAATTCTCAGCCACCTTATGGAAAAGTACCATCTCATTTTGAAAGTCCAATGCCTACTAATCACGATCAACCTATTTTGGGATATCAACCTTTCTATGAGAGGGAGTTGAAAGCTAAAATAATTTTGGCAAAGTACAATAGGCAAAATAGATTTCAAAATTAGAGTCCTATTTTGATATATTCCCTAGGACTGATGCTATTCTACATGCGATAAAGAAGTGGCACCATTATTTGTATGGCAGCCAATTTAAAGTTCATAGTGATCACATGGTTCTAAAGTATTTCCTTATTCAATCAAATCTCACTCCTTAGTAGCATAGATGGGTAGATACTTTGTAAAATTATGATTTTGACATCACTCATACGAGTGAGGACAATGTGGTAGCTGATTCTCCAGAATGTAGTCATGTAAAGTTTCAGCTACACTATGATTGAGCTACATAGCGATTGGATTGAGGAGTTACAAAAGGCCCATCTTTTGGATGATGAGCTCAACCATGTTTTTCAAAAAATACAGCAAGGTGTCATGGAGGAAAGCTCACATTATCAGCTTAAAAATGGCCTAATTTAGCTAAATGGCAATATTATTATTCCTTCTTCTACTTCTTCTTTCAAGCTAAAAATTATAAAGGAGTTATATTCTTCCCCTTAACTAGATATTTTGGGGTATTTAAAACCTATGATAAGATTAACAAAAGTTTTTATTGGAAAGAATTGTGGATATATTAAAGATTTTGTTATGAAGTGTATGCCTTGTCAGCAAAATAAAGACATCACCCATAAGCAAGGTGGTTTATTGCCACCATTACCTAATCTTGAGGGTAAGTGGATGCATATTACCATGGATTTTATTATTAGCTTACCTACAACCAAAAAGGGATGGAATGGTATCTATAATAAAGCAGCCCATTTCATTCCTACCAAGACACAATTTACTGCTTCATAGGTAGCTAATCAGTTTATGGAGCAGATCTTTAGATTATATGGATTACTAGAGGTGATTGTGCATGACAGGGATTCAAAGTTCATGAGAGATTTTTGGTAGGTGATATTCAGTTCCATGGGCACTAAGTTAGCTCCTTCTACAGTCTATCATCTATAGACTGAGACTGATGGCCAAATAGAAAGGGTAAATAAGTGGTTGGCGACTTACCTTTGCCATTTCTGTCATGATGTGTAGCATGTTGGGATGTAGCATGCTAGGATTCATGGTTGCATTTGGTTGAATTTTCCCATAATAACTCCACTCCTACTAGTATTGGTGTTTTACCCTTTGAGGCTATGTATGGTTATAAGGTGACCTTACCCATAGTCATTTTCAATGAGAAGATCAACCCTCACGGGAAAGAAGATTTGGAAAAAATGCATACCTTTTTCAGTAGTGTAAGATGAATCTTAGGAAGGCCCAATATCAAATGAAGATGTATGCTAATGAGAAGAGGTGACCTTTATAGTTCCAAGAAGGAGAATTAGTTTTTATGAAAGCAACCAAGTCTCGTTACTCTACTTTGAAGAATGAATCAAGTAACAAGCTGCTCACACGTTTTATAGACCATATAGGATCCTGAAGCGCATTGGAGACTTCTATTAGAAGTTATGGCCAATTTTGTTCAACAAGGTTTGTTCTTATATCAAGTAGTCTATTCATACTTGTTGAACTTGTTTCTTGAAGATATAAAGGCTCCAACTTCTTTTTGAAGATATCTGGATCATGTATATAGGTGAGGCTTTTCTTAATGTCTTGATTTCAATCAATATATCTTCAATTTTTCATTCCTTTCCCATACTCTGTACAGTTGAAATTAGAGTAGTACTCTATTTCATCCACCCATCATTCTCAACCATTATAAGTTTGTTTTTGTGGGCAAAAACCTTTGGGCAAGGATGGATTGTAAGAAGCTAGGAAGATATATTTTGGTGTGAAATTGTCAATAATACCTTGTCACGCCGACATGGGTATAAAAGATATGAGACATGTAAATTTTGATATCTTTTGGCAATAATACAATTATTGTCTCTCACATCACCTCCTTGTTCACAAGTTGCATGGCTTCTCTATCTTCTTTCCTATCTTTCTAATCTTTATCTCTCCTCATCATTCATTTTCTCTCATCTTTTCTCTCTTTTTTGCTCTTCTTTTGTTCACCTCTTACCTCTTTTCTTGACAAAGAGAGCTCAATGTGTTAATTTAGGCCAAATTCATTTGTAAGGTGCTCTTGTAATAGTTCTAATTTGTTACTTGTACTTAAAAGACATTCTTAATGTTCTAAATATTTAGTGAGAGCCACGCTCACTCTCATAAATTTATTCTTAAAGTTACTTTTAGAAGATCCACAATGGATTAGAAAGTTTCAGGTAACCTCTATTTACTTCTACAATGAATCCTGTCCATAAGGAGATAATGTATGCATAAAGGAAAAGGATCAGTCATGATACAATGGTAAAGGGAAGGATACCCAACCAAAACTTGCAAACCTGAGCCCATGTATATAGTGTGTAAAAGTGATAGAGAGATCATTATTATGTGTGCCAACTTTGAGTCTCTACTCTTCTACCTTCTTGTCTATCTTCTTGGTGCATCACTACTTGAGAGTGAGAGGGAGAGGGAGTGTGAGACTATGCTTGAGTGAGGGACTAGTGAGAGTGATGGCTCATATTCACTTCTTGCGTCACATCTCTTGCTTCCCCTCTTACTTCCATAGGTTGAAGGATAAGGAGTTGAGTAAGGTAGTGTGTTAGGGAGAGTATCAGAGTTAGAGAGAGAGATAGAGAGAATTGGTGGGAGAAGCTTTTTTTCATTCTTTCCTTCTCCTTCTTCTTTTTCTCTATCTTCTTCTCTCAATATTGGAGCAAAATAATGTGGATGTAAAGAAGTAGGGGAGGCATCTTGGAGCATGACACATGAATTATGAGGCCATCAACAAATCTTCCATGCATTTTGACTATCATGCAATGAAGATAAGCAAGTGGGTCTTGTACACGCTTTGAATTTTTTGGTTTCTTGCTTGCATGAGGAGTCCATCCATTGTCCCATTGTTGAGCTCTCATTGAGCCTAACATGAGTGTTTGAGAAAAACTTTTTCTCCATTAGAGATCCATAAAAAACGTATCAACCATTCTATATATTTCCTAATTTTCAAGTCGGACATGAAAAATATCAACAATTCATTTTTCATGTTTTAATGGACCTCAACATATGGCTATGTAAACATTTGGAAAGGGGATCTCCAAAGCATTAAAAACCCTTACAAACTAGTGTTATTGACCAATCGCTACAATTGAGACAGTTGGGAAGATTCCTAAAATCTAGAGCTTATTTATGAGTTAATTATCATCATTTTCAATAGCCTTATCTTCTTTAGGTTAAACCAACTATTTAAGAATAACATTAATACTTGGTTGATATTGTTCATATTTGATTGTATTTTGTGTAGTCTCCTTCTCATCTTGACTTTTTTCATATGGACTCAAAGTTTGGGTTGGGAGTGTGTGGGAGTGCCTAGGACTTTTAAGTGTGAGTTGGGAGTGTTTTTAAGGAAGCAATGCCTACCAAACTAAGACATGTGAAGGAGTTGGCCTAATTAGGTTAATTTTGTGCTTTTGTCTTGCTCAGGATTATTGATTTATTCTAGAACTTGCACATTTTGTGAGCTAATTCCTAGGCTAGCTTCTGGAGTGTTTGACACCTATTTGACATAAATAGCTCTATGGTGCATAAGAGTGGCTTTGGGAGATTTGAAAGAGATTGCTTCCTTTATGGAGTAGGATTCACTACTTGATAGTATTGTTGGACATACATATATGATATATTTTAGCCCTTATTGGGGTGGATAGACCTACGGGTGTGTATTAAGTAGTCACACATATGTGTGCTACGTGCACGCATGCACACACGTGTGCGTGTGCATGCGTGCGCTTGTGCGCGTGCGCACACACACGAACGCACGCACGCACGCGCGCGCGCACACGCACGCGCACACACACACACACACACACACACACACACACACACACACACACACACACACACACACACACACACACACACACACACACATGCATGCTCAATCACCTACTAATTATATTAAGATATGCTTCTAATATCATGATGCCTTGAATTAAGACATCTCATCACCACATCTATTGGAACCAAATATAGGACTTCATGTGCGCACATGAAGTCCTATATTTGGTTCCAATAGATGTGGTGATGAGATGTCTTAATTCAAGGCATATGCACATGAAGTCCTATATTTGGTTCCAATAGATGTGGTGATGAGATGTCTTGATTCAAGGCATCATGAAGTCTTCATGTGCATGCACATGAAGTCCTATATTTGGTTCCAATAGATGTGGTGATGAGATATCTTAATTCAAGGCATGGTAATATTAGAAGCACGTCTTAATATAATTAGTAGGTGATTGAGACAATTTTCAATGAGTTATAGGATTGTTATTATTGCATACATACTTATTAAAGGGCTACATAGACAAGTACAAGGAAAAATCCAATCATTCCCTCTACAAATGTATGTGGATTGGAACATATTTAGTTCAATATGACAAATATTTGGAGATATTGCCCCTGGACTACTTTCTAGAGGGCTAAATTATTTTCCTTTCTACGTATGTATGCTTTTGAACTTATATGTATGCATATGCATGCATGAGAATATAAATGGGTTTACATATGTATGTATGGTGTATTATCTACACATGTACATAACTACAAAAGCACACAAACATATGTATTTATATGCTTGTCTATTAGTGTACATTTACACTTACAATATTAGTATGTGCATGTATATGTGAATGCATGACTGCATGCATGCATATGCACACATGTATGTATGTGAGTGCACATATGCATACATGAATGCATGATTGTAAGCATGCACCCATGCTATGCATATGAATATGTATGTAAAACAAGAACTGTATAAAAACTCAATACCTTTGACTTGGGTACTTTCAAAAGCCTTTTGACTTGGGTACTTTCAAAAGCCTTCTGAGCCATTATATAGAGATCTTTACATTCTTTTCTATGAGATCTTTACATCCTTTTCTAAGCATTACAAATACAATTCTGCAAACTAGCAATTTTGTCTCATTTTCAAGTCAAGTGCAGCTTTTGTATGTATTGTTACAAATATAATTTCACAATAGTTGAGATTGGAAAAGCAGTTGAATAAGTGTGCTGCTTCATATCAATGTATGCTAGTGACACCATACATTTTTGGAATACCAACATGAATACATGCGTGCATGGTTAGCATTTCAATTAAAAAATTCAAAAGTTGTCACTAAACTAAGCATGAATGCTAGCGTTTAGTGATCTTTCAACCATATTTAACTGTATATTTTCCTATGGCTGTAAATATTTGGGCTTCATATTTATATCCTTAAGAAAAGAAGGCAAGAGTTCCACAATTTGAATTTTGATGTGATCAATCTAGAAACTCTGTGCATGGAGGATGCAAAAAGTTACACATAAGCTGCCATAGAAAGAGACAATCAGAGAAACAAAGGTACATGGAGAAGAATCATTTTGTGGAGGTGTGGAAAGAGTGTGAAAGTGAAGAAGCCTTTTATGTAATAATCACAAACATGTTGTCGACGTCTCTAAAATATGGTCAATGGAACATGACATAAAGTAGTCTTCTCTTGAGCATAAAATAGTGATGTGACTACCTTAAGATAATGCTCGGGATAATATGGTTCAATGATGACTCATGTTTCCTTGAAGTGGTTACATTTTGAAGAATAAGTGGGTGCTCTAGTTTGAAAAGGAAAGGACTTCGGGTTTTTGTATTAGTGCTACACTCAAGAAAGTAAAGAATGTTGGTGTGAAAGGTCAAATGTGCTATGAAATTAGAAATTAGGTAGAGGGGTTATGGATAAATTAGTATTTGCCTTGAAAGCAACAAGATGATAGGAAATCATCATCATCATCATCATCATCATCATCATCATCATCATAGCTTTCATAAGCAAATTAGATCACGTAATCTTGGTATTGGAACACTCCCATTAGCCTAATGGTTAGATTTCTAGGATCTCCTTACACAAGTCATTTACATGTAAGCGTTTCCATAGGTTCTACCTCATGTAAGTAAACCTAGTGTTAGGTTAGGTGGTTAACCTTGCTAGCAAAAGCAATTAATCCTTGCATGCATTCTCTTTATTAACATAGAATAGGCCAAGGTAATTCCACATCTTATCAATCTTGTGACAAGAGGGTTGAGTGTCACTTTTTGGTTGATGGTAGAAGGATTAAGTGCTAGTTTTGTGCCTTTGAAATCACATACCTACAGGGGCAATATGATTGTAAATAGGTGGACTCAAACATATGTTATGATAGCAAACAATATTTTGGACCATTGCATGTGGCCTTTATCTCCATTATGTCTTCCTTAACGGATCATTACATATCCAGTGGCCAACTAAAGCACTTATCTTAGCCTATGTCACAATCGACAAACATACATCAACCTAAAGCACAAAATTTGCACATCCCAATGCCTCGGTGATGGAAGGGTGAGAATCTCATTTCCCAGTGACTTGCGCAAGTGGACGAACATAATAGGGGAGCCCAATTCAATGAAATCACATTGTGTTCCTTCTATTCAAAGTGACAGAGCTCCCATTTAAGTCGATGTGTAAGCCCCACGGGGACGATGTCAACATCTAGTGCCCAATTCTTGCAGTTTAATGGAGACATCAAAGGAAAGCAATATATGGAGTAATGTTTGGCAAAGCAAAAGAGTGCTAGACACTAATGAGTTTGTCCTTGTCTTAACCCATCAAAGAGGGAGTCTTGAAGGGGGGGAAAACTTGTGGCACATGACAAAATGAAACTTAACCCAAAACCCAAATGCCTCATCAGACTAGTCCTTTATTAATGATCTTTACTCCACACAAGCCTTGGTGACTTTCTCATCTTCCTTTCTGTCTATCTCCCCCCCCCCCCTCCAAACCTTCTCTGTCAGTGCATATCTTCTCAGTCATGGTGAATTGGAAGGGCCTCTCCTCGATTCTCTTCTCCGGATTGCTCCTGCCGCTGCTTCTGCTGCTGCAGACAGGTATGTATCTTCTGTCGGTTCGCATGCTCGACCGATTGCTATCCTCTCAAAAGCTTGATTAACCAGTCTTAACAATGGAACACAGAAGAGGGAAATGCTGATTCTGTGACTTTATCCACGTGCTGGGTCTAATTGACATAATTCCTGTGTCTGTCTGAGTACTATCCTCTCGGAAGCTCGATTAGGCAGTCCTTACAATCGAAAGCAGGAGGGGGAAATGGTGTTTCTGTATCTTAATCCATATACTCTCTCGCTAATTGACATAATTCATATGTCCGTCTGATTGCTATCCTCTCAGAAGCTCGATTGAGTACGATCTGTGTCTTAATCCATATATTCTGTCGCTAATTGACATAAGTCATGTGACTGTCTGATTGCTATCCTCTCAGAAGCTTGATGAAGCAGTCCTAACAATCAAATGCAGAAGGGGGAAACCATGATTCGAAGCCTTAATCCATATATTCTGTGGCTAATTGACATGATTCATATGTCTGTCCGATTGCTATCCTCTCAGAAGCTTCATTAAGCAGTCCTACGATAATTCCAAGGCTTAATCTATATATGCTGTCGCTAGTTCAGATAATTGAAGAGCATCATGTTGTGCAGTCGATTGTTATGACTGGTTACTTGTCAGAATTTGAAGCGTTAATCACAAAACCATATTCTGTGAAATTTGTGTCAGAAATTTGGTTATCATGTCCTGTGTGGACTGTTTTTCTCTTTCGATGCTCAGGAGAAGGAAGGAAAGGGGCAGCATGGGAGGTGAAGGCGTATGATTACAGACAGATTCACGAAGAATTAAGTCTGATCGATGGTGAGTTTCTTCTCTTGGTTCCTCTGTTTTTGAGGAAGGGCAGGCTTTGTGACTCGAGTTTTTCTTCTCTTCTCTTCGCAGACACAGCATGGAACCGGAAACATGAAGACATGCAAGCATGGGATTTTCTTGATACTGCAAATAACAAGGGCCTTGAAGGCCACGAAAAGACAGCAGATGAAGATGATGATGCTGATGATGAAGAGCAGGAACAAGAAGAAAGGCATCCTGCAGAGAACATGCTAGAAAAGCATCATGCAGATGGAAGCCTTTCTTACATATTGAGTGGGTATTAATTTAATTTCAGCAGGAAGGCTCATGAAGTCTCAAGATTGGCCTTCAAGAGCACCCCATTTCATTCAGATATTCGACATGATATGGTGCTTGTTATCTGGCCTCTCCAGTGGTATTCTTCCTGTGGATGGCTGTGTGTGTCTTAGCAGGTTAGCCACCATGCACAGGTTATAATGGCACAGCCGGCCTCAAAGTGTATCGGAGAGAGGGAAGCACGTTGATTCTCCTCCTTCCATAGCTTTTTGAGAGCAGAACTGTCTTGTGGTAGACGTTTTACTCATATGCTTGTGTCATATGTATCTGCCAAGGCACATGTGCTTGTATCCATCTATGTATCTCCCAAGGCCACAGTTGTCCCCATGATTATGTAAGACAAATTTTCCCTCAACTTCATAGAGCCGAGCACCGCCATTGACCTCCTACAGATGCAATCTCACATACCTGCATCGCATCTCATGGGCATCATGTAATAACAGCTGCCATGCTAGTTGCAAAGCCTAGGAAATTCTTTGTTTTGTTCACAGTAAGACACAGTCTCCCCAAAAATAAGACTCTTGTTACTCAGGAGTACCCATTGGATATGAAAAACATAGTCTCCCACTTGTACAATCCATGTGTATATATTCAATCTCTTACAGTGTACAGATTCACATTTTAGGTCTCTTCAAGCTCCCATTCTCTCTTTAAGAATGTTAATTGGTAATTTGATCACTGGAGTTATAAACATGATCCTAAAGAACTTGGAAGTCTAAACACTTTTACGCAGCCATGTGTGTACCCTGCAAGAACTTGGGGTTTTGTTTTCACAAGAGAAGTACACACACAAGTACCTCTTAGAGTTGGATGAGCTTGTGTGATTAGCTCCATATTGACATTGTGTTGAAATTGTTTGAGATATTAAACAACTTCCATTTCAGCTCGAAAATGCGATAAGACATTGCTTCATTTTTTTGCTTCTAGTTACTTGTAACGACTGCTAAATAGTACGGTCAGTCTAGCAGTTCTCATGCATCTTGATTTTCAATCAAGTTGTCAACTTGTCAATCAAAGAGCATCCAGCATCCTTGTGATGGAGCCAGTTTATTGGTTTGGCAAATGTATGATTTGGTTGTGTACTTTGTGGAACAGTGGTTATGCTAATGAGGTAACTTATCACCATTGAAGCTATTTCAGGTTTGTCTTAACTTTTTGGTGAGTGGTAATGTTAATATCATAATATGTAAGCAAATGATGTGCGGGACGAGAGCAAAATGTGGAAATCACCAATGTACATATTTGCAAGAGAAAGGAGTGGCTTACATTTTGCATATTCACAGCCTTTTCCCACTTACAACTTGCATAATTAGGCAGCTTCATACCTCCTTCCCTTGCTTGCAATTGTAAGGAGGTAAACATGCACCGTCCTTTTATTTTTAATTTTCTTTCCCTACCACAAATAATAGGTACCATGCTGTTATTTTTAATTTTCTTTGCCTACCACAAATAATAGGTGCCATGCTATTATGTAGTGCAAGATGATATTGAATTTGAGATTGATGACTTGGCTTGTTTCATGTAAACTAGGCTATAAATATTTGGCAACATTCGTAGGGTCATTTCTCGTTTGACCATTAAGTCACGGTAGTAGCCTCGGTCCACATTGTTTGGTAGTATGTTGCGACAATGATATACCATACTTGAGAGTGTTGAGTGGCTAGGCTAATCAGGCATATGAAGTCGATGCTCCATTTCTCAAACACTTGGCAAGTGATGATGGGCATCGATTCCAACCTATCCTTCCTAATGGGTACCTTAAACACATTTGCACTGGTAGTTCTTGATAGACCTTGTTGCAACTTCAAATAAAGTTAGCCACCACAACTAAGATTGTAGAATTTAACATATGCTATTCTCTTGTATGGCATCGTCCATCTTATGTTTGCACACCTATGAGTAATCTATGTTGCTCTAGTTGACATAGTTGTCTTGCAATCAATTGATGGGGTTGAATTTCTTTTCACTCTAGCCTTTTGGAAGTCCTTTCTCTACAACCTTTGTACGTTGTCAACCCAATAAGGTATTATAGTTGCCATCTTGAGCAACCTCCCTTCTTCTCCTAAAAAAGATGTGCACTAGGGAGATTGCCATACACCTCGACAATAGCATTTTTGATTGTGACTCAAGACACATGATCTGCCATATAAAGTCATTTGCCTTTTCGTACACCATAGTGAAATCAAACTTGAGCAATAGATGTAACCATCATGCTATCTAGCTTGTTGCACATAGTTTGTTAGCAAGATATATCATTGCTTAGTTAGCGAACAGGTGAATGGTGCAACCATCTAATAGTGATGGAACCTTTTCATCGTGTACACCATTCCTAGGCCCTCCTTTTCCATGGTTAAATAATTCATCTTCATATTGGCAAGTTGTTTGCTAGTGAAACTTGTATAGAAATCTACACTGCTCACTAATGAGTTAAACCCACCCTAAGTGGTATTTTAAAAGCATCTATACATACATAGAAAGTGATTGGGGCTCATAGAATAGGTGCATGAATGGGGATCTTTTTGAAATTTTCATATGCTTCTCAATATCCATTTGCCCATATTAACACTACAAGTAGCTTTTAGAAAGGTCTAACAATGATTGTATAGTTTAGAACAAAGTGTATGTAGTAGCTTGTATGTCCTTAGCGGCATTGAGATCTCTTAGGCTTAATTGGAGGTGATAGGCCCACAATCACATTGATCTTTGTGTTTCCAATGGCAATCATTCTAAGACACCACATGCTGTCAAGATTGTGGGAGAGAAGGAAGGAGTCTCGCTTGAAGCTTTCTTGCTTGCACAATGGGGAAAGACACACAAGGGTGGAGGCTGAAAACAGTTTTCCTCTTCTTAGTTGTGTAAGCCAAAAAGAACTCACTTACAAAGAAATAGAAGAACCCTAAATATGGGTCTCAAACCAAACTCAACTAACTAAGGTGGCATACTAACTGAGCCACGAACTAGAGTAGATAAGGATAGCTATCATGTAGCTATTATTCATGGGTGGTATACCAACCGCATCTGCAACTAACACGTCGGTGACATAAATGCACAACGGTCACCCTGGCATATCATGAGTGGAGCTCGATATCTCAACACTCCCCCTCGAGCTCAATCCCAATTCCTGCACATCAAGCAGGTCTCTGAACTTGCGCAGCTTCTCTGCGCCCAATGCCTTCGTGAATATGTCAGCTACCTGATCCTCTGTGCTGACATAAACTAGATCAATAAGACCTAGTAAAACCCTCTCTCGCACATAGTGATAGTGCACCTCAATGTGCTTTGTTCTAGCATGATAGACTGGGTTATTTGCCAAGTGTATACTACTCATGTTGTCACAATAAATGACAACTGGCCCATCTGTAGGCTGATGCATATCATAAAGTAGCTTATGCAACCAAGCTACCTCACATGCAGCCATTGCTGCACCCCTGTACTCAGCCTCTGTGCTTGACAAGGCAACTGTAGGCTGTTTCTTGCTGCTCCAAGTGACTGCAGCACTCCCAAAAGAGAACACATATCCACTGGTAGATCGTCTATCAGAAATACTACCAGCCCAATCAGCATCAGTGTATCCATGCAACTGTATCTGAACCCCAGTCTCATAAAATAGTCCATACTGCAATGTGGACTTCACATACCTGAGTATGCGTCTAGCCGCATCCAAATGTGGTTTCCTTGGAGCCTGCATAAACTGACTTACCAATCCAACAGCATAGCTCAAATCTGGCCTGGTAATAGTCATATAAATCAAACTTCCTACTATGCGTCTGTACATAGTAGGGTCTTCTAGAAGCTCACCTGCATCTGTGCTCAGCTTCACATTCTGCTCCAAAGGAACTGAAATAGGCTTACAGCCTGTCATCCCATATTTGGACAACATGTCCAATCCATACTGCCTCTGCAAGAGCTGTATCCCACTTGGTGATCTAATCACCTCAATGCCCAAGAAATAACGCAGCTCTCCCAAATCCTTCATCTCAAACTTCTGCTTCAATAGCATTTTCACATGAAGGATATCTTCATCACTGTCACCTGTCATAATCAAATCATCAACATAAATGACAAGTAGCATAATACCTTTCTCTGTTTTTCTCACATAAAGTGAGAAATCTGCCTTGGAAATCTGAAAGCCAATAGTGACAAGATACTGTCCTATCTTGTCAGACCATGCTCTAGGTGCTTGCTTCAAGCCATACAAGGCTTTCTTCAACCTGCAAACAAACTCAGGATGAACAGCATGCACATAACCTGGTGGCTGCTCCATATAGACCTCTTCTTGCAAATCACCATGCAAGAAGGCATTCTTTACATCCATCTGATGTAAAGACCATCCCTTTGATGCAGCCATAGCAATGACTGCTCTTACGGTTGCCATCCTTGCAACCGGACTGAATGTTTCTTCATAGTCAATGCCATATGTTTGTGCATACCCCTTGACTACTAATCTTGCCTTGTATCTGTTCACAGAACCATCTGCATTGTGCTTCACCTTATAAACCCACTTACAGCCAATTGCATTTTTACCTTTAGGCAAAGGTACCAATTCCCATGTAGCATTTGCTTCCAAGGCATCCATTTCTTCATCCATGGCTTTCTCCCATTTTTCTTTTCCCATGGCTTGCTCAAAAGAAGTGGGTTCTGGTTCCTGTATCACTTTGACCATATATGCATAGTGAATGGCTGTAAATCCATCATATTTCAGCCTATCCACAGGATACCTAGCTCTCGTAGACCTGTGCAAAGTAGGTTCACTCCCAGGTGCTCTCAAAACATCCCTGGTCTTCCTTACTCCAGGTGTAACAATAGAAGGAATACCCAACTCATCATCAATGCTCTATTCTGAGCCACTGGATTCACCATCCACATAAGAGTGACCTGCATTCACATCAAACATGGGCTGATCAACCTTCTCTTTTCCTTTTCGTGATACCTGCATACTACTATTTGCATTACTTTGAGAAGATTCTCCTGATCTCAATCTGCCTGTCCATGGCGAAGAATGTGAACCACTGCTAGAGGACGCTCCAGGTCCACTAATATTTTGTGACTGCTGCTGTGGATTTTGTGCATCATTACCATTTTGTGCATCTACATCATCAATCACATTTACTGGTTTATACCAGCTACTCATCTCATAAAAAACAACATCTCTGCTCACTGTAAACTTACGAGTAGAAGGGTTATAGCATCTATACCCTTTTTGCTGCAGAGAATAACCAATAAAGATGCACTTCTCAGCTTTTGGATCCAACTTGGATCTCAGCTCATCTGGCACATGTACATAGGCAATGCAACCAAAAATTTTCAAATGAGAAATATCTGGTTTCCTACCAGTATACCTCTCCTCTGGAGTCATTCCATGTATTGCTGCAGTGGGAGTCCTGTTCATTATGTAGACTGCTGTAGCAACTACTTCAGCCCAATAAAAATCTGGCAAGTCTTTTTCATTGAGCATGGCACGAGATACCTCTCCAATATGCCTGTTTTTTCTTTCTGCAATTCCATTTTGTTGTGGGGTATAACTGCATGAATATTGCTGCTTTATGCCATGCTCCTGCAAGAACTTTGCAAACTCATTTGAGAGGTACTCTCCCCCTCCATCTGACCTTAGGCATTTTATTTGCAGACCTGTTTCTTTTTCAGCCATAGCTTTAAGGGTTTTGAAATGCCCAAAAACTTCACTTTTCTTTTTCATAAAATACACCCAAACTTTTCTGCTATAGTCATCAATAAAAGTGACAAAATAATGACAGCCTCCAAGAGATGCAGCTTTAGTAGTCCACACATCAGAGTGGATTAATTCCAATGGCTTCTCACTCTCTTGAACATGTCTAGGAAATGGTTTCCTTGCCTGTTTTCCAAACTGACAGGCTTCACATACCTTATGCATTTCTGCAACCTTGAATTTTGGCAATCCTGCAACAATATTTTGGGCCTGCATTGATTTAAGTCGCTGTACATTAACATGACCAATGCGTTTATGCCAGATATCAATATCTGCAACTACACCAGTCCCATGTGCAAACATTGCTGCACTCAATTCAGACATGTCTGCATCCAATGTAAACATTCTGCCCTTCTGCTTTCCTTTTGCTATCAAGCGACCTTTATTTTTCATATCCTCAACAAAGCATCCATGAGGATTAAATCTGACCTGCAAGCCCTGTTCAACCATTTGACCAACAGAAACCAGATTCTTGGTGATATTCGGGACATGAAATACATCGGACAGGTATTTCTTTTTCCCATCCTGCATAGACAAGGGAATTTTTCCAATCTGCACAATAGGATGTGCAGTATCATCACCAGTCTCCACAAATCCTGGTTTTTCCATTTTCCTTGCATCCTCCATCCATTCTGCATGACATGTCATGTGGTTTGATGCACCTGAGTCAACATACCATACATCATTGCTTTCTTCTGCACTTGTCACAGAATTGTTCATGTGCTGCATCATAAACAAGTGCTCATTTCTGTCATCACCCTGTCTACTAGAAGATGCATAATTCCCTTGTTGCAGTTTTCCATTCATGATGTCATTCTGCTTTTTATAGCAGTCTTTAGCCATATGACCCATTTTACCACAGTAGTAGCATTCAACATTACTGTTTGCATTTTGGCCTCTTTGCCATCCACCACGACCTCTTTGGCTCCCCCTGCCTCTAGAGTTACCACGTCCTCCTCCATAGGACTGGTTTTCTTGAGTCTGCTGCATATTCTGATTTCTACCACGGCCTCAAATCGGCCTCCTCTACCTCTGCCTCTACCTCTTCCAGCATTTGAGTAGAAGACAGCTTCTTTTGAAGTTCCTCCTGAAGAAGATGCACCACCATTTCTCTGTTCCTCAGAAATTAGAAGAGCAATCAACTCCTCAAAATCAGGAAATCTTTCACGAACTGAAATGGATGTCCGAAACTGTGCATAATCCTTTCCTAGACCATTCAAGGTCACAGAAACTAAATCATCATCTTCCACTGGTGACCCAATGGAAGCAAGTGCATTTGCAATCTTCTTCACCTTCATGTGGTAGTCATTGATGCTCATATTTTCTCTTTGCACATTGTGCAACTCTTGCTTGAGCTGCATTTTCCTGGCTTGCGTATTTGTGCTATACATCTTTGACAGAGTATCCCATGCCTCCTTTGGCGTACTTGCATCCTGAATATGCACAATCATAGAGTCTGAAATGCTGATAGACAGCCAGTACATAACTTTCCTGGCTCTCTCATGCCATGCTTTGAATGCCTGCATTTGCTGTTGATTGGGAACATCAGGAAGAACTGGTTCTTCTTCATTTCCTGCAACAAATTCCCAATATCCTTTTCCCATAAGGAAATTCGTCATTCTAAACTTCCATGCCTGGAAGTTGTTCTTGTCAAGCTTTTCAGTGACAATCTGTGAAAGAGAATCAGACGCCATTACAGAATACTGCAAGAAATTCTGTCACTGCAAAAAAACACAGCTTCACCCTCACAAGGGCAAATCTGCAAAACTGGCGAAAGTGGTATTTGACCACACAGTCACTTCCTAGTGACGATTTTGCATAAACAAGAACCAAGGATGATTCTGAAACTCCCAATGTCTCTGCGCACAAGCATACGATGCAATTTCTACAGTAACTTTTCACCGACCTGTAGAACAGTGGCTGCACAGCATAAAACTGAGCCTTTTCTTGAGTGCGTGCGGAAAACTTCCGTCTGCGAAACAGGCCCCGAAATGGCCTCAAATCAAAAAAACAAGGTCGCCAAGGGCTAAAGCCCTGTCCCGCAGCATATACTGCCCTCTTGCTTCACCGCGAAGGGCGTCTCAACCTGAGACAATGCACTCCTGCAATTTCCGGCTGTGCTACCTGCAGAGATCTGCTCCCAAAATAGAAAATGAAAGCAACACTACTCCTCTTACCAGAACACCGCGAGCTTGGCTTGCTTTCTTGAGCTCCTTACCACGAACAAGGCTCTGATCCCATGTCAAGATTGTGGGAGAGAAGGAAGGAGTCTCGCTTGAAGCTTTCTTGCTTGCACAATGGGGGAAGACACACAAGGGTGGAGGCTGAAAACAGTTTTCCTCTTCTTAGTTGTGTAAGCCAAAAAGAACTCACTTACAAAGAAATAGAAGAACCCTAAATATGGGTCTCAAACCAAACTCAACTAACTAAGGTGGCATACTAACTGAGCCACGAACTAGAGTAGATAAGGATAGCTATCATGTAGCTATTATTCATGGGCGGTATACCAACCGCATCTGCAACTAACACGTCGGTGACATAAATGCACAACGGTCACCCTGGCATATCATGAGTGGAGCTCGATATCTCAACACATGCTGTATAATGCATACGTACTGACCCAAAATTGGAACTTCCACAAATTAAGTGATGGCTGGTATTACCTACACTTTAAATATATTTCTAGTAGTCTGAAGGGCATAACTATATAAATAGTACACCCCCATTTTATGGAAAAGGTTGTCTTGTTTTTGTTCTCCTTAAGGACTTGAAATTGGTTATAATCTAAGAAGCGATCAAGGAAAGTATAGACTTCTTACCTTAGCACTTGCTCTAGCATGTGCTCTGTGTATGGAAGTGCATATCGACATTTTTCTTATTCATGTACACTCTAATCTCATTGTCCTTTTTAGGACCACTATTATAGGGGTTATCTAATTTGTGTGTTCTATTTCATAAATTAATCTTACCTTCTAGAATTTATCCAGCTTCTGTTGTATACGAGGTATGACCTTTGGTTTACTGGCTTAACATTTGGAGCCATGGGGTTTGTATGGGTAATGATAGTAGGAGGTATCCTTTCACATCTGAGTAGTTCCATGCAAACCCATTGAGAAAATCCTTTAGAAGTGCTACCAATCATGCTTTCTCATCCTCAATGAGTCCTACCATATACACCACCTTTCTTGGTTCATCCTTGTTAGTTGGATTTGTGTTTTTAATTTTAGTAGGCCCCTCAATACATAGGTTGGTAGTCTACTTAGATTTGGCTCCTAGCATCATGATTACTTGATCTCCTCTTTTAGGGTTTATCTACTTTGTAAGATCCTATGGTTTTGCCACATCATTGCTCTCATTTTGTTCCCACGATTCTATTTCTCCTTTATTTTAGCCCTTCTCAAATAAGTTGGTATGCAATGCTTAGGTTCTTGGCTACCTTGGGTCTAGGTGTTCAATGTGGCTCTCTCTATTGTTCTTTGTGCTAAGCTTGAGTGAGTTGAGTGGCGGATTTCCCATATGAAGATTAAGCTCTTTCATTCACTTCACTTCTAATATGGGGTACCATATCAACAATGTTAAGTCTTGCCCCTTCATGATTGAGAGCTTGTAGGTATTCTAACCAATCATGGTCAAAATCAAGCTCTATTGCTCACATCAGACATGCAAAAATATAGACTCCATGGGGTGGGTCTCGCTAGAACATGATGCACCAATTTTTCTTCTATGTCATAGTTAGGCATTTTGTTGTGAAGGTCACAATTTTCTGCACATGCTAGACATTTTAGGTCTAAAGCTACTCAAAAGCACACAATTGTGTTAGAAGCTTAAGTAGTGTGTACTTGTCCATCTCCAAGACATATCTTGCAAGAGGTTCTCTAAAGGTTGAAGATTAGCTAGCACATTGTCTCTTAGGCTTGGTCACAAGGATTTTAGGGCTCGTACATGTTTCTAGGTGTCTGATAAGGCATTTCCTTAGCTTTATATGGTCCCATGCTCAATATTATAAGAAGGTATGTTGTCAACTTCCCTTGCAATATTTGCATTTTTACCCAAGTTGATGTGATGCATAGGTATATGCTCTATCTGATCTTGTGTTCAATATTCGCAAGGGTACACTTTCAACTTTACTTTCATCTACATTATTGTCCAAGTTGAGTCGATGCACATCTACATGATCTTTCAAGTTTCTTTTGCTTACCTCAAATTCCTCCTCTCATCCGTGAATGGTAGGTCAAGCATAGCTAGGACATGCATCAAATGTTCCTTGTCCTCTAGAGTTGGGATATAATTAGTTATGGTTTGTACTAGTGCATGACCCCATGAGCACTACCATGTATGAGCCCATGAGCATCATCACTACCACACATCTGCTTAGCTTAGCTAGTTCTTATTCATTTTGTGTCTCATTGACCAATTCCTTAACTTTTTCTATGGTTTCAGTTTATGTTTGGGGTTTGGGTTTTGTTGACTTTTGTAGATGTTACAAGGTTACCGAAGGAGATGTCATCATGGTCCCTGCACTTGTTATGTCAAAGGTTTTATTGAGTCATGTCACTTTTGTTCTCAAAAGAGCACCTTATTTGCAGCCCTTGTCAAGTTATTTTTAGCATTTTTTTAATCTATGATGATTGAGTCCGCTACCATTGAAGGTTCAAGGAGACTATACCTCCTATACTACTTTGCGTTGAGTAGTTGCATTTAAGGGTATTGGTTAGGTCATTTGTTGATTATTTTTACTCCAAAAAGATTCATGATTTCTTTTTTGGTTATTTGGAGCTTTCTTCTAAGGTAGTCAAGATACATATGGGCAATCCCACTCTTGGGGCATGCTTGATTGACCTTGTTATCTTTATTTGCTTCCTTTTACTCTTAGTATCTCAAGGAGATGTGACCGAATTGGCCACAAGCCCATGAGGCTATTTGCTAATAAGGATCATTAGGGGAGATTTCTATCTCGAAAATGCCTTGTAAGAGATCCTAGAGAGAGAAAATATTTTAAGATATATTTTTTGGATTTTTTTAAAAAGTTTATATTTTGATAAATAAACATATATGAAATTGTTAAAAGGTCAGTATCATAATATTCTCATGGCTTGCATCAAACCTAGAAATGTAGGCCATTGTAAAGATGATGATGATTGATTTAATAAGGATCTTGCCTTGTCTTGATAAAAGTACAAGTGAATGTTCAATTTGAATTTTGTTGAGATCTCATTACCTCCTTCCATCCTCATTCTTTATTTTCCTTCTTCTTCTCCTTATTGGTTACTTACTCATTCTTTGACTCTTTTGAATTCACATACTATTCTTATTCAGAGTTGCAAATGACATATTTAGCTATGGATCAATCATCTGATGATCCTTGTAACACTAGTAAAAGGGCTTTCTATCATCTTCATGTTGAACTAGAACATATCTACGAACCAATTAGAAAAAAAATAAAAACAAAACATTGTTTCAAAGTCCATGAAACATGTGTTTCGATTTGAAGGGAAAAAAAATCTTAATCTTTGGTTGGATGGAAGCTTATACCCCAAAGATCCTATAAAAAATAATACTCCTCATTTTTATAATAGCTCTTCATTAATGCGCTTATTGGTGATGGCTATAATGGATTTTTGGGCTATACATTTAATCGTATTATCGAGAAGGCTATTCTTAAATTGGAGAATCACTTGTTAACAAAACATAGAGATGAGTTGTTGCAAAAACTATAAGATTGTTAACAAAAAAACCACTAATTGGAGAAATGCATCAAAGCATACCAAAGAAAATAAACTAGTTTAGGCCTACAAATCGACAAAGATCTCTCAAGAATATCGAGTATCTCAAACAAGGAGGAGGTGGCTGCAATAAAAGAATTCTTCTCATATTCCACAATCTCATTGATACATGTGTGCAAGGCCATGGAGCTATCTTGAAAATTCTCTCCCTCAATATCCAGAGTTTCTAGTGGCCATGGTCCATAACTTATGAAATCCTTATTAGTCTAGCCTCATGCTACTAGTATGGCTATGCAATAATCTTCTTTGAGATAAAAAAGATGTTGAATGTCATTGAGAATATATATATATATATATATATATATATATATATATATATATATATATATATATATTATAATAATTATTATTAAAGTAGGTAAGAAATGTAGGGATACAATCCAAGGGCCTTCTTCAAACTCTATGCTCAATTCCATCTCCTCTTCTTCTATCTTTATAATGTTTTGACTCTTGAACATAGTAGGATCAAAACCTTGCACCAACTGGTTCTCAATATCCTCTTGAAACATCTCTTCCTTCTCTTCAACATCCTTATCCGTATATGCAGCATCTTCACCCTTACTCTCTTTCCCTTTCTTTGAAGGAGAATCCTCCATATATTGGAGAAACACAAGAAAACCTGTCTTTGTGAATCAAAAGGCACTATTGCTCTGTTGATCCCTATGAAAAAGGCAGTTTATTTCACACCTTCTATACTCTTTGTCAATAAGATACTACATGATGATCAAAGTCATCTTGGAAGCATTGGTTGCTTGAATCACATCATTAAAATGGAAAAATTTATCAATGAAGAGAGACTTTGCATGTCTAGAAGAGAACTCTTTGTGCTCTCTAAGCTTCTTATATTCGAGATCTCTCAACATGGTGCACAGGTCGGATGCCGTAAGTGCGCGTAGTGAGCGTTAGAAGGTCCCCAAGAACAAAAGAACTCTACTTTTTGCACACAAATCAATGTAGAAGACTTGCACGACATGAACAAGAGACCAATTGGGTGCAATCTTCCCCCATGCCTTGTGTGAGCGCTCCACAAAGCATGTATTTTATGTATTAATCATCTTCAAGCTCAAATAATAGCCCAAATTACAAAATAGCACGCTTTTGGCTTTTGAGTTTGCTTTAGTGCCAAATAGAAATAAAGCTAATGGGCAGGCGCCCAAGAAGTCAGGCATACCCAATACAATGTCCAAATACAAATATCTAAATCGTGCACCCATTCTCATACAAAAATAATAAATAAATATCCAACGCCTTGATAAATAGGCGCGACAAAATATAGGTGCCATGCCTAAGGTATGCGCCCATCAAAATATAGATGATAACTCGAATGCACACTATCCTCCAATGCTTTCCACCGCCACTACTGCTATCTCTACACATCAACTGAAGCATTCACAATCGTTAGTAAAATAATACAATTAAACCAACAAAAGTGAATATCTAGTTGTCTTCAACTACATAAATAAATCAATTAGTTAGAAATCAATCCTAACCTTAATTTATCACGAGTGCGCACTCTAAACTCATAAACGTTTATTAATTTAATATGTATTTTGCGGAATCACCCGCTATAGAATCACCCATGTACACACTAAATTAACGAAACGCCCGAAAAGGATAGGCGTCCCCATCGACTTCTCGCACAAAGAATCCACTTTGTGTATGAGCCCCGGTAATAAAAGTTTGCAGAATCCACTGTAAAACCTCACGGAATCCACCGTGGCACGGAATCCACCGTGGCACGGAATCCACCGTGTAATATGCCTCCTGGCATCATACCCCTGAGGTGGGATAGCAATTGTCCTCAATTGCTATTAGCTCAATGTGGAGCTAACAGAGTGGGGAAAACATTTAAGTCTCTAGTGTGCATCCATTGGGCTTCTTCAATAGGATGGTTTTTAAACTTGACCAAATATCTAGAATATCTACGGCCAGTTCTAGTGGTCATAAAGTCAGTATCTATAATAGCTTCAGGCTCAAGGATTTCAGTCTCTTCATCTAACAAAGGTGGGTTTTCATAGACAGAGTGTACAGGTGATTGGCCTCTAAAGGGTCGTAATAAACTAATGTGAAAGGTGTTACGAATTTTCCAATGTGGTGGTAGTTCTAGTTTAAATGCCTTGTCATTGATTTTGTGTATGATCTTGAATGGTCCATAGAATCTAGGTGCTAATTTCACAACTGGGCGTTTATCTACACTTTATAATCTACGTTTTTCTATTCTTAACCAAACATAGTCATCAACTTTAAAATTCATGGCCTGTCTTTTCTTATTTGCTTGCTTTGTATATGATTGCTGGGCTTTGGCAATCATATCTTTAACTTCATCAAAAATAGTAGCGTACATGTTAGCAATATCATCAGCAGTCTGAATATTATTTGATAAAGATGTAATAGGTGTAGGAAATATATAACCATAAATAACTTCAAATGGTGCTTTCTTTGTAGCTGTGTGTGGTATTGTTATATGAAAACTGAAATAAATGTAGATATGTATCCCATGTATGTGGTTTTGAAATAGTGTAAGCACGTAAAAGATCTAAAATAGTATTGTTAGTAGCTTCTGTTTGACCATTAGTTTCAGGATGAAATGCAGTTGAAAAATCAATCTTTGTTCCTAAGTTAGCAAACAAAGTAATCCAAAAATTATTACAAAATCTAGAATCACGATCATAAATAATAACTTTTGGTAAACCATGATTAGTAAATACAATTTTCAAAAACAATTGAGCTGCTTGAGATGCAGTTAAAGTTTTCTTGCATGGAATGAAATATGCTTGTTTGCTAAACTTGTCTACAACATTCCAAATCATATCATGGTTAGCTTTAGTGTTAGCTAAACCAGTAATAAAATCCATAGAAATCTGTTCCCATGGTCGTGATGGAATAGATAAAGGCATCAGTAAACCATACTATTTACCATGGTGTCTCTTAACTCTTTGACAAACTAAACATTCAGAAACAAAGTTAGATACATCAATGTCCATAAATGGCCAATAAAAATCTTCAGTCAATGTACGCAAAGTAGATATAATACCTCTATGACCTTGATATGGAGGACAATGAATCTCATTCAAAACAAAAGATCTAAATGGAACTGTAACACATAATCTCTTTTCATAAAACATGAATCCATTATTGTAAGACAGTGAATCAATAGGAATCCAATTGTTTGCAACTAATTTATTCCAATCAACTTGAAAAGTAAGATCTTGATGATAAGTATCTTTCATAGGGATAAGGGAATCAAATGATATCATAGAAATATTATGAATGGTCAGTCTTCTACTTAAAGCGTCGGCTACTACATTCTCTTTTCCTAATTGATATTGTATAAGGGGATGAAAACTTTGAATGAAAGTTGCCCATTTGATATGTCGGTCAGATATTTGGGGTTGACTAAGGAGATGTCTAATGCTTTATTGATAAATTTTAATCATAAACTCGGAACCCATTAAGTAATGTTTCCATTGACGTAAAGCTTATACTACAGCTAGCAATTCTTTATCATATGTAGAATATTTAAGTTCAGATGGTTTCAATTTACAGCTAGAGTAGGCTATGGGATGATTATCTTGCATAAGTACGGCTCCTATTCCAGATCCACTAGCATCAGTAACTACTAAAAAGAATGGTCTATTGAAATCAGGTAGTTGTAATACAGGAGCATGGGTTAATGCATATTTCAATGAATCAAAAGATTTTTGTTGATTGTCAGTCCAATTATACACAATACATTTCTTTAAAAGTTTAGTCAAAGGCAAGGCAATTAATGAAAAATTTCGCACAAACTTTCTGTAAAAACTAGCAAGACCTAGAAAAGAACGTAACTCATGCACATTTTTGGGTATGAGCCAATTTAAAATTGCTTCTATCTTTTTAGGGACAACCTTAATACCTTCTGATGAAACAATATGACCTACATATTCAATTTCTGTTTGAAAGAATTCACTCTTTTCTGGATTAGCATACAATTGATTATCTTTTAATAACTTGAAAACTAAAGACAGATGTTCATAATGCTCATTCTCATTTTTACTGAATACTAAGATATCATCAAAGAATACTATAACACAATGCTGATATTTCAAAAATATGCGATTCATCATTCGACTAAATGTAGCAGGTGCATTAGTCAATCCAAAAGGCATCACTAGAAATTCATAATGTCCAAATTGTATTCTAAATGCAGTTTTGAATATATCAGATTTATCCAATCTCACTTGATGATAACCAGATTTAAGATCTATCTTACTGAATATGGCAGAACCTTGTAGTTTATCCATAAGATTATCTACCCTAGGAATTGGATATCTATTCTTAACTGTAATTTTATTCAGGGCACAATAATCAATGCACATGCGATAAGTATTATTATTCTTCTTTACTAATAAAATAGGTGCGCCAAATGGAGAACTACTAGGTCTAATTAATCCTCTATTTAGCAATTCTTCTACTTGATTTTGAATTTCTTTCTGTTCAATTTGATTATGCCTATATGGTGCTTTACATGGTGGTTGTGTACCAGGAATTAAATCTATTTTGTGATCTTCAGGACGTGAAGGAGGTAGTCCAGGTGGTAAATCATCAGCAAAACAATCTTTAAATTGAGCAAGAAATTGTTTATGCCTAGGATGCATATGTGTTTCTTTAGCTTAAAGTTCATTCACCCAAATTAAATAAGATTTGCTACTTTTACGCAATGCATGTTTAGCTTGAGTATGAGTAAGCAAGGGAAGATAATTGGATGCGTGCATACCATGCAATGTAATTTGTTTTCCTTGAAAATAAATTTTAATTGAATGCGTGGAATAATCTATGTCAGAATTACGCTGATGACACCAAGGCATACCTAGGATAATATCACTAGACTGCAAAGGTACAACTAGGAAATTTCTTTGTTCAGTATATTCACCAATTTTAATTTCTAAGTTATGCACCTCTTGTATTCCATTATATCTTGTGCTTAAGAATGCTGCTTTAATGCGATAATGTGTAGAAACAATTTGTAATTTCTATTCTTTCACTAACTTTGTAGAAATAAAATCATGTGTGCTACCATCATCATGCAAAATAATCTTTTCTTTACCATGCACTAAACATTTCATTTTCAACAAAGAATGTGGAGTTGGCATACCTGGTAAGATATCCGAAGGAGTGACAATGTCATCATCATCTTCTGTAAAGTCAAGCATTTCCTCATGTTCTTCTTCTTCCATTGCGCCAAGATAGTTGATATGGACAGGTGGCTTCTTCGATTGGCAATTGGCTGCTAGATGTCCGGGTTGATGGCATTTGTAACAAACTATAGGTTTGGCTTTAGATACATTCTTGGCAATGGCAGAAAGTCTAGCAATATTAGGATTTGGCTATGAGGATGGCTTAGGGTTTTGATTGGTATTTGATGGCAAAGCAGGTGGTCATGTCCAAGACTTATGGAGTAATGATGGAAGAAAACGACTTTGATTAAATCTTCTAAAATTTGAATTGAATTGCTTGGAACCATAGTTACCATTTGCTTGAAATTGTTGTGGACGCTTGTCTCTTCCTCAAATCTTGTCTTCAGTGTCATGAGCCAAAGAAATTGCATCTTCAAGGGTTGTTGTCTTGAACATATTGACTTCAACATAGTAATGACCAAGTAGGCCATACATAAACTTGCGTTTGTGATTCGCTTCTAGCATGCGTAGTTGCAGTAGGGCATTCCAAAAACATTCAGTGTATTGGAAAATAGGTTCACGTTTTCTTTGCTGTAGAAGATCCCATTGCTTTATGGCTTTTTCATGGAACTGGGGAGGAAGGATATTCTGCAAAAACTTCTTTTTGGAAACTCTCCCAGGGAGTGGGACAATCAATGCTCTTGCAAACCACTGTCCACCATAGAGATACTCGATCGACTAAATGATTAGTGACACATTTAATTTTGTCTTTTTCAGCATATGTCTCTTCATGAAAGTAATCATCAAACTAAGTGATAAATGCAAGTACAGTCTTTCCATCTCGAGTTCCATTGAAAGTACGAAATTTGAAATTTATTTTACTTATCTTTGTTTCTTTGCGGATGGATTGAGCTTCGAGTGTCACATCGATGGTACGTCGAATAAGATCTTCGGGTTGTGGTCCATCTTTGTCGGTGGTAGATCGTTGCAAATTGGTCAACTGAACTTGCAAAGCTTGTCAGGCTCTTCGTTCTTCATCAAGCTGCATCATTATTAAATCCAATTTTTGTTCCATCATAGGTTCAGGATGATCACCTTCAGCCATTAAATCGTCCATATTTTGTTCCGTTATCCTGTAAAAATCCAAAAGACCTCACACTCTCGAAATCTGATTAGCGGGATGAGCGTAGCTCAAAGTCGAGTATACAAGGCTTATAGATTTTTGTTTGGCTTATACGGTCTTTGTCTTTTGCAGTTGCGGTGTTCGTAGTCTTCGTAGAAACTATGCATGACCTTCTCCGTGTGCTGAAACTGGTTCAGCAAGTCTGTGTATGTGAACAGAGTCTTCCAAGGAGCAATTTCGTAATTCTATGCTTCTGCGCATGAAGAACCTTTATGGGAGTAATTGAGATAAGTCGGTTTTGATCCTCTATGACTTACAAGACTTGTAGAAGTATGAAGACTTGCAGAACTTGAGTGATTAAGCTTGTTTAAAGCTTAAGTGACTTAGGCTTAAGAGAGGACTTAAGCTGATCGACGATTTTTTGGGAGGGGGGACCGTTTTTTGCGCCGCCGATTCCATTCAGAAGATGCCGTGGCCATAGTCGTTGAATTTTATGAGGCTTTAGCTTTATAATAAGCTTTTTAAGCTTTAAGATAAATCTTCTAAACTTCTTGGCTATGGAAGTAAAGCTTACTGTACTATGGAAAAACGACTTGTAGAGGGAGATGTAGGAGTGGTCATCCGCCTTCTCAAGCCGGTCCTTCGTGATCAGAGGCTGCAGACAGAGGTTCTTGACCGCCAGGAATCCACCCGTATCGACCGTTCACGATGAAATTGACTGTAGAGCTCAATCATTCCAGGAGCTCCGCCTTCGCGCAAGATGGATAGCGATTGGAAGCTCTCGATCTCAGCTTCGCTCTGATACCACTGATGCACAGATCGGATGCCGTAAGTGTGCGTAGTGAGCGTCAGAAGGTCCACAAGAACAAAAGAACTCTACTTTTTGCACACAAATCAATGTAGAAGACTTGCACGACATGAACAAGAGACCAATTGGGTGCAATCTCCCCCCATGCCTTGTGTGAGCGCTCCATAAAGCATGTATTTTATGTATTAATCATCTTCAAGCTCAAATAATAGCCCAAATTACAAAATAGCACGCTTTTGGCTTTTGAGTTTGC
The DNA here is from genome assembly GCF_053477565.2 of Lygodium microphyllum. Classification (NCBI taxonomy): domain Eukaryota; kingdom Viridiplantae; phylum Streptophyta; class Polypodiopsida; order Schizaeales; family Lygodiaceae; genus Lygodium; species Lygodium microphyllum. The sequence goes on from NC_141162.1 coordinate 109,991,796, forward strand.
TTTAGTGCCAAATAGAAATAAAGCTAATGGGCAGGCGCCCAAGAAGTCAGGCATATCCAATACAATGTCCAAATACAAATATCTAAATCGTGCGCCCATGCACATACAAAAATAATAAATAAATATCCAACGCCTTGATAAATAGGTGCGACAAAATATAGGTGCCATGCCTAACGTATGCGCCCATCAAAATATAGATGATAACTCAAATATACGCTATCCTCCAATACTTTCCACCGCCACTGCTGCTATCTCTACACATCAACTAAAGCATTCACAATCGTTAGTAAAATAATACAATTAAACCAACAAAAGTGAATACCTAGCAGTCTTCAGCTACATAAATAAATCAATTGGTTAGAAATCAATCCTAACCTTAATTTATCACGAGTACGCACTCTAAACTTATAAACGTTTATTAATTTAATATGTATTTTGCGGAATCACCCGCTATAGAATCACCCATGTACACACTAAATTAACAAAACGCCCGAAAAGGATAGGCATCCCCATCGACTTCTCGCACAAAGAATCCACTTTGTGTATGTGCCCTAGTAATAAAAGTTTATGGAATCCACCATAAAACCTCACGGAATCCACCATGTAATATGCCTCCTGGCATCACAACAACTCTTGCAAATCATGAGAAACATTGAGCCTCTCCCTGATGGACATAAATTTGGATGAGTTTCCTATCTTTTGCAAGAAATCAAAAAGCATGTTATCAGAATTATCCTCAAGCTCCTCTTGTTCCATTCCATCAAGGAAAAGGTTTCCCTTTGACATCAAGGAAAAGCATGTCATCGGAATTATCCTCAAGTGTGTCATTAGAATTATCCTCAAGCTCCTCTTGTTCCATTCCATCAAGGAAAAGGTTTCTATTTGACATCCCTAAACACTGCAAAAATAAAAAATATGAAAGCATACCCCTAACTAGCAAAAAAATTTAAATAACTAAAGTGTATGCTAGAAACCAGAACCTTGATGTATGAAACACAAGTTAAGTGGAATGCACTAGACATCAACATAACTAAATTTGCATTTCATACGACAGTAGCTTACCAAATAAAAACTCCGATGTTATGTAATCATAGTCAATATTTTTGTTAGTATTCGGATTTTTGACATTAAAAACACAATTTTATAAGCTATAGGGGTCAACAACATTGCTAAGTTTGTGTTTCACGTGATATATTTACAAGCTCTTCAATATACCTATTGATGGGATAAAACACAAAAATAATTGACGAAAGGGCACGCAAATGTTAAAAAATTTGTATTTCTTTTGTTATGAAAGTGAAAATGAGTTACTTGATCTACTTACAGTGTTTGATTTGGTTGTATATTTTTGCACATGAGAGCCTAGCTTCGATTTGATCGAGATAGAAGAGATTACAAATGAAAATGGTTGATAATTGCAACATGCTACATTTAAAAGACTCCTTAAAAAACATTTAACAACAGAGCTGTTTTTCTCAAAATTTGTACCAAAAAGGACATCTCTCACCCAAAAATGGAGTGCTTACGTTTTGTTATTTTTGAAGCTATTTTTAGCACGTGGGAACTCTTCTTAGGCCTGAAAAAAGTGAATAATGAGTCCACGTTCTATCAAGTACCACATTTATTAATAGTTACAACTCTAACTCAAGATTTAAACCAAGCCCCTCCAGCAAAAGAATTATTTTTATCTTCCCATTGTAGGACAACCTCATTTGGAATATGAGAGGCTACTGAAATACAATAGGAGCAATCTAGCAAGTTCAACCACCTCTTTTGGAAGAAACTCATACTCCAAAGAAAAATCTTTAGCAAGCAAGTAGACTTGCTTACATGAATCTACATTTTTGGATTCTTTTCTAACAAATACTAGATTCTCGAATTAAATGTCGTATAAAATGCGAAGCAAGTTGCCTCCTCCTCATTCCATTGACCTAGAATCACATTTCATCAATTTCCTTCTTAGCAATATATTTGGTATGTATTCCATTCCAATATCTTGTGAAACATGAAATCTGTTGCTTGCTTTCCAATTCCATTGTAATAGTTATTGCACTTGTCTTTTTTTGTGTATCATGCGTTTTTTTCGATCATTGTCTTTGATAGGAAAAACAAATCACATTTGTATTTAGTTTGGACTCTGTCATGTGTGTGAAACATGAATTTAGTGATAGGATTCATTGTTTAGCTTGGCTGTTTTGCATTTCATACATTATCACAACAATGACTTATTAAAATTTTTTAATATATTTACTTACCAAACTATTAAAAAAATTAAAATAAAAAAATAAGTTTATTTCCTAAAACGTTTTCTCTCTCTAGGATCACTTCCAGGGCATTTTTGAGACCTCAAAACTCCCCTAATGTAGGTATTGAGAGCCTCTCATTCTCTAGTTCCGTAGTCTCTACCTCCCCCTCTACTCACTCCTTATTTGTGCCCTCCTTGTCTCCTTGTTCTTCTTGTATGTAGTTGATAAGTATGTACTTGAAAATCTTTGCTCCCATTACCAAACATGCTCAGTGTTGAAACAATCGTTGAAAAAATGTCACACATTTGAAAGAAAGGAATGTTAGTTCATTGCTATTTTGCAATGCACTCTCTTTTTAGTAAAGTAATATCTTAAAATTAAATATCTTCTATATTACCTTGATAAATTTGTCATCATTAAGATAAATAAACTTGTCTAATCTTCTAGCATTTACAATTACCCTTTAACCACAAGAATGACCATCAGCTTGATGAGGGTTCTACAAATAACAACACAAAGTAAAATTAAATACCTTATTTGTGGTAGTTTATGGAATCAAGTATCTTGATGTATTTGATAAAAAGCTTACCACAACTTATCGATACTCCATTTGTGTAAGTACAAAGACATAGGATGCTTTTTTGTAGAACTTCAATTAATCTTTTTGCAGCTCTATATAAAAAACAAATAAAGTTTAGAGTACTTATAATAGTTAAATGTTCAAATGATTAGGGAGCCTTGGAAAAATTCAACTTACATCTTAGCATTTCCATGTATTCCTTTCAAGGAATTGATTAAAAAAATTGATTATCTACACAATCTATGGCAAAATCAAGCTTCAATGAGATCTGGAATTATAATCATAGGTACATAGTTTAGTGTAATAAACTCTTTTGAAAGTAGAAGAAATACCAAACAACTTACTTTTCATGGTATGCTTTTGAAACCTAGAGCTTCAAGTCTTCTACTGCTGCATAGACCAAGCTATAAGTATTTTATTTTCAATGTTTTTCTTTTATTAAACTTGGTATTAGGTTTTGTTGTGATAATTTTTGTTATTATTTGTGGATGTCTATCCCACTTATTGAATGGTAAATATCTATGTTAATTTTTTTGTAGATACCAAAGAGAAGAGAGAGAAAGATACAATGCAAGAACATTGAAGAAAAAATTTATTTGCTTTCAGCAAATATTGCAACAAATTTGTATGTGCTTTCTTCATTATCTATATACATAAGATTGTACAAGACAATACACAAAGGCTATTTCTTTTTGTGAGGAATTTATTTGTAGGAGTCCTTTGCCCTTCTTTGATGCTTTGGTTGCCTTAGGTATTGAGGGCCTCTCATTCTCTACTTCCATAGTCTATATCTCCTCCTCTACCCACTCCTTATCTGTGCCCTCCTTGTCTCATTATCCTTCTTGTATATGCAGTTGATAAGTATGTGCTTGAAAATCTTTGCTTGCATTACCGATCATGCTCAATGTTGTAACAATCATTGAAAAAATGTCACACATTTGAAAAAATGGAATGTTAGTTCATTGCTATTTTGCAATGCACTCTCTTATGAGTAAAGTAATATCTTAAAATTAAATATCTTCTACATTACCTTGATAAATTTGTCATCATTAAGATAAATAAACTTGTCCAATCTTTTGGCATTTATAATTACTCTTTAACCACAAAAAAGACTATCATCTTGATGAGGGTTTTACAAATAACAACACAAAGTAAAATTAAACAACTTATTTGTGGTAGTCTATGAAATCAAGTATCTTAGTGAAAACTAATATTCAATTTGAATTTTTTTTTACATTTGATTACTTCCCTCCATTCTCACTCTCTTCTTTCTTTCCCATCATTACTAGTTTCTTCTTCGTTTTCCTTCTAGATTCTAATTCGCATACTTTTCAATCCAATCTTCTAATCACATCCTTAGCTATGGATCATTCATTCAATGATCTCTGTAGCTCTAGTAAAAGGCATTTCTATCATCTTCATTTTGAGTTGGATAGTGAGTATGAACCAATAAGGAAGAGAACAAAACCCATTACTATTACAGAGTCTACGAAACATATACTCAGGTTTAAAGGAAAGAAGAAACTTGATCTTTGGTTAGATGGTAGGCTATATCCCAAAGTTCCTAGCAAAAATAGTACTCCGCCTTCCTATAATAGCTCTTCATTGTTGAGGTTCATTGGTGATAGTTATAATGGGTTTCTAGGCTATACACTTAACTTAGTTGCAGAAAAGGATGTCCTCAAATTGGAGAACCATCTTTTATCAAAACATAACAACGAGTTATTGCAGAAGCTAGAAGGCTATCAACTTAGGATTCATTTGTTGGAGAAATGCACCAAATCTTATCAACGAAAGCAAACTATTTTAGGACTTTGAAATCAACAAAAGGCTCTTAGAAATATTAAGAGTCTCAAACGAGGAGGAGGTGGTTGTAGTAAAAGAATCCAAGCAGCAATGTACATTTTTTTTCACTTTAAAAATATGAAATATGACTTTGTTTATAATTAATCGTATTGATTTGTGATGTTGATTTTGTTTAGGTCTCTTCTTCAATCGAATGCAAGTGAAAGAGATTCTTTGAAAGCATCTTAGTTTTATTATCATATTCTTTCTTTAGTAGTTTCAAAAGATATTTTGGAGAAGAAGAAATTTAAAAAGGCAAAGAAATAATGCTTGGAGTCATTTATAAAAGATCTCTTTGGATACTGAGTTAGTTCAGAAGACGCTAGACAATATTGGTATTATTCAATTTGCTTATATACAACTTTTCCATCTTTTACAGTCAAATATGAAGCAAGGACAAGTACGTAATTTCATACTTCCAAGGCCATCTATGATTAGAACTATTAAACAGAGAGTGAATAACAAGGTAATGGAGATTCTGGGTGAGCCTTTCCATATCAAGGCTAGCTTCAAGGGCAAGAAAAAGGAAGTTGTATTCAATGAATTTAAAAACATTTTCCTTGACTTGCCCACCCTACAATGCTTAACGATTAGATTCTATGACTTTTCACTAGAAGAGGCAAAAGGAGTGGCTAGATTTGTGGTTAAACTTGATGAAAGTAAGATTCTAAAATGTACAAAACCATTAGGGCCAAAAACGCTTCAAAAAAATGCAATTTTGTTAATCACGGGATTAAGGAAAGGGCCAAAGAGAGTTTGCCATGTGTGCAAGAATATGGTATTCTTGTCTCCTCCTTTTTGGAGATAGTAGATTCAACTCCGTGGTTCTCTTCTCTCTTTTAGCCAAAATCTCCAAACTCTGACATGTTTTGATGGTCCCGAAGTCCTTATTTACTTATAAAATCCGACAAAATCGGTTATGATAACAATTTTGTGAAGTTAATAATAACTTTTTTGAAGGTCGGGAGCTTTTGACGCCCCCACTATATTTTCATTAGTCTTTTTACTATTTCTTCTTTGTTCATTTGTCTTTCTCAGTGAGCTTCTTTCTTTGCTCATTTTCCTTTCTCAGTGAGCGCTTTTCTCTGTGATTTCAATCTAAGTATGGCATCCAAAAGGCACCCGTCTCGTTTAATAAACTCATGCACTGTCTATGGCCAAGGAGTAGACAGAAATTGGGAGCCCGAAACCTTTTGCATAAACGATTGGGTGACCATGTTGCCCTCTTGCAAAGGCTCTCACAAGGTCAAAAGAAGAAAAAGAGAGGATATAAAACATCACTGGAAAGGGCGTATCATTGCTTTCAAAATTGCGCATGAAGGGTGGTTAGTCAAAGTGCAACATGTTTACATGGCCAAGGATATGCACTTATCTCCTAATGAACGTGTTTGCCAGCAAACACATTGTAAGTCTTAAGTTGATAACATATATGATTTTTTTAAAATTTAAGCAAGTATTAATATTGAATTCTTAGTTGTAGATATATTTCCATCAACAAGTTCTGAATGGCAACCTGTGGAGAGTTTAAGTGAAACTTTGAATGCGATTCATAAGGCGTTTGCAGACATTATATATGATGATGCGACCGTCGGTTCTTTCAATGAGAGAAGAATTTTTATATATTACGTACAATATATGGTTCCATCTAAAGAGGGTACATATGGACATATCAAGGATTTGCCATTGCCAAGTCTCTCCTCTCTTATTTGGGAGGTTCCTGATAAGGCAACCATGCATAGTTTTAAATTCAAAATATGTCAAGATATTCAAAAGTCCATGACAGTTGGAAGGATCTCAAGAAGAATACGCCTGTCATGGTTTATCCCCTTACATATCTTTGTGGGCTGCTTCAAAATAGCAAACTTACAGAGAACAAAAGTATCTTGGCTAAGTAGAAATTTTGCAAGTGCAAAACTAGATAACATTACAGGGAAGCTTTGGAAATCTAGAGAGGTTGACCATAAGGGCGACACCATGAGGTGTATTGTATGCCCCCAATCCTTGTCTCTGTATACAAACTTAAACTAGGCATGTGGATTGTATACAAAATTAAACTAGGCATGTGGATTCCCTTGGATTCAAATGCAGATTTCACACCCTTCAATCTTAAGGTGCAAGTTATAGAAAAGGAGGTAAATATCACTTCCAATTGGAATCTTAAATATGTAAGGGATACCTTGGAGATGCTAGATTGTACATCCCCAGAATATAAGCTCAAAGTAAATGATAAAATAGTAGGGAAAAGAGCTGAACGCTCTTTCTCTTGTATGAGTTGCTTGCCTCCTTCAATTGTAAGCTTCGAGCCATAAAATTGAAAACATTACATTGGACAAAAAGCTTTTCATTGAATGAAGAGTTATAAAATTGAAGTGTAGATATACAAAGATCTTGCCATTTGTATCTATTTGTCTTCTTTCATTATTGTAACTTCTTCGTCACTTTTTGAAAAGATAGATCTTGCAGTTGCAGTGGCTTTTTTTTTTTGGTTGGTTGAAGAATTTAACTTGGACAGGGGCCCTCTTCTCTTGAGGGGGTAGATGAGAAGATGGATGAGAAAGTGTTGGCATTTCTATCTTTTTGGAGCTTGCCTTACTTGTCTTTCTAGATGACTTGCCCTTTGCCTTACTCTTAGTTAAGGATTTAAGTGGAGGAGAGTTGGGGTCGACTGGCGTAATTGCCCTGTCCAAAATTAACTAAATACATCTCTCTCTTTTCCACCATGTGTATGAATCGGGGTAATCTTTGGCACTGCAAGGAAAATTGTAATAAGTTGTTAGGGTAGTGATAGTTCGTACCTGTAGGGAGTAAAAACAAAGAAATGGGATGACTATAAAATTTGATAATAGTGTTGTTGCTCAAAAAACTAATAATGTTACTCAAAACAGAATGTGAAAGATACTTATATTAACCCCATCTATCTTGAGAATCTTTGAATCTATTGTCCTATAAACATTTGAAATTACTCTCCATCCACAAGAATACGCATCATTTTGTAAGGGCACTTCTTGTAAGAGAAAGCTATATGGTTTTTGAGGATTAGCAATATCCTCATATGTAGTGTCCAAAAAGGTTACCACCAACCTCCTAGCACTGTAAATGGAAACATATTATAAAAAAAGGACAATAAATAAAATAAATAATAAACCAAAAAGTGAGGATTTGTATTCAACGCACATTTTTTCTTGACCGTGGATACCCCTAAGAGAGTTCATAAGGATAATTTCTCGAGTGAGAATATCAATATATATTAAGCTCCAATGTCCTCTACAAAGTAAAATGTTAGTAAGAAATGCATACTATAAAGAAGTATACATTAAACCCTTTGCAAAATTGCATACATTTCGACGTAAGGAAAAAAATATGGTAGTTTGTAATTGGATCGAATGATCTGAAAAATAATTCTATGTTTGAACAAGATTTCGAAAACAATTCCACTGATAATAGTGGATCAACGATAAATATAGTTTTAGAGATTTCTTGGCTAAGAGAAGCAATCAATGCCCTAAAACCAATAGTAAAACCAAATGAATGTCAATTGCAATGAACAAAACAACACTATCAGTCCATTAAAAAAATTTGAGCCAAAAAGCCTTACCTTATGCAACAAAAGACTACTAAATCTGACAATTGAATATCTTTCTTAAAAACATTCATTTGTCCTCAAGGGAAATACTAAGATAGTCCTCTAAAGAAGTGCAAGAGACATTCACAACCATTTTCCCGTATACCTCCCCCATTCTCTTCAGATTGATAGGACCAAGGAAAACAATTCTTCTCTTGCAAACTTCATCCTCTGACTCTATAGTCTCTTGTGGTCGTTCTTGATGGGCATCTTCTTCAGGTTCTTAATAGGCAGACACTTGTTCGGAGGTGGTCTTTGCAGGGTGTAAATGTGTCATGTCCTCAATCACTGGCTTTTTCACTCTCAAATGATTTTTTATCATAGTAGAGGGCAAGGGCCTCAATACCTTGTCAAACCTATACCTGATTCTGCTGACCATACTAAAGTCTTTGTTCATCAAAGTCATTCTATAAGCGTGGGCAACAATAATGTAAGCATCGTTCATAAAATCAATAATGAAGTCTTCAGCAGCCTCCTGAAGGCAAAGAATGGCTGCAATCTGTCATTTTTTTTGCATGCCAACTTCAATGGACACCCTTGATAATCTAAAATATATATATTTGACAACTCTGATAAATGTTGTCTTTGGAATCACATGCTGTGTAGCTCTTTGTGCCTTCCTTATCTCACTAAAACATTTCTAAACATAAAAAAATCTAGACTTTCTCTTTCTCTTCGACTTGGAAGGGTCTTCTTCTCCATGGGCATAAGAGGGTCCAAGTTGCTCTGTCTGTTGAATAGGGGCTCTAAGGGAGGTTGGAAACTTAGTAGTTGTTGTAGGGGACTGTACATGATGAAGCTTACTCTGGGCAAGAGAAGACATTGTCTCTGCACTAGATTTCTTAGATTCCATGGCAGGAGACTGAGGGCAACCAGGGGTAGGTGGGATCTCAGGATGGAAAGATTGAGAAGCTGAAAGCCTTGTCTCCTCCTCACTCTCTTTATTGTCTATATACTCCTTCCTTGCAGTCTGCTTTGTCCCAGCCATGAACCTGCAAGAAAATGAGACTTGTTAGAACATTTAAAAACCATGAGTAAAAAATGAGACTAGTTAGAATATTTAAAAACCATAAGTAACCCAAACAGAAACAACAAATACGAGGCGATAGGAGAAAAATCCCGGGTTTGAAATGAAGCTCCTTGTGCCATATTTGTGGATGACTGATACGGCGCGATAGGAGAAAAACGTGGGTCTAAAATGTTACTCCTCATGTCATATTTGCGATAGGACTAAAGCACGGTTTCACTTCTCAAGCCGTAGACTGATATGACGCGAATACAGTGAAGCGCAGTTTTAAAAAGCAACTTCTCGTGCCGTATTTGTGGTGACCACGACGCAAAAACAGTGAAGCGAAGATTTAAAAAGCACATGCTCGCGCCATATTTGCAATGACCGATACGGCACGAATACAATGAAGCGCATGTTTAAAAAGCACCTGCTTGCGCTATATTTGTGGTGGCTGATACGGCACAAATCTATTGAAGCACAAGCTAAAAAAACACTTGCTCGCACCGTAATTGTGGTGACTGATATAGGGCAAAGTTGATCTTGATGTGGCTGTGTATTCATGCTCTGGATTTGAAAAGTGAGCCACGTAAGCTACCATCGATCTTTTATACTTGTGGGGTATGCGACACATGGTAGTGTTTAATTGGCTAGGTTTTACGCGGGCCATCCACGTGGTTGTCTACGTGGCTTCGCACATGGCAAATATTTTTCGGTCTATATAAACACTGTGGTCAGGCATTTATGACTTTTTTTACAAATTTACAAGCTTTTTTAGAGTTGAGGTCCACTTTCAGTGTTTCTTATGTGAATTTGTGCCATTTTGTGTACCCCTTGATACAAAGCGAGGAGATATTGTTCTTGAGGTCACTTGGCCAGTTTCGCGTCGTATCATAGATTAGCAAATACAAAGCGAGAAGGCATCACTCATGAAGTGGGTGCACACTTTCGCGCCGTATCGTACTTTCACTCATGTCTGAATCTAAGGATGTTGCAAGCTCCCGAGAGCAGGTAACCCCTTCTAAAAAAAGAAGAAGATTGTCATCAGGGTCAAAAAGAGCTTCTGGTTGTGTTGTCGTCTCCCGTGAAATTCCCACAACTTCCTCCCCTTGTTCAGCAACAAGTGTGGGAATGCCTAAGAAGTCTCTAATCAAAGGCAAGTCACCATTGAGGGTTTCTGGATTGTCTCAGATCACAAAGGTTTCTCCATCTGAAAGGCTCCTAGACTTTCTTCTTTAGAATGGCATGGAGTTATCTTATTACGGAACTGCAAAGGATATTTTCAACCCTAACTGGGATATTGACCATGTATTGAACTCATGTAAGAAGTTTTTCCTGGAGGAGTTTGCTAAGTTTGAAAGTCTTGCATTTTCGGTAGTTGAAAAGGATGCAAATGAATATGTTCACATGCTTATTGGGAGCTCACCTTTAGAGAAGGCTTTGTTTTCAAGAAATTGTACATCTCATTCTCTTGACCGGTTTTGTACCTCAGATTTGTTTTGTTCTGCTCATTCTAGGAAATGCAGGCTTATATCTAAAACAGCTGCATTCATTATGTTTTCTCTTGTTAAATATCCTGTGAAATTTGATGAAAAACAATTAGAAGGTCCAAAATGTTCCAGCTTTTGCCTTTAAGGATGCAGAGGAATGTTTGGACCCTAAGCAAGAAGCAAATATTGCTAGCAAACTAGATATTGCCCAATTCAAAGCTGAGACCATTATTGAAGAAAACCATGCAAATGCAGATCTTGTATGTGACTCTTCTTTTTATACTATTGCTTCACTTCCAACTTTCCCTATCAAGAACAAGGAATACATACTGCTAGCAAACATTCAAAGACTCTTCAATCTTAGGGAGGATTATTGTTTAGCCATCATTGCATAGGCTTCCAATGCTGCAAATGGTATTGTTGACGTCAAAAATGAATCGAAAGAAGAGTTACTTAAATTTGACACTGAAATTACGGACGACAAGTTTATTGAAGCAGGGGATGCCCTTTCTCTTTGTTTTCATAAGGCAAAGAATGCTGAGGAAGACTATGGGATTACTGAAGAGGAGTTCCACGACCTTCAAGACCAACTTGGAATTTCCCATTTTGGAAGAGGAGAGCCGCAATATGTTAAAGAATTGGAAGATACCAATGAGGCACAATCATCAATTAACATATGGAATCCAACTAAGCTAGAAAATGATGAAAATCAATTGGTACTATTATCTCAAATTTTGTAAGATGTATATACATTAATATGTTTGATTTCAATATTCATTTGACATTTATCTTTTTTTACAATTGGAGATTGAAGATTTTGATAACTTCTTGGGACGGGGTAAAGGGACAAAAGTTGGTATTAGTTCACTGAATGATGTTGCACTTGGCCATTACTTAGCAAGGATTGATTCGCATGTTTTCTTAGTATTTCATAACATCTTCTCAAAGGAAGCAACATGGCCTATACTATGTATCAAGGCACTTACAAGGCTACTTGGTTTCTCTGGGTTACAATACAATGCACACAAGGTGATGTTTTTGGAGAAGACTGTGGCAAGTAGGATTTTTGGTTATGGTCCTGGTTTCTCTACTTCTAAAGCAGGATACTTTCTGGCCCTCTCATCTTATGCTTTGGCAGCAAACCAAACTGATATAAAATCAATAGTTGGCTACAAGAGAAGAAAATTTCTACGTTATAGAGGAAATATCCCGGAAAGGGAGGATGATGTAAAGGCTCTTGAGAGCTAGCTTTGTACTTTCCTTTCTTGAATTCTCAAGTTGAAGTATTCATTCTTTGAAGTTGTCGTTGAAAAATATTATGAATTCTTAAGTTGAAGTATTCATTCTTTGAAGCTGTCATTGAAAAAACCAATTAAATAGCTCCTTAAGAGCATTGCTTTTTGTAACTCCACCTCCATGTCTTATGCTTCGAAAAAAACTTATACATGCTTGATAGTGAGATTTTTCCATGCCTTGGCCACTATAAGTTGCGAGAGGGCCTTGCTCCTCCACAAAGTAAGGCCCATGGATATGAAGGATATGCTGCAAATTCATAAGAGTAACAATCATTTTCTGCCAATGAAAATTTTATCGAAGAAAGCTTGGATTAAATATTCTCTCTTACCAAATAAAAAGTGATATATTTTTCTCCCCATGCCTCCTTTATTGCCTGAACAAGATTTGTAATCGAACATTTGAACTCTTCTGGATACGTGTACGTTTTTGTTTGTTGCTTGAGGAGCTTTAGGAAGACATCAACATGTTTCCAATCCTCCATCCTTAGAAATGCAAGTCGTGGTGTGATTGCAACGTTTGTCGTTATCCCACACAGCTCTCTCCAATGCTCCCAAGTAATGCTCACCTGTTTTCCTGTATGGTTACCTTAACAATGTCTAGCTTTTGAGCCTCCCATTAAGACATCAACCAAGACATCTCTTGTTTTCCCTGAAAGTGTTGGATCTTTTCTTAAATGAACTTGACCTCCATGAAAACTCATTTTGGAGAGTAATGCCTCACATTTGTCAATACACTCATTCGATAAAGACAAAGGCTTAATTGAGTATGCATAGTCACGATGCAACCTGAGAAGTTTATCAATAATTTTAATCTTTGCATGCAAAGTACATATATGAACATTAGTAAGAGGAATTGAAAGAATTGGATCCCTTATATCTTCCTTGTTTTTTTGTTTACTTAGATCTATAGAGGCTCTAGGTGGGGCTCTTCTTACAGGGTACATGCAAGTTGCTCCAATCTTTAGACCCAACACTTTCCATGCAATAAATACAATGATATTTTGCATTTGCCCCATTACATATTCCAAGCATACATTTGATAGTTTTCAAGTCAGCGCTCATGTGCTAGTCCACATTAAAATTACCAACCCCATCAACAACCAACGTTTCTCCTTCACTTTGAGACTTAATAATGTTTGGAATACATGTATGAGTAAACAACCATTTCAGTGTTTGATGATTCTTAATTGGTACCTGAGCTACACCAACCCACCAAATCTCCATCTCAGACTGAAACTTATGCACTGGTGCTTGACCCCCACCATTGTTGTATTCCAATGCCCTGTTCATGATGCAAATGCTGACTCTTTCCATCTTTTGTCCTTTTTGAATTTGTGCTTCATCTAACTTCAAGGCAAACTTTAAAACACCGTGACATTTCTCTAACATGAGTCTATACATGTGAACCATTGTAATCTGCACTTTTCTTAGATCAACCCATATATTGTTAAATACATTGTATTCAAAAATAGATTTTCTTTTTGTCTTTTCATATGGCATAGATGCTTCAATATGAATGTATTCCCCGAAAACTTGTGGAATCTTATGATTCATGGCAGTCCTTGCAACCGATACTCTTAGGGCTCGAGGTAACCCAAATGCAGTTATTATATTACATTTTAGATTTTTAAACCATAATCTTGAGATAGCCCGATAACCTTTTCAACTAATGCCCACAGCATCACATGTCTCTACAATTTCATTTGGTTTTGCTGTGTCCTTTAAGTCCTTCACTAATTCTTTGAGAGTTGGGCCTCTCAAATCCATATTTTGAGGTGACCTAAGAATCCTCAAAATATCATTCTTATTCATGGTCTCTTTTAAAAAATTGATTATCTCTTTACTCTCTCGAATATTAATACCCGACATGTTAGAGACATATTTTTTTGCAAGATTCAATCTTCTTTTCTTTGCTCTCTCACACAAGCTAGTTATATTTTTTAATGGTCTCTTTCTCTCTCTTAATCCTATTGGAGTTTTCTTTAAATGTGCTAACCTGTCTTGTAATGACTTATTAGCATTTTCCAAAATGTCAATCTTATTTGTAAGCTCAGAAATGCTTGTCTGTGCAATAAATAATGCTTTTCTCATTTCATTCATCTGAGCCATGTATGTGTAAGATGCAAAGTATAACCTTTTACAATACCCAAGCATCCCATTATAACCTTCCCCAACATATCTCACGTAGTCATGAATATTTAAAAAATTAGGAGGTTTTGAAGGATCATTTGGATAAATATTTCCATCTACCCACAAATCTATATGTTTCTTTCCTTGAGTTTGCAATCTGTTGGCCTCCATCTCATCTGTTAGTACTCGACGATGTATACTTCTTCAAGATGAATAAATTGGATCCATTTGGATGGTAAGTTTGTATTTGCATGTGCTCGCATTTGTATCACTTGCAGAGGTGTTGCTAAACATTTTAGTAGATCAATGATCACAATGATAAGAAAGTGAGCACAAAGAAGAGAATGGCAAAAGAGAATGGAGAAAGAGTGTGTGAAAAGAAGACGTGGGGGTAGACAAATCACGATATAGGTGGATATTTCTCGAAAATACAAAGTCTCCCAAGTTCCAAGACAAAAAACGGCCGAAAAGGTGACCCTAACATAAATTAAATTTGAGGGACAATTAGTGGCTCAACTCTTTGATGAATTCAATATTCTCTCATTAGTCACATCTGAGCAACCAAATTTGGTGTTTTCATTCTTCCAAAATCTCAACTAATTAGCAACTTAATCATTTTCTTTCAAGTGCCTTTTTTAAAGCATTTTTGGCCCTAATGCTAAAGAGGGTCTCTATTACCTTGATGAATAGAGCACTTTCATCAGATCATTACAATCACTCAATGTCATTTAGTGTTCAATCGAAACACAACATCTGGTGGCTAGGAGCATTCAAAGTAGATACAGAGGAATTTGATATATTGTATTGGGTTTTTCATCGAACACTAATACCTGATGTTATCAAGAGACAATAAGCAAGAGAATAGCTATTTGTTGAAGGATTTGGGAACTATAAGATTAAGTGGCACATAGCTGTGGTGACTTAAAGACACTTAAATGTATGTGCAATGTATCAAAGGGTGCCAGCTCTAGATCTCCTTGCCTATATTACATGTCCCTAGCCATAGAGTTGAACTCAAGCAATTGGAATAAAGCTCCCTCTAGTCACAATAAGGATCCACAGTTTAATCCAGTCCTAGATATTCCTTAAGTGAATGGCCATATTTGCACGCTTCATGCACTTTGTAGGATAATTGAAAAGCTTGTTCATCTTTATATAGGATTTGCATGGAAGCCGAAGCCATTGCAGCTAGAACAGATGCTATAACAAAGATTGAAAAGTCTTGTCTGCAATTGGTTTGCATGGTGATAATGTTGTTATTGAACCAAATCTTCAAAATTCTAAGGATGGCAATTGTGTCCCCAAAACTTGATCTATTGGTGGAGTGAAGGCTAGAAGGTTCCTAGACTTTCATGGGAGATTTGGTAAGATAAACTCTAGGAATGGTGGCTCAACTATTAGATATAATCAATGGAAGTGCCTACACAATGCAGTTAAGGATCATGCTGATAATGGACAAGCTCAAAATAGAAAAGCCAATGTCTTGGAAACACTAAACAAAGTATTCTTTTATTGTGATAAAACAGAGTGGAATGATGATGATCTCAAAGACTTCAAAAACCGATTGAACCTTTCTAAAAGGGCAATGACAGAAGCTTGGGGTAATCAACACTTCACTCACTATATGGTAAGAAGTTTGCATATGTATGTATCTTTATTGGCTGACTCATATAGGTTTTTCTAATTGAATTTCTTTATTTGTTAACTATGTAGCATATTTTATACAACCACGATTCATATTTTACCAAGAAATATGGGTCTCTATCTATTTGGTCAACCTAAGGTATGGAAAAATCACATTATCAAGCAAGAAAAAAATACTTTAGACACACAAGACATGGAGGTGGAAGATACAAAGTAAACAGTTTATTAGAGGTCTTTCAATGATTCTACATGCAAATTTGGTACAAATTCAAGCTCAAAGACGCAATCGAATCATGTAATACATCATCTTTGGCAAGGACTATATCCACTATTACCCAAAGAAGAAAAGAGGGATATTTAAACTCTTGTGCAAAGCAAAGATATTCTAAATGGTTACAAACTAGACAAAGTGATGGAAAAAGATAGGTTTCAAGAAACCCTTAATATCTTTTAGCCTAACTATTGTAAAAGAGTCTTTAGTTTCAGGGAATTCACTAGGTCCTCTAAGGGAATCTTTTATTTCATCCCACTCAATGAGACCTTTACATTTCAAGAACTCTTGTTTCCTATAGCTTGGAAGGAGCTTCAAATTCTTGGCATCTCCTACATGGGAGAGCAAATAAGAGGCAAGAACTCCAAAGTATCCTGCTTTAGATCCACTATATCCAGGCATGAAGCCAAAAACTCTTACAGCTTCTTCCTTCTCCACCAAAATTATCTTGTTTGAACCTCTATTGAAAGCTTGGAATCCAATCACCTTGGAGATAGCTTTCAAAGCCATTATTGGTAAGATTAGAGAGCTTGACAACTTGCTATGATAAATTGCAACTGTTTGATTATTTAAGCTTCTAATATAATGACCAAGGCCTTGACTTTTGCCAAGCTTCAATGGCCTTGAGCCCTTAGCTCTTCCAAGAAAGTTGTATGCATCTTCAATTTCTATCTGCACAATAAACCACAATAGTGTAAGATATTAGTAGATAAAAATCCAAAAATATTTTTTTATAATGCATAACATACTCTAATATAAATCACAATGAATATCTTAGAATTATCTTTCATACCTTAGGGTTTTCATCTTCTTCAAGAAGACTATCATCATATAGATTTATTGAACTTTTTGGTTTCTCCTCTAATGGAGACTTCAAATTCTCTTCATATCCCATGTTATCAATACCAAGTCTCTGTTGAATTTGTAAGTACTTTTCCTGATTAATACAAGAATGCAAGGCTACAGAACTATCTTGAAAATTCTCTCCCTCAACATCAAGAGTTGCTAGCAATTCCTCTTCATAACCTATAAAATTCTTATCATTTTGACCCCATGCATCAAGGATTGCCAAGCAGTAATCTTCTCTAAGATCAAAAAGGTATTTAATATCATTTAGCAATACATATCTCTTTTTGTTTATGAGATAATTGGGAAATATTGGTACACATTCAAGAGGACCTGTTTCAATCTCTACACTCAACTCTATCTCCTTTTCTTCCACTTTTGTAATGTTCTCACTTTTAAACAAAGCAACATCAAATCCCTACACTAACTGGTTCTCAATATCCTCCTAAAACATTTCACCCTTCTCTTCAACTTCTTTGTCTTTGCATGCAATATCCTCCATCTTCTTCTCTCGTATTGTATCTGAAGAAAAACTATCCATATATTGAAGATATACAAGAAATCTAACATCCTTCTATACAAGAAGACATTGTTGTTAATTCTGATGAAAAATGCAATTTGCTTTCCACTTCTTGAATTCTTCATCAATAAGGCTAAACCTTGTTAGCAAAGTTGTTCTAGTAGCATTGAAAGCTTCCATTACATCGCTATAATGGACAAATCCCTCAATCTCTAGGCCTTTCACATGTCTATCATAAAACTCCCTAAAATTCTTCAGTTTATCTTCAAGATCCTTCAAAAGCTCTTGCAAATCAAAGGGAACATTGAGCATATCTCTGATGTAAATAAATCTAGATGAATTTCCAGTTGCATGAAGAAAATCAAACGGCTTTTCATCACAGGTATCCTCCAAATCCTCCTCCTCCATTCCCTCTAAAGAACAACTTCCTTTTAGTCATCCTGATTACTCACAAAAGAAAAATCAGGAAACAAAAATAAAAATAAGGGGCATAATATAAATCCACATTTTCTCATATCCAGTAGACTAAAGAAAGATTGCCAAAAAAATTTAGGAAATACAAGATGAATGAAATGAATTAAAACTTAATGTAGCAGAGAAAGCATGAAATTCCAAGTCTCATCCGATCAAACTTTGTTTAACATTTACGACTCATGAAACGTGAAATCAATGATTAAGACCACCTCACAGTTCACAAAATCATGTTTCACACGTCACTTATAAAAAAAACTTGAAAATTTTACGTTTTATACGTCTGAAAAATTTGAACAAAACAGTCCGTCAAGAACATCAAAACAACATCGTTTAACATGTGTACTAGACAAATGTTGATAGAAAAACAAAGTAAAACCATTACATAATTTCTAAGTCCCTGATGTATCTTTCTCCTCTTAAACTAACTAAGAAGATGGATCTTTCTCCTCTTAAACCAACTAGCATCTTCAATGCCTCAAAATTCAGGATTGCATAGAAAAATATTAAGAAAAGTTGCAAGCCTTGCTCGTGAGAATAAATGGTTTCTTATAAGAATATTATGCTTGGTTTGGCTTGTGATGGCTACAAGATAAATAGCTGGTCGAAGACAAGACAAGATACGTGAAAGAAGTACTAACCAAAACCTGAACTCGAGTGCTCATATATATATGTCAACTATCACCACACGTCTGATTCGAAGGAGGTGAGCGTAAAACGAAAAAGAAAATGAAAAATAAAAATAAAAATCAGAGCCATAAAAGTGCTATCATGCCAAAAAAGTAAGTGACCTGTGGCACAACTACCCACATAAAAATGGTCTGCAGTCACACATGTAAAATTAACTACACATTACAGTAGCCACATGTGTAAACCAACATCCTTATAAACCTAATTCCTGAACCGCAAAAGAGTTTTTTTGAAGACAAAGCTCTCTTTATGCTCAACCAGACCAACACAACGCTAATTTGATTGCAGTGCAAAATTATTCTTCAGCACAAGGCTACTAAAGAAGGCTTCATCCCCCAACATATGCACTGAACCCTCAAGAACGTAAATTTTTTGCTTAAATATGAGTAAGCTCTTAATCCCTTGACAATTTCTACCAAATCATCCCCAAAAATGCCGAACGTATGAAATGTGATGGGTGCTAGGTTTCTCTTGTCCATGTGAGGCCTCCTCGTGTTTCATACGACTAAGGCCTGCACTGTCTCTATTGTGACATGGATGTAAGCTTTTTCTTGTCCATTTTAGCCATCCTCGCGCTTCATATGTCATGCACATGCACATGCAAGTTATAGAAGTTTCAATATCCTCTATGATATTTCAATATCTTCCAAATGCATATGTCTATTGGAACAACATGTATTACAAAGTCGAAATGCTTAGTGTAAATAATGTTGCCCATAAAGTAGTCTAAAAGTTGAGTCGAACTATAAAACTTCAAATATAAATTCCTTGAAATATAAATTTTGCTACCTAATAGCGATATGGAAAATGTTGCTAGAAGGTACTAGGTGAATCTACTAAGTAATTGGATACCACATATTGTTTTTTGAATGATATAGCAAGAATATGCACATATGAAACGCGATGGGTGTTAGGTTTCTCTTGTCCATGAAAGGCCTCTTTGTGTTCCATACGACTAAGGCCCGACAACTAAGGCATGCCATTATTCTATTGTGACGTATGAAATGCGATTGGTGTTATGTTCACTTCTCCCAGTGAGGCCTCCTCGCGTTTCATACGACTTGAGCCTACATTGTTTCCCTTATGTCGTATGAAATGCGATATGGTGTTAACTTCCCTAGTCTAAAACACCTCTTCGTATTTCATACGTCTTATGCATTATTTTATTGAAATCGGATTTAGACTATTGGATTGGTATTTGCTTGCTACTTAGTGATTGTAGATAAATTGATATTTTCAAGGAGATCTTTCCTAATTTATTTATATTATTTGTTTTTTTGGATGTTTCAGATGGCTAGAACTAAGGCCATTGCAACAAAGCAAAAAGTTGATCCTAGAGATCTTGCTTCAAAAGATCGATCAATCCTCCAAGCCTTCCAAACTTACAAGGAAATCAAAGCCAAGAAGAAGATTCCCACAGCATGTGAGGTGCCTTAAGGAGATTAGAAGTGCAATGAAGGCTCTGAATAATGCAATTCCAAAGCTATCTTTTCATAGGCTTGTCAGAGAAATCTGTGACAAGTATAGTCTACATAGTGTTAGATGGACTAGGGCAGGTCTCAACTGTATTCAAGAGGCTATAGATGATTTTTTGATTGAGTTTTTTCAAGATTTTTATATATGTGTTGCTCATGCATATATGGATAAAGACATGATAATTCTCAGGAGATTGAGATACAGGTTTTCAAAGGTCCTTAAGCCAGTACCTCTTTTTGATATGAAGGCTTTCAATATTTTAAATGTGCCTCCATATAGAAAGAAAAAAAATTATCCTGGTCTGAAGATTGAAGATGTTACGCATGTAAAGGACACAAGACAACATGAGAAAGAGGAAAATGCCACAGTAGAGCATGAAAATAAATGGAGGAAGTATAAAAGAAAAAAGGAAGAAGATAAGGAAGTAAAACAACTCACATATTTTGAAGAGGAGTTATCTACCCTTCTTGAAAGGGCTGACCCTAAGGGCTTCAATGTTTCTTGCTTTTTATCGAGTGATATTAACAAGAGATCTGATATAGTATTTTTGGACTTTGATTATGTTCAATTTCTCAAGAATAAAGTGAGAGAAGTAAATGACTCGATTCTTCTTGCTGTGATGAGGTATAGTTTACCAAAATTTGTTTTTACTCACCATATTTTTCTAGCAATAGACTTTCATGTTGATGCTTACTATCTCCATTCCTTTGCTAGGTGTATAATGCATGAGCTCCCCTTCGATATACAACAAAAGATTGAGGTTCTTGATCCATCTATCACTAAATTGATTGCTTATTAAGCATTCTCTATTTAAAAAAATTATGTCAATAAATTAATGACTCGCTTTTCTTTAAGTGTTGATGATGATCTAGCATGGCTATGAGACCATTTAGAGATCAGTATTCCTAGTGCATCACTTAATGGGGTGATCAGAGCACTATGACAGGGATATCTGGTACATGTAGTACAAGTTATGAAGGGGGAAAGAAGTGTTTGCCAAGTATAAGAGTGTACACAAGAACCAAGGAGTTACACATAAATGAAGATGGATTAAGTTCTAAGAAGAGGAAGTGCATTAGCATTGTGTATATGTATTTATGTGTGCATCCAGGGACGCCTGGGAACTTTTACTTGTGTGTAATAAGCATTGCATTCATTTGGGGTCATCCTCTCCCTTACAAGTCAAGGTTTAAGGTCTTTTCTTTCATTAAAAAAGACAAGATAGATAATTCTCTCACTAAGAAAGACAATAGATGTAATCCTCTGGAAGTGAGGAGAGAAGTGATTTTCTCTTTCTAAGGTCTAAAATGGCACAAGCTTTTGTGTGGAAGTTAATCTTAAGGTTGAGGCCCAAGGCAATTTAATGAACTCTCCTTAAGGTGGTTGCATGGACCACAAGTTAAGAGTACAGATTGAAAAGCTGTTCTTTTTAAAAAAGACATGGTGAATCCATTTTTAAAATATCTCACGATAAGAAGATGATCTCTAAAAACAGTTGTGTGCGTTATCAGAAACAGCGAGATCTACAACTTTTGTGTTGGCCATTTTTTCATCCAAACAATGCACAAAGAGATATCTCAAAATTAGTGCTACAGAGTGGAACAACCACATCTTGCATGAAGATCAACTCATCTCTCTCTCCAAGAAAAGAAGCTCTTGAAAGCCTATAAAAGAGGAGGCTCTCCTTGGGTGTGAGAGAGGTGAAGGAAGCATCACTTTGCATGCATCCAAGAGGAGAAGAGAAGGTGCAAGTGCTGCGAAAGCTCTACTGAAATCGAGTTCCAAGAGGAGAAGAGAAGGTGCAAGTATTGTGGAAGCTCTGCTGAAATCAAGCATTAAGAGGAGAGCCCTACACATATTGTGTAGGAGAGAAGGAGACTCAAGAAGGATCAAAAGGTGCCAACTTCCAAGTTGTGCAAGTGTTAGCCGATTGTATACCATGCAAGGAACCGTGATCTTATTTCCAAGATCTACAAGTAAGAACTGGTTTATGCATAATGGAGGAGCTTGCTCCTTATCAATAATATAACTCCACAAGGGGGGGGATTGGCCCATCTTCTAGTCCCTAGTGTGTTGTCAATTTCTCTATCTCTCTCTCTCTCTCTAAACTTTCTTTTCTCTCATCTGTTCTCTCTTTGTGCCAGCATAATATTCACCATATATATTTTAAGTATTTAAGAAAGTCGAGTGTGTATCTTGGACCTTATAACACCATCTATCTCATACTATATGAGGAGTGAGCTTAATGCAAGTGCTTTTGATCATTGGTTCAATTCAATTGACTTCGAATCTTTGGAGCTTCTTCTAATTCAATACAATGAAATGTAAGTAATTTGATATTTTGTTAGATTTTATGAGATCTTGTTTTGCTAGATTATTGAAATATTTTTATTTTCAGTTCTCATTGAAGCCTAATTGGAATAGACTGTGTGGAGAGGCAATGTTTCCTCATCAATTCTATAAAAGGAAGCCATGGAAATGCCAAGTTGTAAGTTATATAATCTAGGGTATCCTTGATATTTTGATCTTTTTGTTGCAAGTACTCTAAATATTTTGATCATTCTTATTTTTTTTCATTTTTGGTACAGAGTTGGAAAAAGATTGATTGAAGTGCTAGAGAAAAGGCCTCCCATACCTTCTAACTTACTTGCAACAATGCAATATAGACAAGTTGCAGTAAGGTTTTCATTAATATGCTTGGAACATACAAAGAAAATTTATTCTAAAAACTACCATAGACAAGTTTATTAGTTTTACTTTATATTGTTGATTGCAGTGTCCTCATCAAGATGATAGTTACTCTTGTGACTGGAGAGTAATTGTAAATGCCAAAAGATTGGTTCAATTTATTTATCTCAATGATGATAAACTTATAAATGTACATATTAAACTTTAAGATAGAGTTTTATTGCAAAATAGTCCACTGTAAAAAATAACAATAAACTAAAATTATTTTCTTACAAATGTATGACAATTTACAAGGGATTGCTATACAAGTGAGCACGTTTGGTATATAATAGCAAAGCTCATGAAGTATATAATGGCCAATTGTATACAACCAACAAGAATGGACAATAATGGGGACTTGGACATTGAAGGAGAGGAGGTGCATGTAACTACAGCAAGTGAAGCTATACCTTCAACACCCAAGGTAACCAAAGCATCAAAGGTAGGCAAAAGTACTCCTAGAAAGGATGTCCCTTCTCCTAAGAAAAGTTCTCAAAAAGAGTAGCTTTGCCTCAGATTGTAAGCCCTTGTGTATAAGTCATGGAGATAACTGACAAAAATTTGTACATGTATTTTATATTGATAGTAAAGAGATATTTTCTTCAATATCCTTGCATTGTATATTCTTCTCTCTCATCGCTGATATCTGTAAAAAAATATGTTGTTTATTAATCAGGAAGTGAAATCAGATATACACCTAAGTGGATATAATATAAAATAAAAAACTTAATCGTTTATTATTAAGTTGAAACACAAATGAGTATAGTAGTTCAATATCTTCATTCTGTAAATCCATCCTCACTTGATATAGCATATATGATGATCTAACCTTTAGGATTGCAATAATGTCCTCATTGTACCAAACATCGAGATCCACTATAGGATCTTTGCTAAAATTATCAAGATTTTGGTCTAAAGCAACCAGCCTATTGCCAACATAATGTCATCTACTATAATAAAAGCTAAGGATGAAATTTTGAGTAGCAATCATATATTTACAAGCTATAGAGTCTTGATCTATCTTACATATAATTTTTCCTTCTATCCTAGTGTGCCATCCCTCATCAACAAATTGTATAACATGATCGTATGTCGGTCTCTTCACTGAGAGCATAGCCTTTGATTTTCTTATCTCAGCATTAGAAAAGAAGTCAACAAATATATTAACAGGCATGAACAAAGTAACTTTACTTAGCCTATTTGAGATTCTAGGTTTTAATGCTCTCTTTATCTCAGAAAATATTTTACATCTATAGCTCTCACTAGTAGCTGGACTTGTCGAAGGCCACTCAAAGCTTAAAAAATCTAGCAAAGGAAGGGGGGATATTAATCCCCATTGGCTACGCTGCATGGGGACAATATAAGAATGATCATAGAAGAATATTCCATTCTCTGTAAGCTTTGTCTTCTTTCTACCTTTGTACGTCTCTTCTCCAATCAAGCCATACATCACATCAATGATAGACTCGACTAGTTGCCATTCCTCAAGATTAAAGGGATAGACATCTACAAGAAAAATGAACAAATGTTATAATGAAAAACCTTAAACCAAGTTCAAGAAAAAAAAGACTTTAAAAATCAAACCCTTACAATTTGGTTTATGCATTGGAAGATTTTAACTTCCAGGTTCCAAATACAGATCTCTATGCATAAACACATGTTGCACCAGAACCTCTTTTATGCTATTCTTATTTACTCCAAGCTTGAAATCTCAGATTCTACCCTTCCAAGCAGAGATGAACGAGCTCTCATATCTTCGCCTTTTCCCATGTTTTACCTATTGCATGGTGATCCAATTGCCTTTGCTAATGATTATAGGAATCTATCTTCTATCTTTTTGGAATGAGTTAAACACTGATATGGATGTGATTTGGGAGCTTGGATGCCTTGTTGAAGGTCAAATTTCTATATCCATAGCATGCACGCACGCACG
The DNA here is from genome assembly GCF_053477565.2 of Lygodium microphyllum. Taxonomy (NCBI): domain Eukaryota; kingdom Viridiplantae; phylum Streptophyta; class Polypodiopsida; order Schizaeales; family Lygodiaceae; genus Lygodium; species Lygodium microphyllum. Next base: position 110,016,588 of record NC_141162.1, read on the forward strand.
CACACACACACACACACACACACACACATGCATGCACACACATACACACACAGAAGACTAGGCTACCACAAAGGAGGGAAAAACACGAGAGAGATAAAAGAAAGGGACAAAAATATGTGTCAATTTTTTTACTAATTTGAATTTAAATCTAACCTATCATTATCATTAATTCAGAAATATCATTAAATAAAAGTGACCATGACTGTATATCATTAATGCAAAGAATGTCATAATCACAAATATAAGAGGCTAAAAATAGATATTGATAATACAAATTCATAATATTATTATATATGTATCTTTTTGTAAAATAATTTTTTCCCTTTTTTAAAATAGAAGTTCTGTTATGGAGGCTTTGCTCCTATTGGTCTAGAGCACTCTCTTTCTATCTTCTAAAAGGCATTTTCAAGACCTCAAAACTCCCCTAACGAGGCAACCAAAGCATCAAAGAAGGGCAAAAGGACTCTTACAAAGGATATTCCTCGCGAAAAGAAATAACCTTTGTGTATTGTATTGTACAATCTTATGTATATAGATAATGAAGAAAGCATATACAAATTTGATGTAACATTTGAGCTTATATTTATATTGAAAGTAAATGGATTTCTTCTTCAATGTCCTTGCATTCTATCTTTCTCTCTCTTCTCTTTGGTATCTACAAAAAAATTGACATAGATATTTACCATTCAATAAGTGGAATCAAATACATATATACTATATATGGCTTGATGTATAAACCTACTTGTTTATTGTTAAGTTGAAATGCAAATGAACATGGCAATTCAATATCTTCATTTTGCAAATCTAGTCTCACTTGATGTAGCATACACGATGATCTAACCTTTAGTGATGTAATGATATCCTCATTGAGCCAAATATCAATGTCCACTATAGAATCTTTGCTAAAATCATCAAGATTTTGATCCAAAGCAACTAGACTACTACCAACATAATGCCATCTACTTTAATAAAAGCTAAGGATGTATTTTTGGGTAGTAAGTATATATTTACAAACAACAGAGTCTTCATCTATCTTACAAGATATCTTGCCTTCTATCCTTGTATCCCACCCCTCATCAACAAATTGTAGGACATCATTATATGCCAGTCTCTTGACTTTGACAACATGGCCTTTGAATTTTGTATATCAGCATTAAAAAAGAAATCAATAAATACATTAATAGGCATGAACAAAGTAATCTTTCTTAGCCTACTTAAAATATTAGGTTTCAATGTTTTTTGTATCTCAGAAAAGATCATGGGGGGTCTACCTTATAAAAAATCATCTATATCACATGTGTTCAAAGGATATTAAGGAATACCCTTTTTTTACATATGATATAAGGCTTTAAAATTATCCCTTTTACTTTACTAAACTTATAAAAAAATTTCAAATTGTAATTTAAAAATCCTTTTTGTAAATATAATCCTATGAATCTTACTAAATATCATATCCTTTCTTTTGAATTCACAAAATATCTTAGATGTTTGGACTTCCTTGCGGAAAAGATTTTACATCTATAGTTCTCATTAGTGGCTCGACTTGGTAAAAACCACTCAATGCTTGTAAAATCAGGTAAAGAAAGAGGTAATATTGCTTCCCATTGGCCATTATACATAGGGATAATATAGAAATTGTCATTTAAAACTATTTCATCCTTTGTGAGCTATGTTTTCCTCTCTGTATCTGTACAATTTTTTCTCCAATCAAACCATGCATAACATCAAGAATATCAATAATAGTCTTGATGAGCTACATTCCTCAAGATTTTATGGGACCTAAAATGGGCCGGCACTAGCTATGGCACTACTTGGACCTCATACATACGACAGACAACCTCACCACATGGCATCGCGGGCCATGAGCGTCTAAAACTCACTTGGCACTAAATGCTTATGACTATTTTGTGTTTGTATCCAATATGTACTCCAACATTCACCTTCCCTTCTCCTCAGAGGGAGATCCCATAACATATAGGCATAATGCCTCGTAATACACACATAGGGAAGCACCTCTCGGCTGATTGCCGCAGCTCAACTGTAACTCTCCTACACCTCGGGAATTGGCCCCAAGATGCGTTGCTAGCACATATAACATTCACACAAACTCCACTCTTTCATAATTCAGCATTCCATGAGATTTTGATTTGCCTCACAAAACTTTCCAACAACAATGGAAGCGCCCGTCTAACCCACGACTTAGGTTTATTATCCTCTCAGCATTGGTCAAAGTTTATCAATCAATTGCAATGCATTCCAAGAGATACCACGTGACATGCTTGATGTAAGGTGTATGACAATTGTACACAATCATTTTATGATTTTAAAAAAACAGCCATGTGAGGTGTGAAAAACAGCCCTTTCATGAATTTCAACTAAGCGTTACGTGCTGCGCTGCTTTAGGGACTAGCACTGGAACTTCCGTACTACTAGTTGCCTATATTTAATTATGGAACAATCACTAAATGCTATGCACAAAGAGGAAAATCAGAATGTGTATTTTTTTAGCAATTAGATCATCGCACAAACTTCATCTCCCCCTTATCATTTAGGTGTTGCTGCGTTGCATAGGTGTAAATGGTTGTCTTGTGTCATTTTTGTATGTAAAAAATAATAACACATACTATAACACAAAGGACAAGGCCAAACTGAGGCTTGACCTCATGCTTTAACGTCACCAAACACTCATGCACATAAATCTTATTTTTTCATATTTTTTGAGCACGAAAACCCCAATTTTCTCTATTTTTTACTTTTTTTCTATTTGTTATTCATTAAAAATAGGTATTTTCTGATTTATTTGTGTTGGCTTATTATTTTGACTAAAACTTAACATTTTCTTTGATTTTATCCCATTTTCACTCCTTTTTTCCAACTCAAAATAGGAAAAAACCAATAATTTCCATTAAAAATGACATTTTGCGAGTTTTAACAAATTAATAACAGCTCTAAATCCTTACTGGTTCTGTACTTTTGTAGTTTTAGCCCTCAAACATGATGCAAATAAGATTCAATCAAACATTCATCGCATGTGAACAACATTTTGACCATCAAATAACAAAAACAAGCAAAATTTTTCATAAAATTGGAGTATACCACGTGTTTTATGTGTTGTAAATTTTTTAATAATTATTCCAGGCAATCCACAGACTGACCAGCAACCATTCTTCAATGCTGAACCTCTTCCCTCAGCCTCCTCTTCATCTTGATTTCTTGCATGCAAATCACCGCTTAGAGGAGAGAGATGGAGGAGAGAGAAAGACTAGATTCTGATCTCTTTGCTCAGTGCATCATTCCTTGATCCGTTTATGGTGATGGAGGGTGAAGGATAGAAGCATCTAAGGGCCAAGAGGATTCCTCCTACCTCAAACCGATCAGACATCCCTAAAAAAATGGGGATTTGGGAGGCGACGAAAAACTGACCCCTCCCCCCCCCCATGGTGTTTCATTCTTGGTTATTAAGCTCTTTGTTAAGAGCTTTTAAGCTTTTAATCAAATTATCTAGTTCATGATTCTTGCTTTCACACTTCCGGCAAGTGGTTTTTTCGCTTTTGGAAGAGCAAACGGCATCAAATTCGAGATCCGTCTGGACTGGTGGTTCCATGGCATTGAAATTTATAAAGCTAGGCCTTGTCACGCTCTTCTCGACTTCCAGATCCATTAGCTGCTTCACAACCCCGAACCTTGAGAGGATTAAATGGGGGATCAAACGACCTCGGAATTGAGATTGAGACTTGCGTTGGATTTCTGACATCGTTTTGCATCTAGGAAAACTCCAGCTCGGCCATCCGCCACCATTTGATTTTCCATGCAAATTAGCATTAGTGCTTTAGGGACTTGCCGCTTAAAATCGTACTGATTGCCACTGCCACCTTTGACAAAGTCTATTTTTCCCTTGATATTTGTAATTTTTGGCTATTTTTAAGCACTTCTCAACATCAAAAGTCATCTGTCAAGATTAGAAAAATAAACATCTACAAATAATAACAAAACTTATCACAATAAAACCTACTACCAAGTTTAATAAAAGAAAAGCATTGAGAATAAAATACTTATAGTTTGATCTATGCAGCGGAAGACTTGAAGCTCTAGGTTCCAAAAGCATACCATGAAAAGTAAGTTGTTTGGTATTTCTTCTACTTTCAAAAGAGTTTATTATATTAAACTATTTACCTATGATTATAATTCCAGATCTCATTGAAGCTTGATTTTGCCATAGACTGTATAGATAGTTAATGTTTTTTTATCAATTCCTTGATAGGAATACATGGAAATGCTAAGATGTAAGTTGAATTTTTCCAAGGCTTCCTAATCATTTGAATTTTTAACTATTGTAAGTACCCTAAACTTTATTTGTTTTTTATATAGAGCTTCAAAAATATTAATTGAAGTTCTACAAAAAAGCATCCTATGTCTTTGATCTACTTACACATAATGAAGTATTAATAAGTTGTGGTAAGCTTTTTATCAAATACATCAAGATACTTGATTCCATAAACTACCACAAATAAGTTATTTAATTTTACTTTGTGTTGTTATTTGTAGAACCCTCATCAAGCTTATGGTCATTCTTGTGGTTAAAGGGTAATTGTAAATGCTAGAAGATTAGACACGTTTATTTATCTTAATGATGACAAATTTATCAAGGTAATGTAAAAGATATTTAATTTTAAGATATTACTTTACTCAAAAGAGAGTCCATTGAAAAATAGCAATGAACTAACATTCCTTTCTTTCAAATGTGTGACATTTTTTCAATAATTGTTACAATGTTGAGCATGTTTGGTAATGCAAGCAAAGATTTTCAAGTACATACTTATCAAATACATACAAGAAGAACAAGGAGACAAGGAGGGCACAGATAAGGAGTGGGTAGAGGAGGAGATAGAGACTACGAAAGTAGAGAATGAGAGGCCCTCAATACCTAAGGCAACCAAAGCATCAAAGAATGGCAAAAGGACTCCTATAAAGAAATTCCTCACAAAAAGTAATAGCCTTTGTGTATTGTATTGTACAACCTTATGTATATAGATAATGTAGAAAGCACATACAAATTTGCTGCAATATTTGAGCTTATATTTATATTGAAAGTAAATGGATTTTTTCTTTAATGTCCTTGCATTCTTTCTCTCTCTTCTCTTTGGTATCTACAAAAAAATTGACATAGATATTTACCATTCAATAAGTGAAATCAAATATATATATATGCTATATATGACTTGATGTATAAACCTACTTCTTTGCTGTTAAGTTGAAATGCAAATGAACATGGCAATTCGATATCTTCATTTTGTAAATCTAGTCTCACTTGATGTAGTGTACATGATGATCTAACCTTTAGTGCTGTAATAATATCCTCATTGAGCCAAATATCAATGTCCACCATAGAATCTTTGCTAAAATCATAAAGATTTTGATCTAAAGCAACTAGACTATTACCAACATAATACCATCTACCATAATAAAATCTAAGGATGTATTTTTGAGTAGCAAGTATATATTTGCAAGCAACAGAGTCTTCATCTATCTTACAAGATATATTGCCTTTTATCCTTGTATCCCACCCCTCATCAACAAATTGTAGGACATCATTATATGCCAGTCTCTTGACTTTGACAACATGGCCTTTGAACTTCGTATATCAGCATTAAAAAAGAAATCAATAAATACATCAATAGGCATGAACAAAGTAATCTTGCTTAGCCTACTTAAAATATTAGGTTTCAATGTTTTTTTAATGTAAAAAAAGATCCTGGTGGAGGTCTACCTTATAAAAAATCATCTATATCACATGTGTTCAAAGGATATTAAGAAATACCCTTTTTTTACATATGCTATAAGGCTTTAAAATGATCCCTTTTACTTTACTAAACTTATAAATATTTTTTAAATTGTAATTTAAAAATCGTTTTTGTAAATATAATCCTATGAATATTACTAAATATCATATCTTTTCTTTTGAACTCACGTGTGGTATCTTAAGATGGATTCCTTGGGGAAAAGATTTTATCTCTATGGCTCTCATTAATGGGTTGGACTTGGTAAAGACCACTCAAGGCTTGTAAAATCAAGCCAAGGAAGCAGGGATATTGTTCTCTATTGGCCATTATGTATAGGGATAATATAGGAATGGTCGTTTAAAAATATTCCATTCTCTATAACTATATTTTTCTCCTACCTTTGTACATTTCTTCTCCCATCAAAACATGCATAACATCAATAATACCAATAATAGACTCGACGAGCTACCATTCCTCCAGATTAGAAGAATATACATCTACAAATTTGAAAAAATCATATCACAATAAAACCTAATACTAAGTTTAATAAAAGAAAAAATTGAGAATAAATCAGTTTATGCAACGGAAGACTTGAAGCTCTAGGTTCCAAATGCAACTCTCTATGCATAAATACATGTTGTACTAATATTTTATGATTTTTTTGTTTGCTCCAAGTTTGAAATCTTTGATCCTACCCTTTCAACCACAGATGAAGGAGCTCTCAATCCTTGTCTTTTCCATTGTTTTTCTTGTTGCGTGGCAACCCAACTAACTTTGCTAATAATGATAGAAATCCATCTTCCATCTATTTGAAATAAATTAAACACATATATGGATGTGAGTTTAGAGCTTAGGTGCCTTGTTGATGGTTGAATTTGTATATCCATGACAAAGAGAGGGGAGAGAGAGAGAAACAAGAAATCACCAAGGAAGGAAAGAGGCGAGAATAACAAAACAAGGGAGGCCCGAAAAAAATGAACACTAATCTTTTTGACAATTTAAATTTAGTTTCAACTGTCATTATCATACAATCCTAGATTTTTCATTAATGCAAAGTGATCGAGACTCTATATCATCAATGTAAAGGATGCCATAATCACAATTATGAGATGATAAACATAAATATTCATAATAAAAATTTGTAGTAATATTATATGCATGTCTATTTATAAAATTATTTTTTATATTTTCAAAACTAGAACTTTCATTATACTGAGTCTTTGCTCTCATTGGTTTAGAACACTCTCTCTCTACATTCTAAAAGGCATTTTTGAGACCTCAAATGTCCCCAAATGTCCTATGCCTCTTTACATTCTCTTTCTAGTAAAATATATCTCAAAGAGACATGATGAGTTTGGACACAACCTCAATATGTTATCTCCTCCCAAGTCTCACTTTACCTAGCTATAGGGATGTTGGTAATGTTAAGTGGCTTACTTGCTATAGAGTTTATCTCTATTAATGGGGTAAGGACTATCGAAGTAAAAAAGCTTCTAGGGGCTCCACAAGTAGCCATCTTTGTGTTTGTATTTTCCACAGTTTTCACAATTCCTCAACATCTTGGATTCAAGGAACTGAAAGGGAAAATGATTCCTATCACACTAGACATTTTTGAAGTTTTGCATATACCCACATATAAGCCACAAGCTCTCAACTAACATCATTAGCTCTTGGTTCTATTACCTGAGAGTAGCCATCTCCTAAGAAAGTCTTAGGCTCTTTCTCACTCTCTTGGTTTTGTTGCTTTGAGAGTAGCCATCTATCAGGATAGGCTAGCTTCTTTCTCACATCTTCCATATCCTTGGCCCATGCTCATTTTGCGGGGGGTGTGTGGAAGGGGAAGGGGAAGGGGACTTTTCTTTTCATTGCTTATACATCCTTGACCTATAGTGATGATGAAGGCCCTTGGTAAAACTTTTTTCAGAGGTCATTCAAGTAAAGTTATTCTTTGGAACAAACATTAGTGTTTATGGAGATGTAATCTTAGGTTAACTTCTTATCTCCCCCTAACTTAGAGCTAACAATCTCTTGATAAAGTCTAGGTCCTTTAGGATGGATAAAGTCTCCCTTTTTGCTAGGTCTAAGGTGGTGAACCATGTTCTACTTTCTCTCCTGGATAGAAAGCAAAAGCCTTAGGCTTGTAATGCTTAACCATGGGGCTATTTGCCTCATTTTAAACATGTTCGAAATTCTCAATGAAGTTATAAAATTCATTGCCCAACCTATATTTGTTTACTTATTTTTTCGCTAGAAGGATTTTAGCTTGTAATCTTGAAGTAATGCTTACTCCAAGCCCAAGAAGCATGCTACCTACCATTCTTGCATTTGACTTGTGTAGTCAAGTTGTTGTTAAATATTTGTCTTTGAATGAGGCTTGATATGGCATCATGGAAAAGTTGGTCTCACATTTGGGTCTTCTAAGAAATTACACCTAAGTATAGAGGTAATTCTTGAGGTATAGAGTCATATGAAATTTATTTTTTTATTTGTTGCATTTTTCTTAAAAAATATAGAAGTAGCATGAATCTCTTTAAGTTATTAGTTACCTTGATTAAGAGTAGAATGGTTAGTACACAAAACATTGTGGGATAGATTTTCATATCTATATCCATCTCAATTAATGATGCCCTCTCACTTTATCAAAATTTGAGCCAAAAATTGTACAAAGGTGTGAGTTACATTTTATATCATTCTCAATTTTCAAAACGAACTTTTAGAAATAGACTAGGGAGGAAGAATACATAGATATGCTTGAGGAGATGGTCAAATCAACAACAAAGAGGTATAGGTGAGATGTATATCAACTTCACATCAAGCTTGATCTTAAGGATGGATCCTTAAGAAAAATAAAGCACATGTTTTGTCTTCTTCTAAAGAAAGATTTTGGGTGCAAAAAGCTTCAAGATAGTTATAAATAAAATTGTGATATGATCTTATAAAGAAGAGGTTACATGCAACCAAGTAACATCCTTTCTAAACATCTCTTGGTATTCATTGTTTATCTATCTCAAACAAATTGCATTTGCTTTATTGAACATTCTATGTGAACTTTGAAAATAGATCTATCCATTTAAAAGTACATGTCGTTTTGATCCACATTTCAAAACGTTTTTGTATCTTCAAAGTAACAAATCCTTTGAGGTAAAAAGTTCATTTACTAAAGTTTTGCTTGTGCAAAAGGTCCAATTGCATCAAAAAAAGAAAGTTATCTACTTCAAAATGGTTTATAAGTCCTTTACTTTGAAATTTTTTTAAAATACTTGAACATCACAATAAATACAATCACATAACTTTGTTTGTAAAGGAAACTACCTCCAATAACAAGTATCTCAAAAAAAATTACTTGAGTTTCAAATGAAGAAGGGCTCTATTATCGTCTCCCACCTTAGTAAATTCAAATTCATGTAAAGTTAGATGTAGGCTCAAAAGTTGAACTTCAAATATGAGATTAAGGGAATCTTGGTATGCTCCTTGCCTCCATCATGGGATACCTCTAGAACAACCATCAATAATTCAACTCCAAATGGTGAGTTAAAGTCCATCAATATTGTAGGTAGTTAACTGGCTAAATAGATTCATAAGAAAAATCCATGGGCCAAGGAAAAAATGGTTAGGCATTGGCAACTCAAGAGAAAAGATATAGAAAACATTGTAAAGGTAAGAATCAAGACCTTAGACAAGCACATAGTAAATCCAAATCCAAGAAAGGCATTGAATGTTTCCATTGTGGCAAAACATATCATATTAAGAAGAAGTGTCACAAATGCAATAGCAAAAGGATAAAAATAAGAAGGATAAGGATGTTGATAGGAAAAAAGATAAAGGAAAGGTAAAGATTACAGAAATCAATGCAATGATTGTGCATAATGATGATGGTGAGATGCTACATACTTCTACTCTTCCTACACATATGTTAGTTGCAGAAGATAGACAATTAGCTCAAGATTGGATTCTTGATCTTAGCACATCTTTTCATGTGACTCCTTACAAGAAGTGGTTTTGTTCATATAACAATAGCAAGCATGGATAAGTCTATATTGGTAATGACTGTATATGTGATATAGTTAGTACAAATAGTATACAATTTGCTTTTTAGAGTAGATCTACCTTTACTCTTTAGAATATATGCCATGTATCCAAGCTTACTAAGAGCTTGATATCTATTGGCTAGTTATAGATGACTTAGAGTTACTCTCATGAAGAGTCCACAAGGGATCAATTATTGTTGATAAAGGAGCCAAATATGGCACTTTGTATCCTCTTAATATATATTCTATAAAAAAACATGTGATTGTAATAACCGAATAGCCAAATGTGCCTTTATGGCATCATCAATTGGGACATATGTCCATAAAAGGAATGAAAATGCTATCTCATTTGGTTTACTTTCCTTTTCTTAATTTTTTGGATCTTTCTATTTGCATTACGAAAAATTTAGACTAAAAAATGGGCCCTTAAAAATAATGTAGTTAAAGATATGTGGGCCTTTTGGATTATCCAATAGAAAGGCTAGATATTGACATCCATAGAGGGTGAATCTTTTCTCTCCAAATCTTGGGTTTTGTATTTAAAAAAGGGATAGTGGGGGATTTTAAAAAGGGGTGAATTATAGTATACAAAATTTGAGTTTCTCTCACCTTGTATTTCTTCTCTTTTTTTGGTGAATTCTCAATTTTACTTTTTTTTCCTCTCACAAATTCAGTTTGGCCCAAAAGTTTAGCAACAAACTACTTTTCCTCTCTTCTCCATTCTGGCAAATTTTTGTCTTCGTTGAAGCTCTCTGATGTGAGAGTACTTAAGATCTTGAATGTTATGCTTACCTCTCCACTTTCTTTTCCTTGCAACTCTAGAATTTGAGCACAACATAGATGCCCATATCTCTTTGCATTTTCTCTTGTTTGTTGTTTTCTCAGTAGGGTTTGATTGCCTTTCTTACTATTATTGTTGTTTTCTTGCAGAGATTGTTTTGGGCAGGAGGTACGTGTGTGTGTGTGTGTGTGTGTGTGTGTGTGTGTGTGTGTGTGTGTGTGTGGTGTTTCTCTTTTCTATTTGCATTTTCAATAGACCTTGATATTGATTCTAATTGTTGTTATTTTCTTGTAGAGTTCATTTGGAGCAAGAGGTAAAGGTCTCTCTCTCTCTCTCTCTCTCTCTCTCTCTCTCTCTCTCTCTCTCTCTCTCTCTCTCTCTCTCTCTCTCTCTCTCTGGATTTTCTTTGTTGCTATCTTTTTAATTCAACAGAATGTTGGTTCTAACCCTTGTTGTTTTATTGTAGAGATCATTTTGGATGAGTTTGCCTAAGAGAGTGTGTGTGTGTGTGTGTGTGTTGTTTATCTTTTCTATTGTGCTTTCAATAGACCTTGATATTGGTTCTAATTGTTCTTGTTTTCTTGTAGAGTTCATTTGGAGCAAGAGGTGAAGGTGCTAATATTTATTTATTTATTTATTTTTTATGTATTTTATTTTTTGATATCTTTTTAATACAACATAATGTTGGTTCTAATCCTTGTTGTTTTATTGTAGAGATCATTTTGAATGAGTTTGCCTAAGTGCTCTCTCTCTCTCTCTCTCTCTCTCTCTCTCTCTCTCTCTCTCTCTCTCTCTCTCTCTCTCTCTCTCAACCACATATTCATGAATTTTGGAATTCCTAATGTACTTAATATTTGGACACATGGTCAAATCTTATCCCCTTACTTGAAGATAAAAGTTTTGCTAGATACCATATAAGCAATCCCCCTAAGTTCCACTCTCAAATATGGGGTTAAGATTAGCCACTTGATCAAATCTTTACTCCTTATTTGAAAGTGGAACTTGGGAGATTCCCAAATTCTCTAATATGGTATTTTTTTCTCTTTTCTATTTTTTTAGTATACTTCCATGTAAATACTAACTTCTACTATTATCATTTTGTAGAGATCAATTTGGGCAAGATTGGATAGGTGCTCATTGTTTTCTCTCTCTCATTCACTCACACACACAATCTTTCTTTCTCTCTATGTTTTTTCTTTTTTGTTATCATTACAGTAGAGTTTTATGCTAATACTAACTTTTGGATCAATTGTTGTTGTAGCGCTTAACATAAGGTAGAGCAAAAATTCTGTAGCTCTAGCTTTTAATCAACAACAATTCAATCTTATCTTCAAGAAAATTAGCTTATAGATAAATTTACCCAAGTTTATGTTACTTCTATTCATGCAACTATCTAGATATTTTTTATTAAAATTTATTTATTAATTTAACAATCTAGTCACAGTTTTGATAAAACTTCACATGTACACCTGTTAGGTAGCCAAGAGCGCGATATATATCTTTTGGTGAGAAAAGTGATCTAGACACCAAACTTCGGACAAGAGATCTCTTGTTTTTTTTTGCCAAAAAAAAAATTGGACTCTTGGCCATCTAAGAGGTGTCATGTGGAAGTTTCATTGCGTTCTGATATAGTTTGATATTTTTAAATTATCTTGTACTAAAATTATGGATGGATCAATAATCGAGAAACAAACATTGCAACTACGAGCAACTTTGCACCACATAGACTATACAAAGGTATTTGGAGTTTGCAATAAGAAATGGTAAATTTTCATATATTTTTCCTATTGAAATTGATAGTGCTAGCAATAACTACAACAAAGATACACATTGAAGCTGAGAGTGAAGGACGAGAGCAAAAATTAATTCATATTCTTTAACGAGTACAACAATTTTGCATTGGGACATAGTCATGTGTCCAATGCACAAGGAGAACACTATTCTAGAAAAAGATAACATTACAAACTATATTCATTCCATTGCAACGAATGCATCCTTCACTGCTTCAAGATTTCTTACAAGTTGGAAGTCCTTGGGAGTTACAGTGATACACTTCGCATGTATTGCACAATGTTGAGCATTAGTCATCAAGTCTGCCAAAAAGACCTCTACGGCACATTGCATAGCATGAAATCATTCTTTTGTGAAGCGATTGGATCTATCCTAACCCTTTGCTGAATACCACCTCCTACTTTCTGTGCTATAGAGGTCTTGCACAATCTCACAAACAAAGTCTTGAGAAACGCCTTCGGAATGATGAGATCAAAAGAGCACTAATACTTCCTGATTTCTCTCAGGGCTACTATATTTAGCTTCCACTTTTGTTTCTTGTGGAGATACTAAGAAACGCCCCTCTTAGGGCCACTAGATTGTGAAGATGGGTTAGGTTGAGAAGGGGGTGGTATGGTCCATTCATAGATTGTGAAGGGCCATTGTTCAAGACTGTATCTAAGCTCTTAGATACTCCATGATGTTGAATATGATATGGGGCTATGAGGGGAAGCTTCTTCATGGCTACCTTAGACCTAGCCATCTTTCCTACATAGCAAGATATTCATTCACACATACATACTCCCTCTTTCTCTCTTAAATAATGAATTGCATTCCCACTGAATATATTCTTCATCTTACTATCTTCACTCTTTTTGAATCCATTTATTGTCATCTCAAAGCCTTGTTTCTAGCCTCTTGGCATGGTTTTCTTTGGTACTTGAGACATCATGATGTGCTCTTTTAGTGACACAAAGTGATTCAATCATGTATGTAGCTGATTCGTCAACACTTTCATTTGCTCTCTTCTGCAAAACTTGAGGTTCATCTACTACTATTATCATGTATCATCAAGATAGCATTTGGATCATTGGATTGTTTCCATACATCCGTCCACCATGATTTTTTAAAACCACATGCTATATCCAATATGAATTTTACATCCCTTGCATGGACTAAACTATGATGCCTTCCTTTTTTGCAAAATATGGCACATGCACCTCAAGGATATGCTATAAAGGCACATATCACACGAGTAAAAACATACTCAATAATTTGTATAATGCATACACTTTTAAGATATTTACTTAATACACACCATGTAATGTGTGATAGAACTTTTGCTCCATGCTACCATGTTTTCGTGGAGCTATGTATAACATCAATAACCTCTTTCTTATCTCCATTATCAAATGCTATCTTTCAAAGTAAGGGAGCCAATTTATTGAGACTAATCCAAACCTTAGCTTTGTCCAAATCTTATTTTACCTCAATTACTTCGATCAAAAATTGCAATATGCCACTTTTTCCACCCATCATAATCTCGTGGCCTACGAACTATGACATATCATTCCTTATTTATTGGTATTGAAAGAAACTTTCTAGCCTTCGCTCCTCCAAAGCAAGGATTTTTTGGCAAATTACCATTTTTCTTGATCTCTTCTCGTTATTTTCAATCTTTACTTGATGCTTTTGTAGTCCAATTTCTAATAGCACTCACTCCACATTTCTACACATTGTAATAGCTTCTTCTTTTTCAGTTGCATCCTATAAGTAAAGAAAATATACCCATACACTATTTTCTTCATGATTTTGACAAAATCATGCAATGAACAAATATGAACACGATCCAATGGAATATTGAAGATGGACTTCCAAATGGGATTTTCTTTATTATGTGTTGGTGTAACATTTGTCACCCTTTGCAATTCTTCTTCTTGTCCTTTCCTTCTATCCTCTATCAAGCAATATAGATATGGATGCTTTGCATTTGCACCACTGGAGATTCCACACATGCATTTTGAAGTTTTCAAACTCTTCATGTTGCACAAGGGTGAGCTTGTACTCCCTTTGCAGGCCTATCAACTCCTATGGTTCTTCCTCGAGCCTTCATTTCCAATTGTCTTCTTCCTTTTTCTTGGTCTTAAGCTCTTCCTTCAGCTCGTAGATTTCTCTTTGGTACCCTGCTACTTGGCAAGTTCTTTCCAACTAGAAGGCTACCAATGCTTCTCTTTTAGCCTCCAATTCTGCTATGACTAACTTCTTTTCCTCCTTTTCTCTTTCTAGCTATGTGAGAAGCTCCTTGACGTATTCATCATAGCCCATAGATGGTGGCATTGCTATAGGTATAGACGTTGTCGATGCCTCTGTCTTCCACTTCTTGATCTTGCCTTGATTTAGCATCTATAGCTATCAGTCTCTTTGTTCCAACTGTTGGATCTCCTCCACTCGAATTTGGGGCTATTTCTTCCACTTTATTTACTAGATATTTCACCTAGGCCATGAGGTTGCTTGCATCCACCGTGTTAGTGATGCCTTGGGTGGTTGTGGTGGTTATTGGTTGGGGCACGAGAGCAGGTGGGATTGGATGCAATAGGCCCTTGCCTTTGCCTTCTGCAATTGGTGGTGGTTCAATCTCTAGTACTTTGGCACTAGTGCTTGGGTCTTCTTCCCTGAATGGACTCATAGTGGCCAACTCCTCCTCCTTGGAAGGCTGTTTCACTGACATACGAATGGCCTGAGTCAAATCTTCCTCTTTATTCATGTGCAGCTCTTTTGCCTCTACTTCTACTTTCCTCCTTCTCTCTTCTTCAAACCTCCTCGACTCCGCTTGCACTCTTTGCAAATGGGCCTTTTCTTCCTTGGTCATTCTCTCCCTAGTTTCTTGTTGCTACTTTTGAGGAGCCTTTTTCTTTTTCCTCCTAGGGCCCTCCTTGGACAAATGGTATCTCTAGTTATCTGCCCTCACTCACTATCCTTTCACTCGATTGCTCTTGCTCTTGGGGTGGTGATCTTTCAAGTGTCTCCCCCACTTCCTCTTCATCTTCCGCCTCTCCCACAGCCTCTTGGATTATAGCAGTTAGAACCCCGCCAAGAAACCCTATGATCGATGCTTTTGATGATGATTTGTTCCTTGAAATCCCTATTGTGGAAGTTAGAGACTCCCTGTGCCTGATGGTCTTGTACCTGTGGCTAGTGCCTTTGCCAAAGATTCAATGGTTTTTTGCACATAGCCATTCCAATTCACTTCATCCAGGGACTTGGCCACAAGGCTCTCTAGCAAGGGCACTCCAATTCTACTCATTAAGGTATTGTATCTTTGACTAGAGAACAGTGTGTGGATTGTCTTTGCTTGCAACTTGACTTCAGGATATGGAATCTCAGCTAGGTTGATGCCATCATTGGTGTGGACTAGGGATTTTTCCATCCCCAACATGTCATAGACGTCCCTTTTAGGTTGTCTCTTGACCTTGTTGACTAGGCCTAACGCTCTTTCCACCATTTTTGGGATTGATTCCACCTCGACCTTGAAGAGTTCTTCTCCTTGTCGCACTGTTACAATGCCACGGTTCCTATTAGCATCGAAGGTCTGTAGGAACTCTATGCACTTGATGTAGTCAACAACCTGTCACCTTCTCCACGTACTTTCCCACATTACATTGGTCGACAATCCACTTCACTGCCAATTCTTCCATGACCACATCCTCCACATTCATGGTGTTCTTGAACTTGAACCGATTGAAGGCTCTTATTTCATCCATTAGGCTGTACTTTGCATGTTCTTTATTCGTGAATAGAAGCTTGCCTTTATCCTGGCCTGCCATCATGGGTTCCTATTACAATACCACAACTTACCATTAGTTTTCTTGAGATAACTCTTACCTGACAATAAGCAAATAATGAATATAAGCTATGGAAAGGTGAAGTACTTAAGTATAAATTAAGGATTTTTGCTTCCAGAATTCCACACAATCCAAAAAAATTATGACAATTTTCCTCAATTAGTTGATTTTTATCCATCCTTTAGACATCGGTTGAGGTTTGAGATATCGTTTATTTCCCACCTTACCCCTTCCCCTCCAGGAATGATGTGAATCCTTCCTAGGAATGGAGAATGAAGGGTTAAGGGCATTAAGCATAGGCTTGTGGTGCTTCACTTTTGCACTAGCCAGTCATAGAAGTGTGGATTATACTCCAAGTGAGCATGATGGACCATGGCATGAGGTCTAATGCCTATGTGCATAATGTAGGTCTTCATCAGGACATCAATTATAGGAAGTCACCGAAGTTGATCCTGCTGGCAATGTGTAGCTCTTTCTTGGTAAAGAATCAATCTAAATAGGAATGGGTCATGTTATGATCTTCTAAGGGTTGATTACGAGTGATGGCCAATATTCTAAATGAGGTAGGAGCTACATAGGTAGGATCATACTCAGAGGTTTTGATGGCACATCTCTACTTGGCATTGGTCATGATGGGGCAACCCTCTTGTTCCCATTGAAGATGGAGATCATACCATTTATGTAAAAAGGAGGAGTCAATGTGACAGCTAGTGTTTTAAGTTCTTCTAGTTCTCGGTTTGTGACAAAGACTTTACTCTTGCTATAGGAGGTGATTAGCCTTCATTTGTGAGCTTGCTCATGAGAGAGATCTCAGTGGAGATCAATTCCTCAGCTATCATGGGGACTTTGATAAACATGAACTCAAATTCTTCCTAGGTACATGGCATTGCGTGTACATCATTTTGCTAAAGGCTCATCTAGGAGGCCTAGGTCAACCGTTTGTAGCTTTTAGCAAGCATTGTGAAGGTAGCATCCAAGGGTCTAATGCATGTGACCAAGTCATCCCTCGTGTTCTTAGCTAGATCACAGGCCAATGTATGGGCTAGTGAACCCTCAATAAGTGGTATATGCTACTAAAGTTGATCGTTATTTAGGATGCAAGCTAGCCACTTGTGTGAGGGGTGTGGTTTGGGGCTCACATGTTGTATTGCTTACTAGTTGTGAAGCCGTTGGGGTGCTAGCAGCATTAGGTTGGGTCAATGTAAGGGCAATCGATTACAGTTTTTGGTCGGTAGACCTGTTGAGGTTCAACGGGTTTGGTTTGTGACTTAAGCGATTTAGCAATTATAGGTGGCTCACTAGTCTTTGGAGATGGGCTAGTAGCTGATGGCTGAAGGTACTCTTGGTCTTAGGCACCCAATTTTTGTCCTCATAGTAGCCTTGTGCATTCAACAGGGCCATAGGTACCCATCATGGTAGCTTGACTATTTGTCGGGGTTCTAAAATGCCAATTATAGCTCCTACACTTAGGATGTGATGGTCGGGAGTTATAGGTCCATGCAATTTGGCTCTTGGACAATGGTGAGTGGAATTTAGGTACCCATTTTAGCTGTTGTTTAGTAGTCTTGGTTGTGTTTCCCTTGGGTTACGATTGGTCGGTCTTAGCAAGGTGGAACAAATCACAATTCCCTTTATACTTTGTGCCAGGTACTACTCTTGATGGCATTGTAGGCTTAGATGGAGCCATGCTGCCCTTGCTGAGAGTCATTACTATCCTCACATTACCAATGGAGAGGTAAATGCATTGCGAGTCATAGTTGATATTCCAATGTGCTTGCTTCTTGAAGGCGTGTCCTAGTAATGATTCCTTACATATGGCCTTAGTGTTAGGTAGCACATAGAAAATCATGGGTAGGCTTTCAATATTGATAGATACCACTACTTTGCATTTCCCTAGCAAAGGGTAGGACTATCCCCCAAAGGGGTTGAGCTTAGCATTCATGAGTTGTATTTGGGGCTAACCAATGAGAGTCCAATGCTCGTGAGTAAGGATGTTGAAGTCATCTCCCTCATATCAATGAGCGCATCAAGAGTGCATTTCTTTTGAGCAGTAATTGCGATTCGTAAATGAGCATGTTCTGCTGCCTCCTCGTCTGTATCCTCAATTTTTGTGATGGTGGCTACTCTTACATTGACAGATGGCTGCAGCATTGGGTGGCTCGTACAAAGGATGGACTGGGGATAGTACTTCTTGAGACAACTACCATTAAATAAGTCTATGCCCTCTCCCTCTAAGGTTTTGAGCTCCACATTACTTGTTCGACTAATATTGCAGACTTTGAAAGGCCCTAATCCTCTGAATTTCAACTTCTGCTTATGGACCTTCATTGAATATAGCAATACTAGGTTGCCTTGCTTGAAGTCACACCGTTTGACGTGCTTGTCAAACCAACTCTTGCATCTTGCCTTCTCACAAATTAGCTCATGAGTAGCTAGAAGTCAAGTCTCAGAAAGGCATTCCAGCTCTACTAAGTGTTTAGTCCATGCTTATTTCCCATCCCATCGCTCTTGCACTACTACTCTCAAGCTAGGGATGAAAAACTCTACTGGAAAAATCGCTTTGATTACGTAAGTCAACTTGAAGGGTGTTTACCCAACTGCTATCCTATAGGCCCATAGTGTTGCCATGAGTTTGTTATCCCAGTCCCTTGCTACACGAGTCAGAGACTACCTTAGTCAAGACATTCACTGAGATCTTATTCATGGACTCCGCCTGACTATTAGCTTGAGGTAGTAAGGTGATGATTTCCTATGGATGATCAAGAAGGTAGACAACAAGGGGGCAATCACTTCATTGTTGAAATGAGTGTTTTAGTCACTAACTAGTTTGATGGGGCAGCCAAATTGTGAGATTACTTGCTCCCAAAGGAACTTAATCATGGTTCTAGCATCATTCTTTCTCGTGGCTCGAGCTTTGGCCCATTTTGTGAGGTAGTCCATTGCCACAATGGTGTATTTGGCTTGGGAGTACTGTGCTACGGGACTGATTAGCCCAATGAAGTCAATGCCCCATTTTTTTGAATGGTTGGTGTTCTATGACTAGGGTTAACTCCATCCTTTCCTTATGAATAGGAACCTTAGTCCTTTGATACTCGTGTCACATTGATTTACGAATTTAGCAATATCACAAAATAGGGTGGGCCACCACAATTGAGATTGTAGCACCTTGCGGGCCATAGCCACTAAAGTATCCTCCAGAAATTCCACCATGCACTTTAGTCAACACATCATGCATTTCATGCTCACATACACATCTCCACAACATGCCATCTTGCCCTAACCTATAGAGTTGGCCGGTGATCAATTGATAGGGTTAAATCTTAAGGATAAGGTACCTTAGCATAGCCTTCTCAATAGGTCTTTCTAGTAGTCTCTGCTCCAAGATTTGGACTATGTCATCAGCCCAATAAGGCATGTCAAGTCAACTCTAAATAAATCCTTCTTTGTTAACCCCAAGACGAGATGACGGAAAAAGGAAGGAAAAGCATAAAAACATGGAAAAAGAGCAAAGACACGCAAGCAACCTCCAAAGCTAAGCCGGGGCAAAAAGTGCAATTTTAAATGAAGGGCGTCTCAAAAAACTCAAAAAACTCTTGTAAAAGAGCGCTAGGCTCCCTTCTGTGCCAATTGTAAAATACTAGACGGGTGTAGGAAATGGAAAAAAGACCTTGCCACAAGGGCCGGTCATGTAAAAAAGGGATGGGTGCCCATGGGATTTTAGGGTTTGTATATATAAAGTTCAAAAAGTGAATGAGAGCTCATTCTTTTGGTATGTGGCTAACAAGAACTCTCTTCTTCTTCTCTTTTCCTCATCTTCTTGCTTGTGCGTGCTCTTGAGAGAGGGAGTGTGAGAGTGTGAGGGAGTGAGTGTGTGAGAGTGAGGGATCAAGAGGGTGAAGCTCTTCACCATCTCCTCCTCTCTTCTTCTATTCTCTTCTCTTTTCTCGCGCGCGCGGCTATGGAGGATGGAGCTTGGAGATGGAGGAGACTTGAGGATGCTTGAGCTCACATCTAGGATCGTGGAGCTATCAGGGTGTGTGAGAGAGGAGGCAACTCGTATCGGCATCAAGGTAAGCTCACTACACTCATAGGATTGACGGCGTGTCAGCTAGGTAAGAGATAGCCATTAGAGCTCACTTGAAACACTTGAAGAAATAAGTGGTCCGTGGGTCTTGGCGGTTGAGCGAAAGCTCCCACATTTTGGTTTCGTTGCTGGGACCAACGGATTCAAGCTTGAGCACTTGCGCGCCTCATATCGAGCATCGAAGTAAGGGATTCATCCCCGAACCAAAGCTTGAGATAGGTAGGAAGTTTGGGTGTTTTTAATCTTCAAACCAAGTAAGTATTTTGAGATATTTTGTTTGTTGGATGATTGGGAAACATGGAGAAATTATTTCAGTGTTTTGCTTTCGACTCTTGTTGCATTTAGAATAGGCTAGGATTAGGAAATTGCATCGGAAAAGGGTAGGGTTTACTATTGCAAAGTAAGGCAAAACAGGGCAAAAATCATGCAAAACTTGGCAAAAAGCTCGCTTGTGATGCCTAAGATCGGCAAGTGAGTGATTGAGGGCATCAACACCATATGCGGAAAGGGGCATAAGAGCCAAGAGGCCAAGGTAGAGCTCATTTATGACCATTTCAGTGAGAGAGAGAGAGAGAGAGAGCCATCGCACAATTCGATCCGATCGCACCATGGACGAGCCTACCGCTCTATTCAGGTATACGAATCCCTTCCCCTATTCCCCTATATAGGATCTAGAGGTTTATGCTTGCCACGATTGATTAAATTGCAAGAATCGAGCAAAATCAAACTCTCACTGTCGACATTGTGCCGCGTTCAGCCCGTCCGAGAGGTCGCTTTTGGGCCGAGTCCCAGAATCAGCCCTCAGCCCTCTTTCACTCAACCCACTCGGCCCGAAACCTTAATTGGCCCTCGGCCCAAACCTACTTGGCCCGTCAGAGTCGACCATTCGGACCATCGATCGATTTGGCCCTCGACCACGTATCATACTCAGCCCTCGGCCCAAGTGCCTCAGCCCGTCCGAGTGACCTTGTCGGAATTGACCACTCGGCCCGTCCGAGCCAACCTATCCTAGTGACTTCGTTCGAGTCTGCGCCTCGGCCCGTTTGAGTCTGCCCTGTCCAAGTCCCAAATTCGGCCCTCGGCCCATGTACCTCGGCCCGTCCAAGTGACCTACTCGGACCCTGCAATTCGGACCAGCTGGTCCTTCTGACGCTCAGAACTTGATTCTAGCACATGGAATAGACTGAATCGTAGGGAGCAACTACTTGGCAGCTTGAAGTAGGCAGCAGCGAGACCCAGAGACCTAGATGCAAAGCGCTGGGCAGTTAAAACCTGATCAGCCACCAAGAACAAACAAGGCAACATACTAGAAAGACCCTAAACCCTGTCAAGGCAGCCATAAAATTAACCAACAAGCCTATCAGGCCCGGAACAAAGCGAGAGTGCATAAGACGCTTCGAGATTGTTTGCTACACTCACCTTGAATTTCCGCACTTGAATACACTTAAAGAAATTGAAAGCCTGATTGAGCACAAACACAAGGAGTGACACGCACGCTGAGTGACCATAAATTGAGGATTGTATTCAATAACTGAAGGAACTCACTCAGATAAACCACTCAAAGAACCCACCAGTAGGAGAGGACCCAAGACATAGACAAACCATCAACGCGCAAAGTAGGACCAAGCATGTGGCATCAACGACGTGGATTTGACAAATCTACTCAACCTAATTGACAGCTTGGCGGAGCACGACAACACGACTATGGCAGAAGAAGGCTCAGACCATAGGTATAATGAGAAACTCGACTTAAACGTCTTCCCGGAGGCTATTCAGCAGCAGTTGGTCAATGGCTACGATGCACTCGCCCGGTACGCGCACCGCGGCAGGACGGCAGATGCTATCATTGCAGACCTAGAAAAAGATAGGAAACTAGCCTACAAGGCTTTGCAAAGCATAGTTGAATACAATAGGGACCAGCAGCAGGCTAGGAGCCAAAGGCAAAGCACGAAGTTGCGTGAGGTATAGCGAGTGCTGAACTTAGCAGGAAGAAACCGAACAGATCACGAGAGAGCCTAGAAGGAGACTTGACGTTGAGCGCGAGCTTCTCATGAAGCGGCTGCTAGATAACATGGCAGCAAAGCAAAGTGCTGTGGCACTAGCGACATCTCTGCTCGCAGGATTAGGAGCGAATCAAGGCTCAAAGAGCCTGTCTGAAATCCCTATCGTTGCCAAGCAACTCGACAAATACCAACCCCACGACAATCCATACAACTTTGTAGAGAAGTTTGAGCAAGTCTGCAAAGCCAACGGCCTCAATGACCTGACTCAACGCTCTCGAGTATTCGGGCTCTACTTAGGTGACAAGGGAAGGACTTGGTATACAAGCCTAGATGCCGCAAAATGAGCCAATTTCAGTGGCCTCAAGGATCTCTTCATTAAGAGATTTGCCGAGCCTGGATACTCCGACAATCTGCTAATACGCTTGATGAACATCAAGCAGAAAGAGAAGGAGGACATTAGCGACTACGTAACCCACGTGAGGAGTCTCTTCAAGAGAATCCCTATGGGTGAGTGACCGACTGAAAGAGTAGTTTTGACTGTATTCATCAACAGAATTCGAGACGAGGAGTTATATAAGGCTTTGTCAAGCAATTCGAGCTTGCAGCAAGATGCACTAGCTAGAGTGTTTGAGGAAGCCACCAGAGTCGATGATCAACTGAAGGAGCGGAGCTCCAAGAGCTCATACCTAGAAGAGACGAACTTGCGAAGCTCAAAGAGAGCGTCAGCCTTTAGTGAGCGATCAGCCTCATCATCCCAAGATAAGGAGAAGGCCACCGAGACCGAACCAAGACTTGGCCGATGTAAAGATGGAGTTAGCCATGTTGCAAGACATGGTGAGACGACCGAACCAAGACTTGGCCGATGTAAAGATGGAGTTAGCCATGTTGCAAGACATGGTGAGACGACCAATGCGCCCACACGTCCAATGCAAGTACTATGGCGAAAACCACCTCCCAGTCGAGTGTCAAGACCCTAGGTCAAGACCTTGTGCTAACTGCGGTAGCTTCGGTCATGACGTCGCGCATTGTAGATTACCAAGAAGACTTCCATACTCGCAACCCTACGGCCATCCTTACCTAGCAAACAGGCCACAGCCATTCTTCAGAAGGGGAACCCCATTGACCCTCCCTGCGTCTAACGACATTAAGCCAGTTGTTCCTAGGATGGACATAAACCCTATTGGCATACCTAGACCACCTGGTCCTTACGTGACCCATCCACCGAGCGATGCTCCAGTCCACTACGTGGAAAAACCAAATGAAGAAGAAACTTACATATGCCCTTACATCTCGCATGATGATAAGGGCAACGCTGTCCTCATGGATTATCGCCCCATGCCGGTGATGGTGTTAGGAAGAGGACGAGGTAGAGGCCTAGGAGGGTAGACGCACGCAGGAGCCAATCACCTGCTGGACTTGTGGTCACCCAGGTCATGTCTCACCACGATGCCCTGAAAGGGAGCAGCAAAATAGAGACAAGGCTGACCAAAGGTGTGTTGAGTGCGGAATCACTCATCTCTTCGTCGATTGCCCAAAGTGAAAGCCGTCTTCTAGCTCAGCCAATGTACCATCTGTCCCATTGGGGCTGTTTGGAGTCGAGAACCTCGATGGGGAGGCGACACCTATTCCATTACGGGTCATGACCCGTGCCTAGACAAAGCAGACCAGCATATCACTGCTAGGACCTAGCAACCTTGACGCAGCTTCGATAGGGAAGAAAAGTCGCAAGTGGAAGAAGAAGAGGTCAGAAGCTAAAATTGCACTAAAAACGGAGAGTGCTACAACTCCGCCTGCTGGAAAGAAGGTCTCTGATGCAGAGGCAGAGACTTCAGCCCTTAAGACGGCCGAAAAGGGAAGTGCTAAGGTAGAGGAATACCCGCATCCGAAGCGACAGTTAGAGGCCATAGAAAAAGTGAAGGAATGGGTGAAGGAGGCTCAAGAGCATCTAAAAGATGCTGAGCCCATCATAGAGGACGAAATCGACAACCTCTCCAGCGTAAGCACGCCAACCTCACCTCCTCAACCACGGTCGGGGGAAGCAACTGCACCACAAGCAATGCCGCTAGGGCCAAGCCTTGATGCTACAGGGCCGCAGGTCAGTCACAGCCATTGGTCAGGATGATCCAGGTTAGGAGAGAGACGAGCACCCAACGATCTCCTGACCACGTTGGTGACTACCCCTATAACACTTAGCCTGGGAGATCTTCTTAGGCAGCATCCCACCCTATGGCAAGATCTTAAGCAGTGGGTTGAAGGGACACGAGAGCAGGTCACGGCAGACCCTCATGACCATGATGCTGAGATGCAAATACCAAGTTTGACGCTACACTCTATGCCTTAATCCTTACACGTCAATGCCTTCTGGGAAGGTTCCAAGATGCATGCGGTCTTATCGGTTCTAGCCCTAGGCGATACAATGAGAAAGGGAATCGTGGACATGGGAGCTGGGGTTAATGTGCTTAGCCATGCGGTGCTTCGGACTTAGGGAAACCTACCTATCGAAACTACTAGGTTTAAAATCACATTAGCAAATGGCATGAGAGTCAAGCCATTCAGGGTGCTTAAGAATTGGCCAGTGAAGATCACATGTGTCCAATTCTCTTTGGACTTTATAGTCATGAAGGGAGTGGTCTACGATATCCTATTAGGCCGACCCTAGATGTGCAACACTAGAGTCACAGAAGATTGGGATAACGGCTTGATCTTCTTTGGCAATAGAACGGATGCCATCTCTGCCATGCTCAAGGGTAACGCCCAAGTCAAGATGTCCTATGGGCCCTTGACCAAGTATATCCCATGCCCAGAGGGGACGAGTGGGATTGGATGCACGTTCTCGCTACAATCGACCTGCTGTTCTCTAATCATGAGGAGTATGAGCAAGCCATCAAAACAATTGGAAAGTTTAACGACACACCCTCCGCACCAGTCTGCATGATGGCAGGAACCCTTCGTGGGAAACCTAAACCTATCAACTTCCAAGTCCCAACCAACAAAAGGGAACTCCAGGAGATACTGGAATAAACGAACAAGCTAGCTGGCAATCCAGCTGCCAACTTCAAGCCACTCCAGGATCTCCTAGTTGAATCCAAGTGGTAATGGACTAGAGTGCATGACATAAACCTCATGTATAACTGGGCCCTAGTTCCTAACCAATGACAAGAGATATACCAAGCCCTAGGAGACGACGAGCTGCCTGACAAAGAGGACTCTGACGATGAATACAAAGACTACCAATCCTTCAATACGAAAGCGAGGGTGAGGTAGACACCGTGGAGTACAACACTGAGGGGCAAGAAATAGAGCAAATACGAGCAGACTCCAAACCGCAGAAAAAGAGTATCTTCAAGATAGAGCGAGGAGTCATGCGCATGGAATGTGATCGTGCCTGGTTGGAACACATAGGGGCCATAGATCTTGAGCAAGTAGGCCTAGCCCATCCAGGAATGACATCAATGCTTAGGACAGAGTTGCCGTCCAAACTGCGCCCACTAGGGGAGACCACTTCTTCTAGCGATGGCCGGGAGTTCAACTCTGAGTCCACTTTGAGTCGGAGATTAGTTCGGACAGTGATCTAGAAATCCCTAGGCCGCCCACGGCCAGACGCACCAAGGGAGACCTACCCGTCCACCTGAGACGCAGATGATTAAGGCAAAAAAAAGCAAGACAACCCACGGATACACAAACGGAAGAACAGTGAAAACCGCAAGACCTCCCTAAACGATTTACGAAATTCAAAAAAGGGGATAGGGTAGTAGTTCTGTTGGGTACCAAGCGTCAAGGGCAAACGAGCGAACCGATCAAGGGACCAACCGAGGTCAAGGAGATTAACCTAGCCCAGGAAGGGGAACACCCCGAACAGTTTTCATCGCCGATGACTTAACTGAGGAAGAAGAAACGAGTCTTGTCGCTCTCTTGCGAGAGTACATAGACGTGCTCGCCTAGTCCTTAGAAGAGCTTAAGGGGGTAGATCCGAGTGTCGTGACTCACAACATACCCATAATGCCAGTCAAGTAGCGATCATACCCTATGAATCCAGAACACGCTCATGCTGTCAAAGAGGAGATTGATAAGCTGATGAGAGCGGGATTCATTTACGAAATTGAACACATAGACTGGGTGTCACCCATAGTCATCGTAATGAATAAGAATGGAAAAATCCGAGTGTGTGTCAATTACAAGAAGGTGAACGCTGCTATTAAGAGGGACAACTATCCATTGCCGTACACCAAGCATATGCTTGAGAGAGAGGCAGGCAAGGAAGCCTACATTTTTCTGGACGGCTTATCAGGGTATAACTAGGTGCAAGTGCATCCCGCGGACAGGCACAAGACTGCCTTTGCCACTGAGTGGGGCGTCTTTGCTTACATAGTCATGCCCTTCGGGTTGACTAATGCCCCAGCCACCTTCCAACCCCTCATGTGCACCATCTTTAAAGACATGCTTCGCAAGGATTTGGAAGTCTTTGTCGACGACCTTTGCATCCACTCGACCTAGACCTAGATCAAACACTTAGACAAACTCTGTGCGGTCTTTGAGCGGTGTCGCTTATATCGTCTCTCCTTGAACCCCTTAAAGTGTTAGTTTTGGGTAAAGCATGGATGCATCTTAGGGCACGTGGTGTCGTAGAGCGGCATTGCCACTGACTTTTCAAAAGTCAAGGTTATTGTCAACCTTCCACCCCCAATCAACTACAAGGGAGTTCAATGCTTCCTAGGCCATACAGGGTACTATTAGCAATTTGTACTAAACTATGCATTGATCACCAGACCCTTGTACAAGCTGTTGATCGTCTTGAATGGACCGAGGCATGCCAACGAGCATATGAAGAGTTGAAAAAGGCTCTAACCACAGCACCAATTCTACGAGCCCCAGATTGGACCATTACTTTCCACGTGCATATCGATGCTTCTAAGTTTGCCATGGGGGAAGTGTTGTGCCAACCTGGTGAACACGACTTAGACTATCCAGTGAGCTTTGCTAGCAGACAACTCACTAAGACAGAAATGAACTACTCAACGACAGAAAGAGAAGGGTTAGCCATGGTATTTACTGTGAAGAAATTCTGGCACTATCTATTGGCCACACCTTTTACCTTTTTTGTGGACCATCAAGCCGTGCTCTATCTAGTAAACAAACCTTGCGCTACAGGACGGATAGCTCGGTGGCTCCTTCTGCTCTTGGAATTCAACTTCTCCATGGTTGTACGAAAAGGAAAGTAGCACTACATGGCTAACCATACGTCACGCATTCCCACGGGAGAAGCCGCTGGACAAGGCATTGTTGACGAATTACCTGACGCCCATCTCTTTAACATGTCCAGTGAGAGAGATATATTCAAGGCTGATCTAACGCCATATTGGGCGGATGACATAGTCCAAGTGCTTGAACACGAACTGCCTGATCGACCGATGGAAAAAGCCCAACTTAGGCGATTAATCCTTAAGATCCAGCCCTATCAGCTGATCGCAAGCCAACTCTATAGGCTGGGGCAAGACGGATTGCTATGCAGATGCATATGCGAACATGAGATGCACGATGTGCTCTCGGAGGCATACAACGGCATTCCTAGAGGGCACTTTAGCGAAGACACAACAGCACTAAAAGTGTTGCAATCTCTACTGTGGTGGCCCACACTTTTCCGCGTTGCAGCGCGATTCGTCAAGCATTATGATGAGTGCCAACAGACAAAAGTCTCAATTCGCAAGGATCAGATGGAGTTGACCCCAATTATCGCATGACAACCCTTCGAAAAATGGGGAATTGACTTCATAGAACCCATCAGTCCTGCGGCCCAGTATTCACAAGCCAAGTACATCATTATGGCCACGGACTACCTCATGAAATGGGCAGAGGCAAGAGCGACACGAAAAAATGATGCTAGGACAACTACCAAGTTCTTATGGGAGCAGGTAATCTCGCGATTCGGCTGCCCCATCAAACTGGTCAGTGACCAAGGCACGCACTTCATCAACGAAGTGATAGCACATCTCCTGTCCACCTTTCTCATCATCCATCACAAATCCTCACCATACTACCCTCAGGCAAACGGTCAGGCAGAATCCATGAATAAGATTCTTATCAATGTCCTGACCAAGGTGGTCTCAGCCTCATGCCGCGACTGGGACAACAAGCTGATGGTAGCTCTGTGGGCCTATTGCACAGCTTATAAAACAGCTGGCAGTTAAACCCCCTTCAGGCTGACCTATGAAACTGAAGCGGTTCTACCATTAAAATTCTTCGTTCCTAGCCTGAGAATAGCACTTCAAGAATGATGGGAAGGGACAGAGGCATGGACGCAACACCTAGTCAAACTCGAGCGCCTCTCAAAGACTCGCCTTCTAGCCACCCATGCGCTTATATGTGAGAAGGCCCGACACAAGAGTTGGTTTGACAAGCATGTTAAGCAACGCAACTTTGAACAGGGTGACTTGGTGCTCCTCTACTCAGTTAAGGGACATAAGCAGAAAATGAAATTTAGAGGTCTTGGGCCTTTCAAAGTTCGTGCGATCAGCCGCACAGGCAATGTCGAGCTCGAGACCTTAGACGATGAGGACATAGGCTTCTTCAATGGCAGTCGTGTCAAGAAGTACTACCCTCCCACCCATCCTTTGCACAAGCCCCTGATGTTAGAACCGCCTGTCAAGATACGAGTGGCCACAATCACTGAGATTGATGATGAGGATGAGGAAGCTGTAGAGCCCGCATACCTTCATATCACGGTCACTACAAAACAAACATGCACTTTCAATGCATTGATCGATGAGGGAGCAGGCTTCAATGTCTTAACTCACGATCATTGGACTCAACTTGGCAGACCGCCACTCCAACCCACTAATGCGAAATTAAGCCCATATGGGGCCCATTCCTACGCACTTCTCGACATATGCAGAGCCGCTGTTTCTATTGAGTCTGAGACTGTCCCAATGGTTTTTTGCGTGTTGCCAAATACTAAAAACGCAGGCACAGAGTCGCTGCTGGGGCGAACTTTCAAAAAGCAGACTCACTGCAATGTTGATTATGAGTCACAGCGCATCCACCTCGCAATAGGCAACGTTCGCATTGTCACAGCCTTCAGCAAGGGTTGCGCGACCTCATCACTATCCGCAATGCCACCGGTAGAAATATCAGTAACCAACTCCAAGGAAGGGGGTAGTGCGCGACCGCCACCTCCCAGATTTCATGAATCACAGCCCACAACAGCAAAACCTAAAGCCCAACAGCCTAGATTTCAATGGTAGCCTAAGCAACTGCAACTGCCGCCTAGGAATCGATGCTTCTATCCTCATAAAACCAAAAACCCTAAATCTAGGAGGCCAGGACACAGTCACAACAAGCACCGCATGATCAAGCAAAGATGGGTCCCTAAAACCCTCTTGCATGCGCAAGGCTACTATGTGGGCAACACCTGGCTATGGATCCCTAAGGCCTACACAGCCGAAGGCACTACTCAAACACCACCCTCAAGCTTGATCAATCCAAGTCCCCTAAACCCCCCCAAACCATTCGCCGCAGTGCTCTCCAAAACCATAGCCATCCGACTCATCTGCGCCTAAACCCAAGAACGTCACACGAGCCTATTGGCCCAAACAACAAACTCCATCACATAAGTCATCACCCGACCAAGTCAACCCGACTCCCCAAATCATCCCTGAATGCAGCAGTCCATCCATCGTCGCTGCTCCTAATCCGCCCATAATCCAAGCAGCCCAACCGCAAACTCAAGCACACTCCCAACCGCAACTCTTCGTTGTCATCAGCGCTAGTTCTAGCAAACCGCGACCACCCGTCGGCCTAACACCCTCCTATGAACGCAAATCCTTTTTAGCACTAGCTGCTGACCTCGCTAAGGACATCGGGGATGACGTGGTGGAATGCATTAAACGACTAGACACCACCTTCATGTCTCTAGCACTTAGCTACGACCACTTGGACTTAGGATTATTGGAGGAACCCTTTGCAACTAAAGTTCAAACCATGCCCTGCTCGTGGGAGACCTTTGAATTCGCATTCGCAAACGCTTCTCACTCCGCTGCTACTGAATTGCTCAATAGCGAGGTCTCCAAGGAGCAAGCCATCAAACAGCACCTCATCACATCATACGATCAGCGAACCACTTCTACTATCACTGATCAAGAAATCACAGTGTTATCAAAGCTCGCTAATACTAACTCCCCATTCTTGAGGCATTGGTACACTCTTAGGTTGCAATGGGAAGTCGAAGGGTGCTGCATAATGACCAACGCTGAGTAGCGCCGCACTATCAAAACAGTAGAATACGATCCCACATATGTTGCACCAACCTCGTATTGAGTGTTAACCACTCTTTGGGGCTGACCCATGGAAGAACACATCAAAGGACACCCCTACCTCAGCCACTTGTTGACTGAGGAAGAGTTACACATTGCTAGCCGTGTCAACTCTGGTGACTTCCTAATAGATGTTCTCACATACATCACGCAAGTGGGGATTCAACCCTATGATCTAGACCGCAAAGCTCACTTAGAATACAACCCCCAGTTCTATGATTGGCTCCTTCACAAGTAACTCCTACGCCACCATGCCAAATGCCCTTGCCCTTCTGACCCTAAATCCTAGGAAGGATTCTTCTCAAGTGGGAAGGGGAGGGGGTAAGGTGAATCAAATCAGGCCAACCAAATCAAAATTAGTGAAACACATAAACATATATTATGAAAAACGAAAAAAAGTCAAAGGCTGAAAAGGAAAATCTATAGAAGTTCTTAATGAATTCATTCAAAAAGCATAGGGTTTCTCTTTTTTTAGCAATCAGTAAATTACCATGTGGAAAGCACTAATGAAAATTTTGGTTTATGATAGGAATGAAAAATGTTGCAACAAGACCGTGCCCACCGACTTCCATTCATGGAAGAGGAGAGAGCGCAGCACAACATCACCCTGGAGAGCCGCGCCTACAACCAACTAAAATTCCAAACTATTCATAATATAGAAGGATTAGTGGCCAAGGAAGAGGGGGCCATGAGAGTTGTTGAAAGCTACAACTTCACCAAGTACCTGGAAAGATTCACACAAGAACTCGACCACACAAGCTGTGTGGAATTTCTCTGGTCTTACAACCCCGATAATGAATGCGGCACCATCACAATAGGAAGGGGACAGAATGCCAAGCAAGTGTTGGTTCGCTTAACCCCCGCCTTGGTGGAAAAGGTGTTAGGACTAGAACCAAAAATGGAAAAGAAGCAGAAGAGAGATGTGTACGCCATGCTAGGAATGAGAAAGGAGGACGTGCTGACAAACGACGGCATCAGCATCCAAGATATCCCCAATGCAAAAACCAGATTGCAGGCAAAACTGATACATGCGCTCTTTTCCAGCCAGCGCTACAATGCATTGATGCACCGAATCAGTGTGCCGGTACTGGAGAATGTGGTGGCTCGTACCCTGCATGAAGTTGATTGGAACGGCTATGTGCGCAAAACCATCGACCAGGCAGCTAAAGCGTTGGCTTTAGGAAGCATGCACGCAGGAGGAGAATCCCCAACGTCTAAGGCCACAGAAAGAAAGAAGGCCTCCTCCAAAGCCTCATTCATCGCCTATGGAAGCATCTTAACAGCGCTCATCCAGGAGGCTATGAAAGAGACACAGGATGCAGAAGAAGGGGAAGGGGAAACACCTGACAAGTCACCCCCTCATAAGTACCAGGAGAGGTCAAGCGACAGGACTGAGACCGATAAGGAAGGACAGGGGCAAGAAGAGCAATCAAGCAAAAAGCAGGTCAAGGAAACCAAGAAGAAGGCAGCACAGAAGAAAAAGAAACCGGATGAAGGCCGCAAGAAGGAGAGGGAAGATTTGGAAAAAGCAAAAAGACAATCCCTTAGGGAGGCCGAGGAGAGAGAGAGAAAGAGGAAGCAGGAAGAAGAAGAAACAATAGAGCAAGTCAAGCAAGCTAAAAAGGTGTCAAAGCAAGAGGCTGAAAGGAGAAGAAGAGAAGAGCAGGAAGAAAAAGAGAAACTAGAGGAAGAATACAAAAAGGCCGAAAAAGAAAGGCAAAGAAGAGCTGCAAAGGAAGAAGAGGAGTTAAGAAGAAAGGAAGATGAGGACTTGGCCGAGGCCACACGCCAGTCCATTGAGCAATAATGCAGGGCGGATGATCCAGAAGCCCGGAACCAACTGAGGGAAGAAGGGCCTAGCTCTAGCGCACAGGAACCAAAAGCTGCGCCGCCCGCAGTCTTGGAAGGCAAAGGCAAAGTACCCCTCCATCCTATCCCCACCCTCATGGCACCCTCCACTGAACTCATTATGCTCACCCCTAGCATCCCCACCAGCATGGAAGTTTCTAATTTTGTGGCTTGGATGCAATACTTCATCAGTAAAGAAATGGCCCAAGGGAAGAGCACAGAAACCATGACCATGGGGCCAAAAAGTCCAGTCGCAAATGCAGAATTGAGGCAGGACCAGAAGCGTCCGCGTGTGGAGGCCTCAACCACCCCCACCCACGCAACAATGATGCCACTAGCGAGTTATGATGAATACGTCGCCGAGCTACTCTCCCAATTAGAGAGGGCGAAGGAGGAAAAGAGAGTGGCAGTGGAAATGCAATGGAAATACAAGCTCCTCCTGATGCAACATGGGGAACTGGAGGCAAAAACTGCCACCATTGAGCAAATGATGGAGGAACTAAGTGCCAAAGAAGAGGAGAGAAGACAAGAGAGGGAGCAACAGCAAAAAGAGATCGGCGAGTCCATGACCGATCAACTACACCTTGGAAGGAAAGAACACAAGAATATGAGCAAAGAACTCAGAGCCCACGAGCAGAAGCTCATAACCCTAGCACAAAAGCAGGGGGAGAGCATGGAAGGAATGAGCCAAAGGGCCGAGAAAAAATCTTGGCAGAAAGCAAAGCGGATGCCGCCCAGATAGCCTTCACTGCCCAGCAATAGGCCTTCCTCAACACATTACTGGACACAACCCGGCCGGAGGGAAAGGAGTCATTGGAGGTGGTGCGGAAGAAACTGAGTATCGCATGCAGAGCCTTGCCTGCGGGGCTATAGATGCCACCCCAACTTGTGGAGGTTAGGCTGGGCTTAGAAGAACAATGAAAGTACCTGCTATTGGACGGCCTAACCCCCAGGAGGCAGATGCACTCAGCATTGAGGAAGAGGCGTAGCTAGATGACCGGCAGGGGGAGGACACTGACATTGAATTTGTCATAAGAAGAACTAGTGAAGAAATAATCCCACAACCCCCCTCGCCACACGATCAAGAACAGCAGCAACTCGACCTGCCCCCGGAGACAAACCACGCTCAAGGAGTGACGGAGAAAATTAGTGGAAGAAGCCAGAAGGCATTTGCAAGCCAAACCAGTCGTGCGGCCATCTGCATCCCTCCCACCATGCCCCGATGACCTCCCAACGCAATTTCACGCGGAGCTGGTAATCTAGGAACGGTAGGAAATCAAAAAGGACCCTTTTACTTTCAGTTTCCTCATGCCTAACAGCCTGAGAAGGGTCCTGCCAATTAAGGTAATGGAGGAGGTGATTGCGGTTGGCGACCGACTGGGCCAAAAATGGTTGGAAGATAGGGCAAAGACCCCCACTCTGTGGAGCACGGAGGAATTAGAGTTTTGGCAAGACAAGGTGTTCGAGGTACCACACGCTATAAGGGGCTACAACTGCCAACCTCTCTGGAGAAGGAAAATATGCGATATTAACATGCTCGCCTAGATGGCATTTTGCAACACCCTACCCTACGAGAGGAATGACCCCACATTCATGGCGTATCCTCGTAGGGTAGGCGTGGATTTTGTTGCCACCCTCCACGGGCGGCATGACTTCCCCATCATCTACAACTCCAACGCCACCTCCTTCAAGCGTGCCCTCCTTTTTTATTTAGGAAGCCTAAGTGACTCCATGACGCACTTTCTCGCAGACTTCTCCTCCTATCTAGATCCCGCCTTTATAACTACATGTAATTACCTTAAGCTTCTTAAGCTATTACTCAAGCAAGATCCAACACCACAAGAGAATGGCTTGCCACCCCTCTTTTTTGATCCCAAGCAAGATCCGACACCACAAGAGAATGGCTTGCCCCCCCCTTTTTTTTTATCCCAATGCTATTGATAACTGCGCTATGGCACGCCTAATGATGAGAGCTAGCCTACTCCCCTCCTTTTTCCTAGCCCTCCTAGAGGACATGAATGACAGTCAGTTTACTAGGTGCAATCACCCCTTCCTCTCCACCACCTCTCTCCACGTCCGCATGAATCTGAAAGGATACATGAAAAGCCACCAATTTTTGGGCAAATCCATCAGACCCCCTTCCCCTCCTCATTCAGATGAAGAGAATTAGGCCCTGGCTGTCATTCATTCCACTACTATAACCAAAAAAAAAAAACAACGGAGAAAAGAACAACACGAAGAACACTAACTGGACAACATCGCCCACTTGCAAGAGCACTTACCACCACATAAAGCACGATCACTGCACCTAGGGGTTCTTAAGTTAGGCATGTCCAGTGGCTTCGGTCGGTCGGCTCCACTCCCCCAACCCCCTAGCCCTTTTGCTCCCCAACTTCATGCTTAGGGCACATCAAGGGCAGGACATACCTAGGGAGGTAACACTCGCCTATGGTTAGACCTGTCACCCTAAGCCACTTGCACCGCACCTCCCTTGGCACAAATGGGATCCTCAAGTGTGGTGGGACATCACCCAGGCTAGACCCACCTCTCCATTCCACTAGCACGAGCACAATGCACTAACACGATGAGGTAAGCACTCCCCTTAGGAACAGCACCGCACCTTCTCCTTTCAAACATCAGAGGAAGCAACAAACCACTGACTTTGGAGGCCCCGTCAACCACACAATATCCATTTGGTTCCTCCGACAAAAATTTCACAGCTCCTACAAGCACCTAAGTCTCCAAGTAGCCCTCACCATTGCACCACTTGGCCAATTGTCTGCCAACCTACAACAAAACAGAAGTGCCATGGGACTGGCACCCATCTAGGAGGGGGGTAATGTTAACCCCAAGTCAAGATGGTGAGAAAAGGAAGGAAAAAGAAAAAAAAACATGGAAAAAGAGCAAAGACATGTAGGCAACCTCCAAAGCTAAGCCGGGGCAAAAAGTACAATTTTAAATGAAGGGCGCCTCAAAAAACTTGAAAAACTCTTGTAAAAGAGCATCAGGCTCCCTCCTGTGCCAATTGTAAAATACTAGACAAGTGTAGGCTAGAGGTATAAGGCTAGAAGAGGGAAATGGAAAAAAGACCTTGCCACAAGGCCGGTCATGTAAAAAAGGGATGGGTGCCCATGGGATTTTAGGGTTTGTATATATAAAGTTCAAAAAGTGAATGAGAGCTCATTCTTTTGGTATGTGGCTAACAAGAACTCTCTTCTTCTCTTTTCCTCATCTTCTTGCTTGTGTGTGCTCTTGAGAGAGGGAGTGTGAGAGTGTGAGGGAGTGAGTGTGTGAGAGTGAGGGATCAAGAGGGTGAAGCTCTTCACCATCTCCTCCTCTCTTCTTCTGTGGTATGCAGGACATGTGAGGATGCTTGAGCTCGCATCTAGGATCGTGGAGCTACCGGGGTGTGTGAGAGAGGAGGCAACTTGTATCGGCATCAAGGTAAGCTCACTACACTCATAGGATCGACGGCGTGTCGGCTAGGTGAGAGATAGCCATTAGAGCTCACTTGAAACGCTTGAAGCAATAAGCGGTCCATGGGTCTTGGCAGTTGAGAGAAAGCTCCCACATTCTTGTTGGACATTCTAAAAAGGTGTACACATCAAGTAGGTCATCTATAATGCCTTGTCCAACGGCCTCTCCTGTGGTATGTAGGACATGTGATCTACCATGTGTTGCTTGCACTTGCGTACAACCACAGAAAATTCAAACTCTAAAAGCAGAAGTAACCATCAAGCTATGCGTCTAGTAGTAGTGCAAGGTTTATTGACAAGATAAAGCAAGGCTTGAAGGGGTCAACAAACAAGGTAAAGGGTATAGCCAAAAGATAATGCCAAAATTTCTTTACAACAAATACCATGGCCAAACCTTCCCTCTCCATTGTGGAGTAGTTCATCTCCATATATCCATGAGTTGTTGGCTAGCAAAGCTCACTGGATAATCGAGTTTATGTTCACTAGGCTGGCAGAAAACAGCTCCAACAACAAACTTTGATACATCAATATGCACATGGGATGCCATGTTCCAGTCTGGGGCTCATAAAATTGGTGCGGTAGTGAGAACCTTTTTTAATTCCTCATAAGCACATTGGCACTCCTCCTCGATCCACTTGAATACAATCAGCAACTTGTAGAGTGGTCTAGCAATCAATGCATAGTTTAGAATGAAGCACCAATAGTACCCCGTGTGTTCTAGGAAAGCACTGAACTCCCTCATAGTTGGTTGGTGGTGGCAAGTCGACAATAACCCTGATCTTAGAGGAGTTAGTGGCAATGCCATTCTTGGACACCACACTCCCTAATATGCATTTGTGTTTCACCCATAAGTGGCACTTTAGGGGGTTCAAAGAGAGACTATAGAACCTATGTCATTCAAAGACAATGTGAAGCTTATCTAGGTTTTCTTTCCGACTAGAGTGCACGCATAGATCATTAACAAATACTTCTAGCTCTTGCCTAAGCATTTCCTTGAAGATGGTGCACATTAAATGTTGAAAGGTAGCAGGCGTGTTCATCAGCCCAAATGGCATGACTATGTAAGCAAATACACCCCACTCTGGGTGAATGATGTCTTATGCCTATCATCAGGGTGTACTTAAACTTGGTTATAACATGAGAAACTGTCCAGGAAACTGTAGGCCTCTTTTCCTACTACTCTCTCAAGCACATGCTCCATGTAAGGCAACAATAATTATCTCTCTTAGTCGTGGCATTGAATTTCTTCTTGTAGTTCATGCACACTCAAGATGATCACAATGGGTGACACCTAGTTTGTGTGCTCGATCTCGTAGATGAATCCTACCTTCAATAGCTTATTTATCTCTTCCTTCACGGTGTGAGCAGGCTTTGGATTCATTGGGTAAGGTCGTTGCTTTACTAGCGTTGCATCAGATGTCATTAGGATGTTATATGTTATGACCCTCGGATCAACTCCTTTGAGCTCATCTAAGGACCAAGTGAACACATCTATATACTCTTGCAAGAGAGCAATAAGATCAGCCTCTTCTTGCTTGATCAGGTTGTCAGCTACAAACAAGACCAAGGCTTCTCCCCTTCCCTTTCTAAGTCAACTTCCTTAACTTTGGCAAGTCCTTCTATCAGTTCACTCATTTGTACTTGTCTCTTTTTGCCCAACAACATCACTACTATGTCCCCTTTCTTAGATTTAGTGAAGCGCTTTGGTAGGTCTTGGGGTTTCTTTTGTTGTTCGACTTCGGACCCTTTTGGTTGTCATCTCTTTTCCTCCTTCACTCGTATGTACCTTATGTGGACTGGAATGTCCCATTTGGTGCGTCTGGTTTTAGGTCGTCGGGGTATCTCTAGATCACTCGTAGAGCTTACCTCGAATTCCCAGTTGAACTCACAACCCTCGCTAGAGGATTGAGTTCCCCCTAGTGGTCGCAATTCCAAGGTTGACTTTGTCTTAAAGAGAGGCGTGATACTTGGCTAGACTAGCCCTACTTGCTCATAGTCCATCACACCTAAGTGATCTAGTCAAGTGTGATTACGTTCAGTTTTGAAGATTAATTTTTCAATTCTAAATGCGTTGGCTTTTCACGTCTTGGAGTCTACCTTTATTTGCTTGATTACTCGGCCATTAGTTTCATACTCTATCATCTCGACCTCCACTTCACTACTTTCTTATCAGGAATAGCAATTCTCGTACTCATCATCTAAATTACTACCTTCTGACTGCTCATTGTCATCTAGGTCTCTATTGTCGACTCTCTTTCCATCCATGATCAGTGCCCAATTTTACATAAGGTTTAGGTCATGCACTCTAGTCCACTACCATCTCAGTTCATCCATGAGATCTTGGAGTGGCTTGAGATTAGCAGATGGGTTAGTAGCTAGCTCCCTTGTTAGATACTCAAGAATCCCCTGGAGTTTAAGTCTATTAAACAAGATATGGAAAGGGGCGGATATTTGTTGCATGTTAGGGTTTTGGGCCATCATACAGAGTAGCACTGATGGTAGGGTCTTACCCCTTGGAATCTAAGGCGTAATGGCTTCATGGGAGTCACCGATCCTTGCCTCCTACTTATAACTTCTTCCTCATCCAAAGATGGCATGTCAATGTACTTTGTCAAGGGTCTACACGAATTCCTAGCTTGGGTGTCTCCTTTCAAGATAGAGGAGATGGCATCTTAGTCGATCAACATGGTCTTCCAAGTATCCATTTCAACTCTTATTGTCTCTGATCTATTACCTAGGAATATGAGGCTTTACCCATGTGTTCCTCATCCATGGTCTATCTAGCAAGATATCATAATCTACTCCCTTCATAAGGATGAAGTTCATTGAGAACTAGACACCTCCTATCTTCAAGGGCTAGTCCTTCAACACTTTGAGTGGCTTAACTTTCATGCCATTAGCTTACGTGACATTAAACCTTGCGGTCTCCACTGGTGGGTTACCCCAAACATACAAAACTACATGGCTGAGTACACTAACTCCCACTCCCATGTCTACAATCGCCTTCCTTGTGACATCTCTTAGTGCTACCACCATTGGCAAGATCGTATGCATCTTTGTGCCTTCCTAGAAAGCATTCACATGCAAGGATTTAGGCACTAAGTTCAATGTGAGGCTGGGTATCTGCATGGTTGCGTCATTCTCATGCTAGTCAGCTACTTTTGGCTTAATAGATCCCTCTACCTATTGCTTCAATTCTTGCCATAATGAAGGGCTTTGCCTAAGCAGATCCCCCATTGGCAACATTACAGGAGCCGATAGCAATGTCATAAGCAGGCCATTAGCTGCTTGCCTTTTGTCTTGCCCTACACTCTTCTGCCACCACTCGTCTTGAGCAACTTGCCTACCGATGCGTCTAAGCCTTGTCTTCATGATTCTGCATGAGGTACAGATGCATCTCTTGAGTTTATGTGTGTCAATGATACCGGCATACTTACACTAGAGAACTCATTGATCTCGTCTTCTAGGATGGGCAGCATCCTTTAGACGCTCTTGGGCTTCCCTCACCCATTCCTTAACTTTGTCAACTATTTTCAATTAACACTTTAGATCAGGATATTCCTCAACCTTGGCACTCCCCTTCTCCATTGTTTTAGGTGCTAAAGTCTAGGCTTCTACATCTGCCACTTCCTTCCCTCTTGTTAGTGTGGTCGCGATGTCTATTTTTAGTGTCACTTTGGCATCAGCCCTCTTTTTCTTCCTTCGGTGAGTCTTCTTTCCTATCAAGGCTGCATCTAGGTTCCTAGGTCCTGGCAATGAAATATCGATGTTCTTTGTTTATGCCCTAGTCATGACATTCTACGAGATGGGAGTGGCCTCACTATCAAGTGTTTCAACTCCAAACAACCCTCAGGGTACAGAAGGTACGATGACTAAGCTAGTAGATGGTTTTGGCCTGGGACATTCGGCATATAAGTGAGTGATTCCACACACTAAGGGCTCTCTCAAATTGACATTTTCTCAATTAGCTTGTTCTTGTTCAGGCCGACGAGACGAGATAAGCCGCCTTGGGTAGCCACAAGTCCAACATGAGATTGGAACTTGGCTTTGCCCTCCTAGGCCTCTACCCCTTCCCCATCCTAATGTCATCACTAGTACTAGTCTAAAGTCCATTAAGATGGGATCGCCCTCACTATCGTACAAGATGTCAGCATTTACCTATATCTCGTCCTCATTCAACTCCTCCATATAATGTATTGGAGTGTCACTCATTGGTGGATGGGTCACGAAGGGTCTAGGTGGTTTAGGTATACCTGCAGGGTTGATGTCCATTCTAGGGATAGCTAGCTTAGCATCATTAGGCATAGGAGAGCTAACGGAGATCCCCTTCCAAATTGCACTCTTCTCTTTCTCTTGGTTACTCTGACTAGATCTCTCACTAAGTGACGCTAGCTCTCTCTAAGGCTCTAGAGGCTAAACTATCTCGGCTTGTGGCTCTCAAGCTCCTCTCCTTGAGTAGGCCATCTACATGTATGGCTTCTTCAAAGACCCTAGCTAGCATGTCCCTTTGCAAGTTCAAGTTGCCTACCGAGGCCTTGTAGAGCTCTTCACTCCTAATTCTTCTTATGAATATGGTGGTGGAGACCGCTCGCTCAGTAAGTTGTTGTGTGCGGCAATTGGGATTCTCTTAAAGAGACTCCTCACGTGGATAATGTAATTCCTAATGTCCTCCTTGTCCTTTTGAGTAACATTCATCAATCAAACCATGAGGTTATGCAAATATCCCACCCTCAAAGAATATCTTGATGAAGAGGCTCTTGAGAGTATTGAAGTTGTTGCATTCAGCATCATCTAGACCGGCCACATCTGTCCTTTATCTCCAAGACAAAGACCAAAATCTTGCACATGTTGAGTAGGGTCTGTTAGGTTGTTTGCCTTGCACACCTGCTCTCGAACTACTCCACGAAGCTATATGGGTCATTGTCAAGCTGGTACTACTTGTCAAGTTGCTTGGCAACTACTGGTATCTTTTGATTAGCTTCTCAAATTTGAAGCGAATCCTGGTCCCACTAGCAACAAAGTTGCTAGGGCCGTTCCACTTTGCTCTATAGCCGTGTTATCTATGAGTCTCTTCATGAGAAGCTCACTCAAGGCTTCTAGCGCTCTTTCCCTCTTTGCATTGGGCCCTATCCTATTCTGATTGGCAAGTGATAGAACTCGCTAGACCTCTCGCATTTCTATTTCCTACCTTAGTCTTTGAGCGCGTTGTTCCTGGTTGTAAGTAGTTATGCCACCCTGCAGTGCCTTCTTGGCTAGTCTCTACTCTTCCTCAAGGTCAGCTATGATATCCTCAGCTGGCCTACCATGATGCTCCATCTTGGTTTGTAAATTGTATTGATTGATCATCTAATGGATATCGACTGGGAACTCTCCCAAGTCAAGCTAGCCATTTTCATGATTGGAGCTTGGTCCTAACATCTGGTCGGGCTCTTGGTCCATTAGGTTGTCAATCAAATTGATCAACTCAAGTAAGGTTGAGTCCCTAATCATGTTATCTTCTCACTCTCCAAGAGGCTTGCTTTTGATACTTGGTAGCCTTGGCCAAGCGTTTGAAATTTGAGGGTCTTCTCCTATTAGTGGGTTTGTTTAGATTGCTTATCTTGCATGTGAGTTCCTTGTTAGTTCAGCTAGTCCTCAAATTTAAGTGCACTCAAGTGTTCATGAGGTGCTTCTTTTCATGAAAAATGCAAAATCAGAATTTTTGCTTTCTCAATGCACTTCAAGTGATTATTCATGTGGTGTGTGACTGTGACAAAAACAATGTGATGCAACACACTTTTCTAGTCCATTCCCTCAAGTGATGGTCACTCTAACACGTTCAGTTGGTTCCTTTAAGATGTTTCGAATGGGTGGTTTAAGAGGCTTTGTTCAAGGTCTCTTCCTAGTGGCTGAGTCACGATCTTTGTAGTTTGGAGGCTCTATGAGCCATCCGATGTGTCTGGATGCCTACAAGGGTCTTGCCTTGCTTTGGGTTGTCAAAACACAATATTAGTGAATTTGGAAATCTCCCAATTCCCATTTTTTGAATACTAAAAAGGTGGCACCTAGATAACATGCCCATAAGTTTCTCAAAACCATATGATGTGACCTACCATTGGAAAGCTCTTGAAAAATGAAATCTATTAGACTATAGAGCTCTCAATTTGGAGTTATGGTGTTCAAGTTATGACAAATCCAAAGATTTGACCACATGTCCCAAACTTATGGGATATTCCCATATTCCCCAATATGATGTTTTGAGCTCTACCTGGCCTGGGATGGTAATGGTGTTGGGCTAATCAGTTTCCAAGCTCTGGTTCTTAGTGTGTCCAATTATCAAATGTCTAATTCCATGAATCAGACTGTCCGATTTTGGGTTTGTCCGAGGAGTGAGAGAATCGAACGGTTTGAGTTCGAGTCTGTTATCTGAGTCAATTATTCGAATCAGATAGTTTGAGTTTGTTCAAGCTAATGATGTCCGATCGGATTAGGGCTGTAGGTGTCCAAGTGGCCAAATCCGACTCGAGTCTGATAGGTCCAATTTTGGAAAACGGCGATGTGGTCAGATTCTGACAATGCAAACATCCCACAAGGCAAGATTTTGATTCATTCAAACTCCATGGTTGATGCCAAGTATTGAGGGCTTCCAAAATCAATGATTAAGTGCTAAGAAAGGTTTGTGTGTACCTGGAGTAGTTGAAAACCTCCGAATCAGTGCACTAGATCTTGTCTTTGCCCTAGAGCTCCATCTCTCTCTCTCTCTCTCTCTCTCTCTCTCTCTCTCTCTCTCTCTCTCTCTCTCTCTCTCTCTCTCTCTCTCTCTCTCTCTCTCTCTCTCTCTCTCTCTCTCTCTCTCTCTCTCTCTCTCTCTCTCTCTCTCTCTCTCTCTCTCTCTCTCTCTCTCTCTCTCTCTCTCTCTCTCAAAGCCCTAAAACTGAAAATGAGCTCTCTTCACCCCTTAAGGTTTTAGACCCCCTCTTCAATACTCCTTGGATGCCTTTTCCCCTTCTTTGTTGGATTTCAACCCTACTTTCCTTTGATTTAGGCCTAATGTTGCACAAAACCCTACTATGGTTTTCTTTCTCTTCCCCTATTTTTCCTACCTAAATGCCTACAAATCACAAGCAAACACTAATGCTATTCCAACCAACTTATCCAAACTTCAAAAATCCAAAACACTTACTTGCAATGAAGATCAAATGCCCTTTCTTCCTACCTATTTACCTCAAGCACCAGTTTGGGAAAAACCCTCCAATGCTCAATTTGGAGCACGCACGCACTCAAGGCTCAAATCTATTGGTCCTAGCAACGAAACCAAAATGTGTGAGCTTTCACTCGACCGCCAAGACCCACAGACCACTTTTTGCTCAAGCATTTTTAGCCGAATGCTCCTAGCTACCTCTCACATAATTGTACGCGCTCTCAAGCCTACGAGTGTAGTGAGCTTACCTCAATGCTTGATCAAGTACCCTCCTCTCTCATACACACCAATAGCTCCACAATCCAAGATGCAAACTCAAGCAACCTCAATCCTCCATCTTCAAGCTCCATCCTCCATAGCCACGCACACAAGACAAGAGAAGAGAGGAGAAGGGAACAAGAGAGGAGAAGAGAACAAGAGAGGAGAATATGGAGAGCTTCTCCACCACAGTCCCTCACCCTCACACACTCACTCCCTCACACTCTCACACTCCCTCTCTCAAGGACAAGCACAAGCAACCAAGAAGAATAAGAAGAGAAGAGAAGAAAAAGAGAGCTATTTTTGCCACACACCAAGAATGAGCTTCTCTATTTACTTTTTGGCTTTTATACATACCCTTATCCCATTGGGCACCCATCCCCTTTTTTACATGATTGGACATCTTGCCAAGGTTCTCTTTTCCTATTCTCTTCTGTTTACATTATACCTTCACCTATGCCCATCTACTCTTTACGACTTGCACAAGAGGAAGCCTAGTGCTCTTTTACAAAAATTTGGGGGCACCTCTATATTTTAAAATGCGCCTTTATCTTTCCCTCAAATTTTAAGATTGCCCTTGTGCTTTTGGTATTTTCTCATCTTATCCTTCTATCAAGCTGCCTTTTTTCGCTTTGCTCCGTATTTTTTAATTTTGTTTTGCTTCCTTTTTCTCTAATTTGCACTAGGGTTAACACATATTTACTATGAATTCTAGAACTACTACTAGAAGGCAATCCTCATATGAAGTGATACTCTCTTTTGGAAATGCTTCTTGACTTCTAAGATCATCAAAGGGTATGCAAAGTAGCAACCCTCTTGTTTCTATGCCAGCACAATTACCAAACTCAATAGCTTTCCCATTATCTACACCTATGCCTCAGCAAGAGTATTACTCACTTGGTTTTGATCCTTATCATGTGCCACAATGCAATATTGACTTTGAAGTGTCTTATAGGAGGCAAGTGGCATCCAATAGAAATATTATGAGTATCATTTGAGAAATGGAATTCATCAAGTCAGTTGTTCACATGGTCGACATGATTAATGTATTGGCATATGCACCTATGGGTTTTGATGCAACCATGATGGCAGTTGAAGTGATAGATGTCATCCGGATAGAATGAGAACTTGCCAAACACTTGACATCTTATATGGATCAGTTGGTACAGTCATGCATCTTGGAAACTCTCATTAATCTTTATGGTAATGTTATTTTGCAGGAGGGTTTAGTGCATGTACATGAGAAGCATATGCTGGTTGTATCAATTGCCATGGCTAATGTAGTAGCTCAACAAGACTTATTGCAATCATTGCTAAATATGTAAAGCAATGAGTATAGCCAATCACT
Source organism: Lygodium microphyllum (assembly GCF_053477565.2). Taxonomy (NCBI): domain Eukaryota; kingdom Viridiplantae; phylum Streptophyta; class Polypodiopsida; order Schizaeales; family Lygodiaceae; genus Lygodium; species Lygodium microphyllum. Next base: position 110,061,292 of record NC_141162.1, read on the forward strand.
CTCTCCCGGACACCATTATCTATATGGGTAGCAATATGACTATGAGCAACATTCACATCCTTCTCAACCATCTGCTTCTCATGAGTACCATGGACAACAGTATGATTATTCTATTGCTAATCTATAGGGTGATGATGTGGGTAACATTGTGTCTAGAACCCATAAAGCTTGACAATTAACTAATGATCAAATCAAAGAGTTCCACACTCAAGGGTTATGTTATATATTTGTTAAACCGATGTATTTTAATCACAAAGATATTGCAGAGCAAAGAATACAAGGATATTTGTGGTACTTGAATATTCTGCTAAAGAGAATGAAGACAATCATGCTGAAGAAAATTTTGATGTTGATGAAGAGGAAGATAAAGGGTTTAAAGTTATAGCCTATGAAGCTTTTGATGAGGAAGATCATGACCATGGGCTTCTATTTGATTCAGTTTCTTATGCTTTTGTGGATTCATTAGTATATGCATATTATTTTATGTGAGTGGTGATATCTCTGATTTGGTGGTCATGATTTTATTGCATGGAGACAGAATATCACCTTTCCTTTTGACCCAAGAGACTAAGGTCTAGACTTAACTCTCTGCATGGACTAGCATTACTTTGGGAATGATGTCCTTACCTTCAAGAATTTTGAGACAATATCATGTTAACTAGTGGGCTTTGTTTCCTTGCATAACGGATCTCTATTTTGAGCTAGCTTCAATGTTGCATTAACGTTGGAGATGTATGAGTCATATGGACTGAAAGTACTTAAAGGAGCTTCGTTTGGAACTATAGTATGTTTGATTCAAATCAGCTAATCCAAAGTTATTATAGATTTATTATAGCAAGGTTTTCAATGGACAACATATAGAGTCTCCATCTAGGAGGAGCTCTTAATGGCAACATTTTGGTCCAATATTTCATTTTCATATTTCCAAATGGCTATTAATGCTTTGTACTTGATTCTCAACCCTCTAGTTGTACTTTTGTAAATCCTTGAATATTAGGTCAATTTATCCATGCAGAGCACTCTGCCCCTCTTTTGCTCTCCTTCTCTCTCTTCTACAGTCTTCTCTTTCCTCTTTCTCTCTCTCCGAACCTCTCCTTGATAAACAAAATAGGAAGATGGTTGATCGCTACCTAGCTCATTATCCCTACTAACCATTGACAACCAAAACAAGACATGTCAGCAATCCCCGCGGTATCCTTGGACTAACATCAGGAGGAAATTGTAAAAGCCCCTTAAGACCACAATTAAGGAAGACATCTTCAATCAAGGTATAATTAGCTAGGGTGTTTGCAAAGTCAAGGAATCAGTTGACAAGCCACTGCCTCAAAGATCTCAAGGGTGTCCAAGGATGCACGATGGTACATCCTTAGAATGGGATCTCTCACATTATAGGTCACATTCAATGGGTTGATCACTAACTACAAGTCGCCTTTCACCAATAACCAATGAATATCATCACATCTTGCTAATTCAACCCCATCAACAAGGCCTTGTATTCCACCATGTTATTTGTAAAAGCAGTGCCTAAATACACTCCCATTTTTAAAACCAATCAAGGATAGGATCTTCTATGGCAAACCCTACACTCGCATGCTTAGCAGGTCCTTGAGAAGCTCCATCAAAATATAATCTATAAAACAAGGCTTCATTGATATAACCTACCATGGCAATCAACCTAATCATACTTATGATAATCAAAGTCTAATCAAGAGAGGGGATGTAAGACAAGTACAATCTCTCCTTCCTCTCGCTGAACTCAATAGGGACACTAGTAAAAACCTAATGACAATGATGACAATAGGCTTGAATATCCCACATAAAATATATGTATTTACTACTCGGTAATGTGATAACCTTTACTCCATCAGATCACTTTGCCTTAGTGGTAACATTGCTCTAAATATGGATGCTCAAGATAAGGAATGGTTTTCCCCATCCAATAGTATTGGTACCCTATACAAGTTTAAGTTGAATCTTGAAGGACCTACAAAGGCATCAATTCTAACGTCAGTCCCTACACATAATAGGGCTTTAGTTTATTGAAGTTTACTTTAGTTTTGAGCTCTATCCTGTGCAAATCCACTAAAAGGGTTGTAGAGCCATTATTTCCTATATGAAAAATCTTATAAGGACCATCCCATTTAGGTTCTAACTTGCCTAGTAAGAGCTCACGATGGGCATCATAAATTAGAACCCATTGACCCTTGGAAAATTTATACTTCTTAGCATGAAAGTCATGAAGCATTTTCATCCGCTTCTTCCCTACTTCCTAGCGTAACAAGGCTTGTAAACAAATCTCATCCAAATGTGCAAGGGGAATGAACCTTTCTTACAATGCTTTCTCTTTACTCAAAGCTAGGCCGTTACAATTTGTGCACTTTGTGGGAGCTTTCGCTAAACTACCAGGACCCACGGACCGCTTATTGTTTCAAGCATTTCAAGTCGAGCACTAATGGCTACCTCTCACATAGCCGATGTGCCATCCATATCTACAGGTGTAGTGAGGTTACCTCCATGCCGATCGAGTTACCTCCTCTCTCACGCACTCCGGTAGCTCCATGATCCAAGTGCAAGCTTCAAGCAAGCTCCATCCTCAAGCTCCACACTCCAAGCTCCATCGCCCGAGCAAGACAAGAGAAGAGAAGAGAAGAGAAGAAGAGAGGAGAAGATGGAGAGCTTCTCCTCCCCTGTCCCTCACCCTCACACACTCACTCCCCCACACTCTCACACTCCCTCTCTCAAGCACAAGCTCAAGCAAGCAAGAAGAAGAAGAAGAAGAAGAGGAGACCCACTTTTGGCCACACACAAGAATGAGCTTCTCATTCACTTTTCAACTTTATATACAACACCCTAAATCCCTTTGGGCGGTCATCCCCTTATCCCCTTTTTTACATGGCCGGCCGTGGCCTAGGCCATTTTTCCCATTGTCCTTCTATCTTCCTAACTTCCTTTCCACCACCCGTCTACATTTACAAATTTCACAGGCGCTCCTTAAATTAAATCATGATGCACTTGCGCTTGTGCTTTTTCTTGCGCGCCTTTCTCCCTTATTTAGGACTTTTCTCCTTGTGCGTCTTTGTCTTCCATTTCACTTTGCCTTGGCCTTTTTCTTCTGCTTTAGCTTTTCCGGATTTTCCACCTTCATTCGTTTGAGGGTTAACACACTTAGATATCTAGGGACCCTCTCATAATGTATAACTTGGTGGCTCTAGATACTACATGACTTTTGTGGATGACTATAGTAGATACACATGGTTATACATCCTAAAGTATGAGGATGAGGTTTTGGATAGCTTTATGGATTTTAAAGCTTATGCAAAAAAAGAGCTTAACTATTATGTCTCATGCTTATGATTTGATGGTGGCACAAGTACGTGTCAAAGGAGTTTAACAAATACTTAGCAAAACATGGGATCAAAAGGAAGTTAACTTGTAGCTACACTCCTCAATAGAGTGGAGTGGCTGAAAGGAAGAACAGGGTGATTATGGAAGCAGCAAGGGCCATGTTGAATGAGAAGGGCATGGCTTTGTCTTATTGGGCTGAAGTAGTACTTATGGCTGTCTATGTTATGAAGAGAATACCTATAGTAGGAATAAAGACACCATATGAAAAGTTGTATGGCTACAAGCCTGACATTCGACATTTGAAAGTATTTAGTAGTATGTTCCAGATGACAAACAAAAGAAACTTGACCCTAAAGTAGTGAAGTGTGTTTTTCTTGGATACTCATAGGAAAGAAAGGCATAAAAGTGCATTGTTTCGACTACTTGAGAGATATTTCTCAGTCTTGATGTCGTGTTTGATGAGTTAGCATCTTCGTATGGTGTTAAGTAGGATGAAGTATATGATGACACTTTACAAGGTGGCACGTATGCTAAAAAGGGACATCAAGACACTATTTCTACCCATGGACGTACTCAAGATGCATCTGGCAATGTAAATCCTTGGACATGAAGGCTACAGAGCCATGGGTCTTCTTCCACTGACATGGATACATTAGTGGATGAGGGAGAGAGATACATGAAAAGAGAAGGTTTTTGATGATGTTATAGGTCCATTGACTTTAGGGTATGAAATATGTGATTTTGGTGCTCTATGTAGATGATTTGGTAATCATAGGTGATGACATACAAGGCATTGATGACATAAAAGCCATGTTGTAGAAAAAATTTTAGATTACAATCTTGGGAGAGCTGAAAATTATCTTAGGAATTGAAGTTATGCGTACATCTCATGGAATCTAGATGCTTCAAAAACAGTACGCATAGAATACGTTGGAGAAGTATGGCATGTTAGACTGCAAACCCATGGACACATCACTAGAACAAAATGTAAAGCTAGTTGTTGATACGTGGAATGTGATAGAGAATGTGACTATGTAAAGACAGATGGTTGGGAGTCTAATCTATCTCACTATCACTAGTTCAGACTTGAGTTATGCAGTTGGCTTGATTAGCTAGTTTATGCAACAGCCAAGGAAACCTCACCTAGATACTATGAGGAGGATTTTGAGATATGTGAAGGGTACATTGCCTTATGGGCCATTCTATGAGCATGGTAAGCCTATTGAGTTTACAAGTTATTGTGATGCAAATTGGGCTAGCTATATGTATGATAGGAGATTGACTAGTGGATATGCATTTGGTCTTGGAAGTAGCATGGTCAATTGGAGTAGTAAAGAACAACCTACAGTGGCTCTCTCAAGTACAGAAGCAGAATGCAAGGGTGCAGTATTGGCTACATGTGAAACTACTTGGTTGATTAAGTTGATGGATGACTAGGGATTCATGTGGATAAACCAATCAAGTTGTATTGTGATAACATGAGCAGTGTGCTTCTGGCAAGCAATCCAATCTATCATGCTAGGTCAAAGCACATAGAGACTAAAGACCAAGTAGTAGACATCTTTACCAACTCACTTAGTAAGGATAAGTTCACTCATTTTAGATCGTTTCTTGGGATACAAGAAGTGACTTGAGCTTGAGGGGGAGTGTTGAGATAGTCAAGCTCACCTACTCAGCTACCACTACTTAACATGATAGCTATCCGTGTAGCTATCCAGCATGTGTGTGTGTAATCAATAAGTTGGTACTTGACTTAGTTAGTCGGTGGTTAGTTCCTTTGGTCACTTAGACCTAGTTCATGTATTGAGATAGTCAATTAGTACGTGTGATGAATAATATGAAGAATCTCATCGAGAGTTGTCTGCCCTTTGTTGTCCCTATATCTCTCTCATCTTTCTACAAAAGGGAGCCAACTCTAGATTCCCTACATCTATTGCCTGTCTTCAATTGTAGAATTGAATCCAAGAAATGGAAACATGACTCCCTCAAGACATGTCAAAGACCCATGTTTCAAGCTAGTTTTAAATATTTGTTTGGCCAATGCTCACATCTATGCATTTCGTGCACATTGGAAAATGTTGTAATATTTGTTTGAGCATATGAAAGAGTGGTTCCTTCTTTATATGCAAATGCAATATGAACTAGTCTCTAGAGTGTGGAGAGATGAGTATGATGAGTTGGAAGGATAAGAATCTAACATGAAAAGTAAAACTTATCTCAATGCAATGTATCCAATGTACACATGAGTCTATTTAAAGAGGCAACCTTTATGCAATGAATATGTGGTTTTATTTGCTTCTCAAATTTATGGATATCTTTATCTATGACCCTCCATGAATCTCTTTTTCTCTCACTTGGTATTAGAGCCACTCATGCTCTTCTTCCTTTCCTGCATTCTGGACTATGTCATCAAAGTATTCTACCCTTTCTCTACTAATCAAAGTTCAATCATGCTCATTGATCCCATCAATCATAAGGAGGGCCAGTCTTGAGGCCATAGTCAACATTGCCACATCAAAGTATCTATTTGATACACCCTTTAACTCATCTCTAATATAGTATCCTTTTGCTCTTTATCTCAATACATAACATTTCAAAGGGGGATTTGGCAATATCATTGTAAAGAGTGTAAGTGATCTCGGTCTCGTGGGTGATGAAGGAGCTCTGTGTCCATCTGTTGGAGGCATTAGGAGAGGGGCTGAGTTCTGCCACTTTTGACTATGGCATTGTCATCATCAAAAACTAGTATCATTAGCATCTTCACATCTTGCATTGCCAAAAACGGTTGCCAATATTGCCATCATTCTTCTTATATTATCTATTTTCTAAACCTTAAAACATTAAGGTTTGAGGATTACCCCTTTCGCACTTATTGGATCTAAACCAGTTTACTTTGAGCCTAGTTCCCATTACCCTCTTCAAACTAGGTCCTACAATGGTAAATTCACATAGCTACTATGTAAAATCAATTTGATCCCAACCCCATTCACACTTATAGTCTCAAACTAGTTTACTTTCAACCTTGTTCACATTGAGTACTTCTTGAATTGATCTATGTAACTATTTAAAAGCCAATTCATACCTAAGAATTGTAAATGCATAAATATGTATTTACATGAGAAGTTGTTTTCTAAAGTATCCCATGTAAATCATAGTTAGATACTGCCAAGTATTTCTCTAAAATTGGTAATACCTCTCCCTAAAATTTGTGGCCTCCAATTCCAATATTTCCTTTGGCATCAAAAAATTCGAGGGCCATGAAAAATATCACACTTGGGCATCTCAAATGCAATTCTTACTCATGCATATTTATGGAGGGTAATCCAAGATAATGCACCATCACAACTGAATGAAGAATGAGTAGAAAACGATGACCAAGCACTTGCCTTAGTTGTTTTGCATCTTGCTCTAGGCCTTATCCACTACATCAACATTAAAGAAACAGCAATAAAGGAAGGGAAGAGCTTAATAAAATTTGTGGTGCTAAAGGAAAAAGACAAGAGATGTATCTAAAGGAAGATTTCTATAATTTGCATAATTGATACAAGGACTCACTTTATGAGTATGTATCAAAATTGAGAATTTTAATTAATCAACTTGAAGGCATATAGGTCAAAACTCCCTAAAAAGATGCAATAGCAATGCTATTTGTCAATCTACCCAAAGAGTATGTATCCTTAAACAATTCTCTCCTTAGACATGAAACACCTATTGAAAGAAAAGGAACTTAAAGGGTAGATTGTTATATCAATAAGCAAGGATACCATATTCTTTACAAGGAAAGAACCAAAATAATGATTTCACTACAGAAGGAGAGGCCACATCAGCACACTGAATGCAAATTGAAGCACCTACCCAAATGCAATCATTGAAAGAAGCATGTAGGTTCAAAAGAGAGTCCAATTTCATGGAAGAAAATAACCAAGACAAAAGGACAGAATGACACATTTTCTAAAGTTTGGAGACAAAGAGACAAAGAGATTGATGACCCACCAATAGTAGCCATCAAATGCACCTAGTGAGAGGGGACAATCAATCTTTGTAAAATCAATCATGCAATCACATGAGTACCTTGTAGTAGAGATGAATAAGACACAAGGGGGGGTTTTGGAAAATTTGTTTGAGCATATGAAAGAGTGGTGCCTTTTTTGTATGCAAATGCAATATGAACTAGTCTCTAGAGTATGGAGAGATGAGTATGATGAAATGGAAGGACAAGGATCTAAGGTGGCAAGTCAAACTTGACCCAATGCAATGTATCCAATGTACACATGAGCACACTTAAAGAGGAAACCTCTATGCCATGAGTATGTGGTTTTCTTTGGTTCTCAAATTTATGGCTATTTTTATCATGTGACCCTCCATGAATCTCTTTTTCTCTCATAGAATAATTGAAAAGCTTGCTTGTTTTTATATAGTGTTTGCTTAGAAATTGAAACCCTTATTAGCTTAAAAATATTTTATAACCAAGATCAAGCATGTTTTATCTTCAATTGGTTGCATGGAGGTAACCTTATCATTGAACCATATCCTTATATGTCCAAGGATTGAAATTATGTCCCTAGATAAACATCTATTGGAAGGGTGAAGGCTACTAAGTTCTTAGGCTTTTACAGAAAACTTAGAAAAATAAACTGTAGAAAATGTGGCTCCATCATTAAGTACAATCAATGGAAATATGTGCATAATGTGGTTTGGGATCATGTTGATAATGGATAACCTTATAATAGAAAAACCAAAGTTTAGGAAACACTAGACAAAATATTTGTTTATTATGATAGGTTTGAATGGAAAGATGGTTATCTCAATGACTTCAAAAACCAATTAAAACTTTTCAAAAAGACAATGATAGAAGTGTGGGCCAATCAACATTTTACTTGCTATATAGTAAGAATCTTGTAATCTTATGTTTCACTAGGAGAAATATGGACTCTCTCTTTTTGCCCCTTAAGGGTTTCTCTCACCTTCTCTCTCTAAAAAGAGATTCCAAAATAATATTATAATAAGAGATCTTCTACAGTCAAGTAAATCTCATATTTGTATTTTCAATAGATTTCACCTATTATTTTATTCCCAAACTGTAGGATAAGGTCACTTTTTCTCAAAATCCTCATAACTTAAAAAATACAATTCTATTTTCTCTAGAAATGGAGCCAATCATTTATATATGACTCTTTAATGCCCTCATGACTTTTCAACATCAAAAATATATTAGAATCATTCTCATTCTCACTTCTTAAAAGGGTGGAAGTTAAAAAACAATATAAAATGACGTACACATCATATTTTAAGATAAATTTTTACCCAAAGATACCTTTTTGACTTGAGAGTTTCCTTGTAAATTTTTGTCTTTTTTTGGATAAGTATATGTCTATTTTTGGGCCTTTTTTCATTCCCTCCCAAAGCTCTAGTTTTGTCCCAAATTTCATGTACTCTTCTCGTTCCCTCCAAAATATGGTTTCTTGCATACGAATTCTTCTAAAGCAACACTCAATACTATCTACAACACTCTCTACCCTACTACAAGCAATCTCAAGAGTGGTTTTGATACCATTTGTTGAAATCAAATAATCTCTATCTACAACACTCTTTACCCTACTATAAGCAATCTCCCTCTTTAGTACTATGCTATAAGATATCTTCCTCTTCAACAGTCTAAACTACAAGCAATTAAATGATAATGGAGGTATCTTTATTTTTTTAATCTTTGTGATGTTATTATTCTTTATAGTTGTTATTTAATCTTTAAGCATCAATTCATAGAGAGAGAGAGAGGGGGAGGGGGGGGGGAGAACAAGGGGGAAAGAGAGAGGACTGTGTGAGATGAACAAAGAAAATAAGTGATAGAGTGACAGAGAGTAAATTAGGGCAGAATATAAGATGATGTTATTGTTCTCCACTAGCCAAGCTTCTGTATAAATGCATTTAAATATATTTGATCAATTCTTATTGAGAGCGAGAGAGACAGAATATTTTGGATAGAACAAAAGATAAGATTTGATGCTAATTAGAGGTAGATTAAAAGCTAAGATTACAAGATGATTAGGGGAAGTAGGGTCTATCATGACTGAAATCAGGAGAAAGAGACAAGATTCAATTGGGTAAAAAAGAACACAAATATAGTGAATCAAAGGGGTGTAATTGTGTGATTTGAATGTTAATCCAAGTTAAAATTGGCATACATTTTTCTTTGCAGAATGCAGGTGCAAGATATACCAAGAGAAAGAGAGATATTCACTTTCAATTGGAGGATGAATATGCACCTATGTTCAAAAGAACTATGGAAAGGGATGATGCAATAAGATACAGGATGCAACAAGAAAGAAATGCAAGGAAAAAAAATGTGAACCTTTGGGTTGATGGGTGCATTCATCTGCTCGATCCAATCACTCAAAGGCCACCACAATTTGAAGGGCTTACATCATTTGTAAAGTTTGTTTGTGAAGGCAATGAAGGATTGCATGGATACACATGCACACTTGTCACACAAGGATTAGCAAGGTTTCATCAAGCCTTGACAAATATGCAAACAAGATTACAATGGTATATGCAATCTTTGATGGAAAAGGATAGATTATTGGTGGCGGCTGAGAAGGATAGGGAGAACCAGAGCCTACAATAAGCAATGTCTGTCATTAGAGATGCTATGCATGCTACACACGTGTAGAATATGGAGTTACAGTCTAAAGTTATGGGCTTGGAGAAGGAGAATCGAACATAAAGAGAAAGCTCACAAAAACTTTGGAGATTGGACCCACTTTAAAGACCAAAGAAACACATCGGCGAATCTGATTAGCTAAACCAATTCACTAATTAACCAAAGGAAGTGGACAATATCATAGACGCAATCTGCTACAATTAGAAATATGTTCCCTCATGTAGAGAATGATACGATTACCAAAGTCCTAAGCAAGGATATGGTCCAAAAAGCATTGGAAAATCGTAAATTCAAGGACATTGTAGATGGTGTTGCAAGTGATCTTAGGGATGTGAGCAGCTTGTTTATTGCTACATATGCTCAAGGATTATGTGACAAGGTGGGAATGAGTTCTGAGTCATATAGTATGCTCTATCAACAATTGGATATAGGTCTTAAGCAAGTCTTCAAAACTAAGTGAGTAATGCCTCTGCTAAAACCATTTCACATGAGGAAGGCTTGAAAACAACTAAATGAGAAAGTTTTAGAACTAATTGGTGAGTCAATGCATTTGGAACACACACACATATTGAAGTATGGTTCCAAAGAAGTTTCCTTTGTATTGAATGCATCCAACAACTTTGTATTGAATATACGTAGGGTTCAGATTGCTATGGTCAAGTTCTACAATATGTCTATGGAAGAATGTAGAGGCAAGCTTATCCTCGACAATAGACATCAAAGCATTTATGGAGACTTGGACCAAATATATAGCAAATGAGATGAAGATTATATGATCATTACTAATGGCCTTGAGATTAAAGGCTCACGTAGTACATTCCTGTAGTAGGTCAAGAGGAGGAAAGGCAACAATAGCTCTTGCTTCAGCACATGAAGGAAATTGTTGCACTTGGGAGATAGAAGCTCTTGCTTCAATGCATGAAGGAAAGTGTTGCACCTACGAGATAGAAAGCCTTAGCATTTCAACAACTTGGCTATGTGATGCTTGAAAGGAAATAGTATAGTGATGCACATAATATTTTTGAAAAAGCTCTTAAGGACAATCATGTGAATTCTCTTATTGGTTTGCCCCAAGCTAAGCATAAGCTTGGGAATAGGAATGCAGACTTTGGAAGCTTTGGTGGCATTCATGTGTTGGAAACTTGCCTTTTGAATGAGCAAAGCAAAAACTCTATGTGTGTGCATGTGCGTGTGCATGTGCATGGGAGAGAAAGAAAACTATTTCCACGTGCTCATAGAGACGGAAGATGTGATTGTCAAGGCTCCACTTCGTTCCTCAAAAGAATTGGGATCCATCATAGTTCATCTCATCTTGTTAATCTCATCATGTAATTCAAAGTCTTCAACAACATGCAGATTAGAAAGTGCATCTCTAAGGGTTTCATTCAAAGTAATTGGGATCCATCATAGTAAATCTCATCTTCTAATTTAGAGTTTTCAACTGCAAGTAGATCAAAAAGTGCATCTCAAATGTTAGAGCTCTCTTCATTTGGTTTCTCAGAAAAGGAAACACTAACAAGCAAAGCAAAGATGGAGCATTATGTTGAATATACTTTCAGCAAGCAAAGCAACAAGCAAAGCAAAGGTGGAGCATTATCTTGAATATACTTTCAATATGTTTGACAAAGAACAATATTATATTAAACAAGTTTGATGAAACATATTTTTATATATACTTCAAGTATACAATACTATCTCTACAAAGCACATGCCTAATCTTCTTCCCAAGATCTTGATATCAATTAGAAATATATATTGGAAAGTATCCACAATTAGAACAATGACCAGGCATACTTCCTTAGGCCAATCGTGGAACATCTAACTTTATGCATGATAAGCTCTCTCTACGATGAAAAATTACTAGCCCTATTGCTTTGCAAGTGATTGCGTGATCAAGGGAATGCAACAAAACAATTTTTTGCTCTCATGATGACAAATCATGCTGCTTAATGCATCAAATATGAATTCCCATGTAAAAAATTGAGCCCTATATCTTAAAGCACAAGTAGGCCAATCATTTGACATGGCGACCCAATGAAACACAGTTTTGAACCCGCATCCCCACTCAAAGGGAGTAGCCACATTGAAATAAACCACTTACCCCTCACACATTTGTGTGTTTTTACTCATTGCAAATTGTTTTGGTATAGACCCCCAAAAACACCAAGCAACTGTTTTATTATTGGTGGTCGTTTTCCAATTGGCCCCCTTACCCTATTGGAAAAAATTTCTAAATAAATAATAGTCCCTTTGAGGCTCACACATGTAGAGTTTCTGACTATATGTGAGAGCTAACTTGCCTCTCACATACAGTGAGACTTAACTCTCACATCAATTAATCCATTAATTTATTTTACATATTAAAAGCACTTGTGCACATGCACACACTAGGATATGTTCAAGCATATGTCCACACATTCTCATAAACAATATTTACACATGTACACATACAAGCACATACACAAAAAGTAAAATTTGTGTTGTATGGAAGTATGTAAGCATTTCTTTTGTGAGCACACATTTTTTGTGCACATATAATTTACAAAGGTCTTTAGGTTTGACTTTAATGTTTCTTTGCTTTAATTATGACTATGTAATGTTGTTGGTCTTCATGTTGCTCGCTCCAAGTTTGTGACCTCTCCAAGTTTGCTCCCAATGCCAATAAATCTATAATATCTACATGTGTTTAGTTATTGATAGAAAGTGTTTGATTTTAAATGAAATTAATCTCTCTCTCTCTCTCTCTCTCTCTCTCTCTCTCTCTCTCTCTCTCTCTCTCTCTCTCTCTCTCTCTCTCTCTCTCTCTCTCTCTCTCTCTCTCTCTCTCTCTCTCTCTCTCTCTCTCTGTGTGTGTGTGTGTGTGTGTGTGTGTGCGTGTGTGCGTGTGTGCGTGTGTGCGTGTGCGTGCGTGCGTGCGTGCGTACGGGCATGTGCGCTCTTAGCAACATAAAGCTATTGCAATGCCTAAGTTTTCTAAGTATGACTGGTACACAAATTCACTATACTATGATGTACAATGTCCAAAGTTGTTCTTTCTTTAATGTTACAAGTGCAAATATTATAAGTAATTGTAATTATAAGGGCAAGAAATTTTAATGATTTGAAAAAGTTAGACAATAGTACCTTTAGAGTGGTAGAGCAAGAGAGCAAATGAGCTATAGGACGAAAGGAAAAGTTTTGAGAAACCAATCCTTTTCATGCTATGTTAGCTACATGCTATCAACCCCCCAACTACGAGATTGCTTTCCTACTTTCTAGCTTGGGTGAAAAATGTATATTTGCCTAGCATGTTGATAGATTCCACTATGTGTTGCAAACTTAGTAAATATTAGCAAAAAATGATTTGCAGGACATGTTGAGCAATACACATAAAGTGCACAAATATTTTGCTTCTTTCTACATTTGCTATTTGATATTTGCACATTTGCTTTGGATGCTTTTGAAATAGCCATGAAGGTATGCAATGGCAATACTATTATTGAAACCTCTGATAATGATAATCTAGAGGTTGTTGTGTTTACTCTAGAGAGGTGTATTAATGTTAGAAGGGCCAAACGAATGGCAAGGGGTAAAGCCATCAAGAGAGTTGTGATTGAAGTTTGCATCAAACGATTTTCTTATGGAGCCTTCAATGGTGCTCTATTGCAAGAAGTCCAAGCTTTGAGGTAGCAAGTGGAGCTATGTTGTTCCAGCCAAATCAATATATATTCTCAACTTCAATATGTAGCTCAAATGGATAGTTTTTGGAGGGTAGGAATTGATGATGCCTTGCAAGGGTTGCTAGATGTTGTGACCAATATACGTAAGGACACCAATGAGATGTATGGTGAAATGTGGGATATGCTATCGGATGGCCTAGATGGCTCCATAGTTTGCCTAGTGAGCTACAAAATGTAACCACAAAATGTGAAGATCTAGATTAACAAACTTGAGGTAGAGATTACTAGCTTGAGGGTGCAATTAGGCCATCTCAACACAATGGTTATGAGAATGGTAGTGTTGCACCAGTGGTTGGTGTGGTGTGCACCCCATGTCTACTAGGAAACAACATGGTTGGTAGCAAGTCCTCTAGGTTTGGGTGCTAGGTATTCATTATTGTTAAACATTTATTGGGATTTGTTTTCATTGCCTTTGATTGTTGGGTATATTTATTCACTTCGTGATTAGTTTTTTTTGAGTCTCAAATTGTGAAGTCTTTTGTTTGTAATTGGAAGTTCTTCTCGTTCATTATTTTGTTAAAATAATAGTGTCACATGTGTGTGTGTGTGCGCGTGCGTGCGTGCGTGCGTGCATGCGTGCATGCGTGCGTGTGTGTGTGTGTGTGTAGAGTTGCACAATCTTAAGCATGTATTTTGATTTTTTTGTGTGCATTTTGTTGAAATTAGAGACATCTCTGTCTCTACGTATCCTTGGTAAAGGTGTGCAATGTTATGCATGTATTTTGGTTTTTCATATTTTTGCATTTTTTGTGGTATTAACTATAATTTTTTTGGGTGAATTGTTTGTTGAAATTATACAAAGCTCTCTCTCTCTCTCTCTCTCTCTCTCTCTCTCTCTCTCTCTCTCTCTCTCTCTCTCTCTCTCTCTCTCTCTCTCTCTCTCTCTCTCTCTCTCTCTCTCTCTCTCTCTCTCTCTCTCTCTCTCTCTCTCTCTCTCTCTCTCTCTCTCTCTCTCTCTCTCTCTCTCTCTTATGATTAATGCACTTGAATTACATTATGTAGGTGTTATGTAATTATTGCATAGCGAGATCATTAGAGAACAATAGAATATAGTGGTCATATTGTTGGTGATATTGTGTATTCTAGTCATATTGTTGGTGATATCGTGTAGCAAGATAATTATCTAGATCATCGGACTACTTCTAGATGAGCCCATAGTTGCCAAATATTACATTTGAAAGATCATACAACATAACCTATTGATGCCCTTCTTATGAGAACTTTATCTACAAATTCGGCCAAAACAAATGGAGCACATGAGTTTTATTTGCACTTACATTTAAAATGTTGAATATAATTACAATTACCTCCCCTTCAAGAGGCACCAATGACCATATAATGCTGCCCTTGCTTTTATATCAATTGGCACTAAGATCAATTGTTCATTGCTTGCTGGTAGAAATGGTTATATGTTTTGAGTTCATGGCTCCACATATCACCGTATTGGGTCCATGTTGAGTGATTGATGGCCACAATAACACAAGACTGTATTTTGCATAGTTGTACGTGTATGATATTAAGCACAAATTTCAGAATAGGATGTCCATCATGCCCAATCTTAATCCTTGGCTTTGTTGCAAGAGATGATGCATGCTCACAATGTTTATGTTTGTGCTTTGTAAATAGTCATTAAGAGAATGCATGAGAATCCTACGACAAAGATATGGATGACTATTGTAGAGGGCCTTGGAACCTCAAGATAGTACTCTATTTTGGTTGGGAATGAGGTTGCAACCATCTTCCTTGGCTAATAAGACATCAACTCCTTGCACCACTGCAACATATGCCTTTTTCCAACTTGCATCAAAGCTATATACCTTTGTTATATGTTCTTTTATTTCCCAATGGAGAGGATGGGTGGCATGTAAAGATCCCTTATAGTATTGTGGATGAGGATATGCATGTAGAACAACTTCCCAACAAGGATTATGTCTCACAGATGGAGTATTATGCTTTTTGTCTTTGAGTTCACGATGACACAGTTGCATGCTTGCTCCGAGGTGGTAGGCTTCTTCAACAATTCATGGTAGATGCATATTGTAGCATAGAGCAATGCATGTTGACTTGGTGCCACTTAAATCAATCAACTTTGCATTCCAAAATGTATTATGGTCTTGCAAACATGATTTCAACTTTGTTGATGGTAAGAATGTTGTTTTTGGAAGAATAACTAGTAAGCACATTGTTCTTCCTTCATCTTTTATTGGAGGGCCTTGGCACATATACCAATTGTACCAAGATGCCATGGAAATTTTTCATAGTAGGGACAAGCCTATTCATTACATTCACATGCAAACCAAGATTGTTGAGAGTATAGGCATATGAACTCTCCTTATGCAGGAGTGGATAAGGGCAGGCAAGTGTGAATGGTCCTAAGGGGAAGGGAAAACACTAACCCTAGCCAGTTGGGGCTATATAAACAGCCCATGGGTCTACATCAATTAATGAGTGAGAGTGACCCAAGTTGTACTTTCATGAGCAACTCAATAAGCAAGACTTTTTCTTGTACTTTTGAGCTCTTCTCTCCCTCTTGTGCACACTTCAATGTTGGCTTGCACTCTAATTTTCCACATGGTATCAGAGCCATCTCTAATCCTTAGCTTCCCTTAGCCTCATTACACCACTAAATGCACATGAGCCTTCATCTTCTTCATCTTACCTCTTGACCTCCATAGCCACAGCTTGACCCACCTTTGTTGGAGGACCTAGAGAGAGCAAAGCAGATCATTTCAGCTCAAGATCCCTTCTGAAGATCTCCTCCCCAGCTCAAGATGCAGTAGTGTGGCATGAAAAACCCTAAAATTATGGGCGCATGAGCACGACATTTCAAGAGATGCAAATTCGGTGCAGTTTCTGGTAGTGACCTGCTTCGAGCTGAACCATGACCAAAACAGGGCGCAATGTAGGCAGCTATTATGGGGATTTCATAGTCTCCCAAGAGGGTCATCTATATCTAAGAGGGTTTAGAGGATTTCCCTCTCTATTGCCCATAATCAGTAAAACCCTAACTGTGGGTTTCCTGGTAGCCATAGCCAAGAAGCTTCAAGCTTTCTTATTCTCATTTTTTTCAATATGGGCATTATCAACAGTGATTCTAATCACTGAAAAACCCTTGTCAGGATTTGTTACTGCCATATAGAGCTCAAATTCAAAGTTTTCTCTCACTCCATGGGCACTATTAAGCTCATAAATATCGACCTTCATTATGAGTAGAAGAATGGAAGTTGGTACAAGTGCTTCTTAACAATATTGATGCATTTAGATGATGTTTCTTATTGTTTGTTGCTGGAAAATCAAAGAAATGAGTATTATCGTACTCTCCTCTAATTTATCCCATAGCATAGAGTTGATTGATCAGCCTTGTTCCACTAAGAACTCCTCTAATAGGCCACAATATCAAGAGGAGCCAGAAGTGCAGTCTAAGTTCACTTCACTAAAGCCAAGGAAAAAAATCAAACATAAAAAAAGGGTTGGTCGAAGGCAAGGACTACCTAAGTCCTATTTCGAAATGCTTCATATGTATGATTTTCAACCATTCTCAACCTTGAAGTTTTAATTGTAAAATCTACATTTTTGTCGTTTTTGCACCAGTGGCCCTTTGTAAAGGATTAGACACTACTGCTTGCACTAAGCAAGCAGTAAGACCTTCCTATGGCCTTAGCCTATGCCAACCTTTGTCCTCAAATTCGTAAATTTGATGGCAAAGAATTTCGCCCCTGGCAAGTACTCATTAAGTACAAAATGATGGAGAGAGGTTATTGGCCTCTCATTCAAGGGACTAGAGCTATTGATCCTACAAATCTTTCTGATGTGGAGGATGATCAACGTGCTCAAGCAATAATCATGTTACACGTAGATGAATCCTTGATTCATCATGTTGATCAGCTCTCCACTGCCAAAGAGAAATGGGATGAGCTTGAAAAGCTCTATGGTGCTACAAGTAAAAACACTAAGATTTTCCTTAAGATTTAATTCTTTAGCTTGGAATATAGAGAAGGAGAAGACTTGGGAAAATTTATTTCTCATATGAAGGGCCTCATGACACAGCTTTCTTCAATGCAAGCACCAATCCATGATGAGGATGCTATTGCCATTCTTTTAAAAGTAGTCAAAAAGGTCTTTCCCACACTTGTAACAACTCTTACTAATATTCCCAATCCTACCTTGGCAAGTACCATCCAATCTTGTTTGGATGAAGAAAAAAGGAATCACAAAGAAGGAAACACCAATCAGACATCTACTCCAACATCTCATGACCAAGCCTTGGTATATACAATTGTCAATAAGTGTACCTTTTGTAAGAAGAAAGGGCATATTGTAAACAACTATTGGGAAAAATACCTAGAAAAGTTGAAATGTAATAAATGTAAGAAGACACAACATATTACTAGTAAATGTCCTAACCATCCTGAAGTACTTAAGGAATTGCATGCCAATTTTGCCTCAATCCACCAATGATCGACTCTTCTGAGTCATGTATCCTTTCTGCCTATAACTATCCTTGTAGCCTGATCTATAAAGGCATCCTAGTTTGGGTTAAGGGGGGTATTCTCTTACGCTTTGTATTCCAATGCCCCCTGGCATCGAGGGGGAGTTTTGAGAGTATAGGCATATGAACTCTCCTTATGCAGGAGTGGATAAGGGCAGGCAGGTGTGAATGGTCTTGAGGGGAAGGGAAAACCCTAACCCTAGCCAATTGGGGCTATGTAAACAGCCCATGGGTCTACATCAACTAATGAGTGAGAGTGACCCAAGTTGTATTTTCATGAGCAACTCAATAAGAAAGACTTTTTCTTGTACTTTTGAGCACTTCTCTCCCTCTTGTGCACACTTCAATGTTGGCTTGCACTCTGATTTTCCACAAAGATGGATAGAGATTAGGGATACATTACTACCTAGATAGATCGTGCATGATAGGCCCGACTTGAGTACCAATGGATACCCTTGTGAAAAAACAATTGTTTGGTCAGGTTGCAACCTATGCCATTGTTGTGGAGTTTCAAAAATGTGGCTTGCCACATTCACATACAGTTTTGATCCTATAACATGCATTAGACCGAAGGATGCATGTCAATATGATAAGTTTGTTTGCACTGAGCTTCCACATCATGACAAATTTCTAAAGTTTTTTTAGACAATAGTTTATTGCAATTTGCATCAGCTATGTATTCATCTTGGAACAAATAGCCCATGCATGATAAATGGTGAATATTCAAGACATTATCCATAAGGATCCACATATACAATTGTGGAAGATGAGCACTGATATCTTGTTTATATGCAAAGACATGATGGGAGACGTGTATTGGTTTGAAGTGCATACCTTGAAAATCATTGGATTGTGCCTCAAAATCCTTATCTATCTCATAAATATAAAGCTCATGTCAATATGGAGTTTTGTTCCACCACATCTACAGTAAGATATCTTTAAAAGTTGTTGGGGGTAAAGGCGCCTTTGCCTAGCCGCCCGTGTATTACTACACTGACAGTCACCACCACTACACATTGCAGGTGGCAGGCGCCGGTCATCGTCACTTTATTCTTTATTCTTTTAGTGACAGTTTGAATAAAGGAAGGCCCGGTCACACATTGTGACTGTTGGAGTTCCCATTTCTAGTCTCTCCCTTTTCTTGCTCTTGCTCTCCCGCCATAACTCCCGAGTCCAATCTTTGATTTGTCGCTCCCTTTCAATTGGTACCAGAGCTTTGCTTTCCGACTCTTGAGCTTGGCTCATGGCATTCTCAGCATCCCATCAACTCCCTACTCGCATTGGGTCTCCCGCCCGGCAGCCATATCCGACTCCTTCGAGCTCTCGTCACTCCCTGGCTTCCCGAGCACCTTCCCGGCATTGTTGGGCATCTTCAGGGAATTACATCAGAGGTATTTGATCATTTTCTTCAGGGTTTACTTCAATTCTCTGGTCACACAGGCTGTGAACAGTTTGGGGTAGCCACCATTGAAGCTCCGGTACTTCACATCTTCATTACCCCTGCTCAAGAACCCTTGAGGCTTGGTGTGTGCCTCCTTGGGCACCTACTTGAGCCCCTACTCCACCCCAGGTATGCCACGTGGGCTGCAAGTCCCCCCAGGACAGCAACACGTTGTTTGTACCTATTTCAGGCTGATCCATATCTGCTCCACACCGGTCCTCCTCAAGCTCCAAGCCATTGGGCACTTCCACAAGCTTCATCTGAGGCATTTGCACATGCTTGATGCTTGGTCTTGCAGGCTTGAGCATTGGACATTTATTTGGGGCTGATTCAAACATTGTTTGGGACTGTTTACAATAGTTCACAGTCATGTTATGCTGATGCTACATTGACAGTAAATGCTATGCTTGTCTAGGCATACATAGTCAATCAGTTTGATGCCTATTGGATGCCAATTGACTTGGGGATGGATTGCACATGTTATGCCATCATTTTGGCAGTGATTTGGGACTGAAATTTCTCAGTTTTTGACAGTCATTTCATCATGTAATAAAAGCGACCTGAAGCTATTCTACATGCTTTGGGTTATGCCTATCAGTTCCGGCCTATGTCTTACATATATGCCATGAAGTATTGATCTTTGGGGTACGACTTCGAGATTGGATTTCATTCCGAATGCTTTTGGAAGAGCTTTGACATTACGCACTCATTGACATGGTTCATGCTTGACAGTGGTTTATGCTTTGACAATGATGCTCCTTGGGTTTATGCATACCCGATGCCTACGGCTTGATGCTCATGTCACGGTTGATTACCCTATGCATACGTTGAGCTTGAGTGCTCATTGAAGCTCCACCTTGGATGCATTTTGGACTATCTGGAGTAGTCTTGGATATTACTTGGCTTGTCAGAGTTTGGATTAGGATGTATTTGATGTCTTACATGCTTATGGATGCTACTTACGGATGCTCTACTGCCTACATATTCAGGATGTACTATTGATGTATTGTATTGGACTTATGTCAATGGCACTGTGTCTTGCCTTGGCTTGAGCTCTTGAGCTCGTATGTACGACTTTTGTGCCAGTGGGAGCATTCTTGAATGCTTATCAGACATTGAGCAAGCTGTACTTTTATGCATTGAGCCGTTACATGCTATTGAGAAGTTACAGACACTTGAGACTTTGGGACTTCTTACCTTTTGGGTTGATACATCATATGTCTTGGTTCACTGTATGCTTATGAGCTAAGTCTCAGTTTTGGATCCGTATCTTTGTGAACTGACACCTACTTGTGTCAAGTTTTGGCAGTGGCAGGAATACTTTGCCCCATTGACTAGGGGGTGTGCCCACTCATCGGCAGATGTTCGTATGACATACTTGGGTATTGGATTCATGCTTATCAACCATCATATGCTTATGCTATGCCTGCATGATGCCGGCTTTGGTCTTGGCAGTATCTGATTGCCTTGGGATCCGATTTTGGCACTGTTAGCTCTCTTTTACTGAAATCTGAAATTTATTACAGCAAGCATATATGTATGGACTGACATGGATTTTTCATGCTAAAACAGATGATGTACTTTCAGTAGTACTTGGTGGGAAGCAGCTTTGGTTCCACTTTTCTCACCATTTTCCCTCGATTTTGGTGATTTTTTTTTATCATTTTCTGCAGTAAACAGCAAGCAGTTTTGAACTGTCTACAGTCTTCCAGCCTGCATTATGGAGAGTTCGTCCACTGATCATGCTATTTTCAGCATCACTAAGCTTGATGGTACGAACTACTCTTATTGGAAGAGCCAATTTTGTAGGTGTTGGTGTAGAAATCGTAGATCAAACCTTTGAGGTTAAGTGGGCATCGGCCTGCAACTATGCCAGATGAGGAATGGCTTGAGCTTGATGAGTTATGCAAGTCCACTATTGTATTGTCTCTCACAGAACAGGTTCGCTATAATGTCTTTGAGGAAGAACAAAGTGCATGGTAGTTGTGGGATAAGATCAAAAATCTCTATGACAAGAAAAGTCCAACAAGTCAAATGTATTGGCTGAAGCAGCTTATGGATCTGCGCATGAAGGAAAATGTGACTATGTCTACTCACTTGAGCCAGTTCCATGCTATACTCAAGAACTTGACTTCGCGGGACATCACTTTTGCAGAGGATGTCACTCCTCTTTTCTTTCTTGGTACTCTTAATGAGTCATGGGATGTATTCTGCACTGCATTATGTGCCTCTACTACTACCTTGAAATTATCTGATATTGAGAGTGCTCTTCTGCAGGAAGAGGTTAATCGTAAGAATTTGGATGCCTCTCATATGTCTCATGCTATGACAGCTAGAGGCAGGAATGATGGATATGGAAAGCATGGCAGTGGTAGTGGCCGTGGACGAGATTCTCAGAAATCTCGGTCCAAGTCTCGTGGGAAGTCACGTAGCAAATCTTGTGGCAGGAATGCAGATGTTACTTGTCATCACCATTGTGGGAAAAAGGGCCATATTAGGCCACAATGCCATGAATTGCGCAATGAAAGGCACAAAGATAAGGGAAAAGACAAAGTGCAAGATAATTCTTCTGATCGTAGCATAGTACCTCCAAAGTCCAGTGTTAAAATTGAAGAGATCAATGTTATGCTGCTTGAGGATATTGATGATGATGATTATATCCTAGCAGCTTCTTCTAGTGCTTCGCAGATGACAGAGATACACTCTATATATGCACAGTGTCAGCTCTTGGACTCAGGTGTGTCCTTTCATGTGACACCTTGCTGAGAGTAGTTTCATTCATACTGTACTATTTCAGGTTTTGTGCGCTTGGGTGATGATAGCTCTCTTGATATTATGGGCATTGGTGATGTTAGGCTGTAGTTTCCTTCTGGCAACAGTTTTTTTATGCAGGATGTACGTCATGTATCTGCTTTGACACGCAGTCTCATGTCAGCTGGACAACTTGATGACGCAGGATATCATGTATGTTTTGGAGACTCTGCATGGAAGATCACTCGTGGGCAGACTTGTGATTGCGAGAGGTGCCAAGGCTGGCAGTCTCTACCCCTTGATTGTATCAGCTTCTTCCCTTGATCATGTTTTGTCTGTGGGTTCTATCCCAGATGTATCTCTTTGGCAATGCCCGTTTGGGCTATATGTCTTTGAAGGGAATGAAAATGCTTTCTGGTTTGCAGTACTTACTGCCCCTTGATTATGCATGTTTTGATTCATGTGAGCATTGTCTTTATGGCAGGCAGACTAGGTCTACACAAAAGAAGTCTGATAGGCCACGCATGAGTGAGCCCTTGGCATTGGTACATTCATATGTCTGTGGGCCCATGCCTTGTCAGTCTATGGGTGGTGCAAAGTATTTCGTTACGTTCATAGATGATTTTTCACGAAAAGTTTGGGCTTATCCCATTAAGCTGAAATCTGATGTCTTGGCTGTATTTCAGAGATGGCTTGCATTGGTTGAGAACCAGTCTAGGTATAGGCTAAAATGCCTAAGGACAGATAACAGGGATGAGTATGTCTCACTTGGTTTTGAGCAATTATGTAATGAGAGAGGTATTAAGCGTCAGTTGACCACCCCCTAGACCCCCCCCAAGAATGGTTTGGCTGAGCGGATGAATAGAACCATCCAGGAGCGTGTACGCAGTATGCTTAGCCATGCAGGCCTACCATAGAGCTTTTGGGCTGAGACAATTAGTACAGCTATGCATGTCATAAACAGATCACCTTCTAGTGGTTTGGATTTCTAGGTTGTAGAGGAGGTATGGACTGGAAAACCTCCCTCTTATGCGCATCTCCGTGTCTTTGGATGTGAGGCATTTTGCCATGTGCCTAGGGACAAGAGAAGTAAGCTGGATCCCAAGAGTGCCAAATGCATTTTTCTTGGTTATGGGGATGCAGGCGAGATGGGTTACCATCTCTAGGATCCGCAGGCGTGGAAAGTCATCCGCAGTCATGATGTAGTCTTCCATGAAGACAAGATGCATAGGCAGCCTAAGAGAGTTGTTGAGATCTGCAGGGTCATATTTTAGGAGGAGCCGAGAGCTCCTGCACAACCAGTTGGACAGCCTGAGCTGTAGTAGATGCTCATGGTCAAGGCATTGGACAAGTAGCTGGGCAGGCAGTAGAGCATGCCAGTCTACTAGAGACAGACATTTACCTGATAGATTTCAGCCCTCGATGCATTATGTCTTGGTTACAGATGCAGGAGAGTCTCTCACTTATGATGAGGCTATGCACAGGGGTGACAGTCACTCATGGGAGAGGGCAATTCAGTCTAAGATAGACTCCCTGCATAAGAATGACACTTGGGATTTGGTTTCCTTGCCTACGGGCAAGAAGGCTTTGCCATGCAAGTGGGTGTACAAGCTAAAAAGTACCCCTGGACACCCCAAGCCGGCATACAAGGCTAGATTGGTAGCAAAGGGTTTTAAGCAGGAGCATGGTATGGACTTTGATGAGATCTTTTCTCCTATGGTTAAGATGACCACCATGCGCTTAGTCTTGGCTTTGGTTGCTCAACTTGACTTGGATTTATACCAGATGGATGTCAAGATGGCTTTCTTACATGGGGACTTGCATTATGAGATTTATATGGAGCAGCCTAAGGGCTTTGCACAACCTGGCAGGGAGCACCTAGTGTGCAAATTGAAGAAAAGTCTTTATGGCTTGAAACATGCACCTAGGAAGTGGTATCATAAGTTTGATGCCTTTATGCAGTCACAGGGCTACAGCAGGAGTGCTATGGATCCATGTCTTTACACAAAGAAAGCCCGTGATGGTTCTTTATTGCTTTTGGTACTCTATGTGGATGATATGCTGATAGTAGCAGGGAATGCTCATGATGAGCTAGATGCTCTTAAGGCTCAACTCAAGAAGAGCTTTGAGATGAAAGATCTGGGACAGGCCACTCACATACTTGGTATGTGCATTAGACACGACAAGCATCAGGGACTCCTCTACTTGTCACAGAGGGAGTACATTCATAAAGTCCTTGAGCGCTTCCGCATGCAGGACGTAAAGCGTATTGGCTATCCATGAGTAGAGGGCCGAGATAGCCAAGATTCCCTATGCATTCGCAATGGGCGGTCTTATGTATGCCATGATAGCCACTCATCCGGATATTGCCTTTGCAGTTGGTGTTGTGGCACGCTATATGGCTACACCTGGCAAGAAGCATTGGGATGCCGTGAAGGGTATCATGAGGTACCTGAAGGACACTGCCGATATGTGTATATGCTATGGCAGCCAGGATACTGGAGCCGTGGGGTACACTGACTCTGATTATGCAGGAGATGCAAATAGTAGGAAGTCCACTTCCGGCTATGTATTCACCTATGCTGGAGGTGTTGTTTCTTCGATGTCCAGGGTGCAGAAATGCACAGCCCTTTCTACTACAAAGCCCGAGTATGTTGCAGCCACTAAGGCTTGCAAGGAGGCCATTTCGTTGGGTCCTTTAGTTGTTGACCTTGGTATTGATGCTATCCCTACACTGCATTTGGATTATATGAGTGCTATTCAGTTAGCCAAGAATCTGATCTTCCATGCGAAGACAAAACATATTGAGGTGAGGTATCACTTCATACGTGGGGTCATTGAGGACAAGTCTGTTGATCTTGTCAAGATCTCGACTGACCAGGATCCTGCAGATCTGCTCACGAAAAGCCTCTCTATAGAGCACACAGAGGTGAGGTATCACTTCATATGTGGGGTCATTGAGGACAAGTTTGTTGATCTTGTCAAGATCTCGACTGACCAGGATCCTGCAGATCTGCTTACGAAAAGCCTCTCTACAGAGTACTTTGCCTTCCTTAGGAGGTTGATGGGCATGGGATAAGATGGCGTCTTTCCTCATCTTGTTGTACATGTGTACATGTTGTACTATCTTTCTTTTCTTTTCACTCCTCACCAGGGCACATTTGCCTTTAAGTAGGAGGTTGTTGGGGGTAAAGGCGCCTCTGCCTAGCCGCCCGTGTATTACTACACTGACAGTCACCGCCAATGCACATTGCAGGTGGTGGGCGCCCATCACCGTCAAATAGAATTCATAGAACTAAACTGATAGGTTGTTGTAATAAATTGCAACAATATGCCAACAACCAACTATGAGAAACCAAGAAGAAGTAAGCAATGAACAATCAGCACTGAAGACTATCACAACTGCATTGTGTCAGAAACCATACATGCAATAGGCATAAACATCATGTACAGGGTAGGTCTCAATGGTAAATGAAGAAAATTGCCTGATGAATAACCCATTGATACTGAGCAAAGCTCAATACATAACCCAAAAGTGCATAAATACCATTGACAAAACCCTGACATACATGAATACCAGGTCCAAGCTAAGAGATCAAATCAGCCCATGATAGGGTAATTGCATCCAATAAATATCAAGAGAGCATGTACATATCACAATGAGTCCCACTATCTCACTATAATAAGCTCAAGCTTAACTGCATAAACCAAATGCTCTATGTAGTACATCCAAGTGTTAATGTGGCTTAGTATATAAAGCAAAGTAGCTCCCACTGAAGCAAAAGTTGAATGCCAAAGGAGCAAGCAAAGCTCAAAACATCATGTGAATGACATCTGAGTATCCAAGATCCATAGAGCATACATCCGGAAGCATTGAACCCAAGTAGTTTGCAAGGCTCTGATAGTAGCATCCAAGGATAGAAATGATAGCCAATGTCAAAGCATCCAACTCTAGTCTCAACTTAGAAGTATGTCATAAACATACCATCGGCATACATGATAGCCAAGGTGTCAATACGTCCAATATGTGGTATTTGAGTAGCATGTCATAAACATATCCATCGGCATACATGACAACCAAAGTGTCAGTACATCCAATATGTGGTATTTGAGTAGCTTCAAAACATTATGAGCATAATCTTGATAAAAAATTTACTTGTTGTCCACTATGAACAGCAAGGATATGATAGTGAAAACTAAGTGAATGTGAACTCAATTGAAGCCCAAAAGCATTCTAAGACATGTGTCAAGCATCCCCAAGTGTCAAGCAAATATTCGAGCATCAATACAAAGCCCTAAAAGCATCAAGTGACAAGAACCATATGCCTTTTCTAGATAAATGGCATTCATCCCTATTATTACAGCAATGAAATCTTTGAGAAAAACTGAGCCAAATGTGTGTTCAAATCATCCCGAAAGCATAAGCACAATCTGGGCACAAAAATAGCATCCTTGAAGCATCAAATATGCATTATGGAATTTACTATTTGCTGTCCAAACTAGAATAGTTCTGTTCTACGTGAAATATAAGACAATAGAAAATTGCATAGAATCAACTATGTGAGTGCCCAAATTTGTAGAGTGGAAGCATGTGAGCAAAAGCAAGAGCTATGGTGGAAGGAGAGAGAGAAGATGTGGAAACTCCAACAATCATAATGTGTGTACGGCCTTCCCTTTATTCAAATGTCACTAAAAGAATAAAGAATGAAGTGATAGTGATAGGTGCCCGCTACCTGCAATGTACAAGTATGGGGTACTGTTAGTGTAGTAATACTCGTGCAACTAGGCACATGCACCTTTACCTCCAATGGTTTGTGGACGTATTTTCTTTGTGCCTCTATCTATAGGAGAGTTTTACTTCTTAAGAGTGCTACTCACTATATGCAAGGGCTCAAATCTTTTATGGATCTTCAAACAATGACCCAGTAATGTTTCCATCATTCAAGGCAACTTGCATTGCAAAGGGCTTGCTAGAGAGTGACCATGAATGGTACATGTGCATGGAGGAAGTTGTGATGGAGCAAACAAGTAGGCAATTATGTGCTCTTTTTGCAACTTTGTTGGTATTCTGTGATCCTATGAGACCTAGCCATTTGTGGGATCATATCAAGGTTCATTTGGTAGATGATATTCTACATTCGATTGATTTTCATTGGTAGTTATGAACATTCTGCACAACAAGTAGTCTTTGATTCAGTACTACTACACTTGGAAGATATCTTAAGGCAAAATGGCCAAAGCTTAGACCATTTTGAGGGGATGCCTTTGAAATTGATCAAACGTTGGTTTCAATGTTTGATAATCCTTTGATTTGAGAGGAGGTGGATGTTGATATTGAATCTCAACAAAATAATGCATACTCAATGGAGTCTAGTTTGAATGAGTGCCAAAGGAGGTATACTTGGATGTGCTCGATGTTGTGAACTCATCACATAGTGTTGTGTTCTTTTGGGATGGACTAAGTGGATCAGGAAAACATATATGTATAATTGCTTATTATGGCAAGATTGCAAGGGGAGGAAAAAGTCATCTTGGCCGCTGCTTTCTCAGGTATCATTGCATTGTTGTTGCCAGAGAACAACACACTCAAGATTCAAGTCTCAATTAGAGCTAAAGAATAATTGAATGTGTAATATTCCCATATATAGCTAGCTCATGAAGTTATTGATGGTTGTGTGTCTTATACTTTAGGATGAGGTGTTGATGATGCATTTGAGGCATTATATAGACCTTTGTGAGACATTATGGTTTGTAGTATGCCATTTGGAGGAAAGGTGATGCTTTTTGGTGGTGATTTCATTATATTTTACCTATGGTTCCAAAGGATGGCTGCAAGGAGACATCATATGAAACACTTTGTTATTCTCCCTTATGGACTCATATACAAATATTGTAGTTGTCTTAGAATATGTGTGTCCATGTAGGGGGGAAATTCAAATAGTTGTGAATTTTACTAAATGGCTTCTCTGTCTTGACAATGGTTATAAATGCTTGGATGATAGTGTACATGTTGCAATTCCTTCACACACAATTCTGTACAGTGCTACAATGGATGATATTATCTTGCATGTTTATATGAACATTCATTCCATGCATAACTATTCATCTTTCTTCAATGATTGTGCAATTTTGGCGGAAAAAGAAGCATGTTGATTTATGAAATATTACTGTTTTGCAAACAATGCCAGGTGATTCTTATTTTTGCTACATTTCTGACTTTATAGCAAAGAGTGATGCAAATTTCTTTCTTTACTCCATGGAGTACCTAAACTCCATTGATCTTGGTGGTGGTTTTCCTTCTCATGTATTTGGTACTAAAAAGAATGCTCTTATGATACTTTTGAGAAACTTGAATCTTGCAATGGGCTTATGTAATGGAACTAGATTGATATGCATGTAATTCCATGCTAAGGTCTCGGAGGCTAAAATTATTACAGGAATACAAATTGGTGAAAATCCTCATACCTAGAATCACATTTACTCTAGGATTGATGGGATTGCCATTCGTATTGAGAAGAAGGAAAATTTCCAAATGTTTGGCTTTTGTTGTGACAATCAACAAGTCCCAAGGTCAGACATTGATGTATTTGGGGCTCTACTGTCATGAACCACATGGTGGGGAAACTTGCTTGAATTCTCCTTGAATTGATGTGCCAAACACACACCATATACACAAGAGGAAGCTCACTCAAGAATACAAAAAGAGAGATGGAGGCCAAAACTTTTTCTTGCTAGTTTATTCTTCTTCTTTCACACACAATATAATGTACACAAAGTATAGATAAGAGATACTATAAAAGAAAGTGGCCTACTAAGTCAAATGGTGCATAACTTACTATATTAATCAACTAGTGCTATAACTATGCCAGCTATTGGTAGGTGCAACAGCCAAATATAATAAGTGATAAGTAAGTGGCTATGTGAGGATCATAATGGCCATTGATGTGCTAAGTCTAGTTAGATGTGCGGACCCATCTAACTAGGCGATCCATCATCGATGCCCTAACATGTTGAGCTTGCCATATCAACACTCCCCCTCAAGCTCAATTGTATCTCTATAACTCCAAGTAAGCTTCAAGATTTTCGAAGCTTCTCTACACCCAATGGCTTTGTGAAAATATCAAATATCTAATCTTGTATACTGACATATACCAAGTCAATCTCTCCTAAAAGTACCTTCTCTCTCACAAAGTGGTGATGTAGCACAATGGTTTTTATCATAGCATGGAATATTGGGTTTCTAGCTAGATGTATGCGGCTCATGTTGTCACAAAGTGAATGACAACTAGACCATCTCCTTGCACATCCAAATCACGAAGTAACCTTTGCAATCATACCACCTCATATACTAATATAGCAACATCTCTATACTCAACCTCCTATGTACTCAATAAAACAAGTGTAGGTTGCTTTTTGCTACTCCATGTAACTATTGAATTATCAAGGGAAAACATGAATCTACTGGTAGATCTTTTGCCAGATATAATAGCAGCCCAATTTGCATCTGTGTATCCAAACACATGTATATCCTTACATGCCTCATAAAAAAGTCCAGAATGCAAAGTGGACTTCACATATCTCAATTTGCATCTAATTGAATCCAAATGAGGCTTTTTAGGCATCTACATCCCAGGAAAGTCACTCATAAATACATGTACGTATCACGTGGGTTCAACATAAAGGATTTTTAAAATACCATTTTTGCATGTTTTTTACATACAAAAGGGTCCCATATAAAGAGGTTAGTTATGAATTGAATAGAAAAGGGTTATGTTTTATTAAGGAAGATTTCACAAATAAAGATATTTATAAATAAGCCTTAAACACATGTGATATAAAGGGTACACATATAGTGAATTCCCTAGGAATTGCATAAAGCGACTAACAATGCCAACATCATAACTCAAGTCAAGTGTCCTTGTGATAGTCATGTAAATCAGACTCCCTACTATCCTATTAAACATAGTAGGGTCTTCTATCTCATCCCTAACATTGACACTCAACTTTACATTTTGCTCCAATGGCACTGAAAGAGGCCTACATGCTGTCATACCATACTTGGATAATATATCCAAGCCATATTGCCTTTGGGACAGCCATATATCATCATCACATCTAATCATCTCAATACCAAGAAAGTACCTCTTAGCTTACCTAAATTCTTCATCTAAAACTTCTTCTTCAACTTCAGCAATCCCACTGTCATTGTCCCCTGTAACAATCGCCATCCATGTAGATAACTATGATGACCAAACTTGCATCTCCCTTTCTCACATAAAGTGAGTGATCAACATTAGAAATATAAAAAGCCAATGTTGACAAGATACTCTCCAATCTTGTTAGACCATGCTTTAGGCACACTTGCTTCAAACCATAGAGTGCCTTCTTTAACCTATACACACATCCATCTACACCTTTTCTTGCAATTCACAATGCAATAAGGCATTCTTGATATCTATTTTCTTGGCTACTGCTGCCAAAGCAATCACACATCTAACAACTATCATTCTAGCAATTGGTGCATACCACCTACTCATCTCATAAAAAATAACATCCTTGCTCACTTTGAACTCACCTGTGACATAGGGATATAACAATTATACCCTTTTTGCTCTAAAGAGTATCCAATAAAAATGCAAGTTTCAACCTTTAGATAAGCTTCTTCCGCAACTCATTTGGCACATGAACATATGCAATACACTTAAACACTTTTGAGTGTGACACATCGGGCTTTTTTCCTATAAAGTATTCTTCAAGGGTCATCCCATAAACTGCAACTGTGGAGGTTTTGTTTATAATATAGATAGCAATATGAATAACTTCAGACAAAAAATATTTTGTCAAATTCTTTTCAACCATCAATGCCCGTGCAACTTTTATAATATGTCTATTTTTTCTTTCAGCAACCCCATTTAAGTGTGGGGTATACTTGCAAGTAAATTGTCACTTTATCCCATGAGACCTCAAGAAGTCACTGAACCCATTAAAGACGTGCTCTTCTCCTCAATCTGACCACAAGCACTTAAGTCTATTTTTGTTTCAATAGCAGCCTTGAAAGTTTTGAAGAGCTCAAATATATCACTATTTTCCTTCATGAAATATACCCACAACTTTCTTGAATAGTCATCAATAAATGTGACAAAATATTTTCTGCCACCAAGAGATATGTTCTATGTAGGCCCCTAAATATTTGTGTACATAACATTAAGTATATTTATGTTCACATCTCTATCATGCAAAAAAGCTTGTCTTGCCTACTTACCAAACTAACATACTTCACACACTTTATGAAATTCTACAACTCTAAAAGCACACATCCATGTAACCAACCCTTGGACTGCATTAATTTTAGCCTTTATACATGTTTATATCCAATACGTTTGTGCCATATTTCAATGTTTGCACAACCACTCCTTTTCCTTTAGCATACATAACAATTTTCATAATAGGAATTGTGGCATCTAAAGTAAACATGCAGCCAACTCTACCTTCTTTTGCGACCAACCTATACTTATCATTAAAATCTTTCACAAAGTAGTCTTTTTCATTAAATCAAACTTATAACCCTTGCTCTATCATTTAACTAATAGAAACTAAATTCTTTGTGATGGATGGCACATGTAATACATATGATAGATTCTGTCTTTGACCATCATGTAGGGATAAGGGAGCCTTTTCCAAGTGTGAAATTGGGTGGTATGAATCATCATCCATCTGCATATAACCTTGATTTTGGAAATCCTACATCTTTTCAAACCATTCAACATGATTGGTCATATGATTAGATACACCTAAATCATCATACCATACATCATTATGTGTTTCCTTTCCTATAACAACATTAATCATATATCGCATAACAAACAAACGCTCATTTTGTTTTCATTCTATCATCATGAAGACAATGCATAGTTTCCTTACTACAATCTAATTTGCCACAATAATGACAAACAATACTAGAATTGCTAGAACCTTGATTCTATCATCTACCTCTTCCTTTAGAGCTTCCCCTATCTTTGAAGTTTTCAGGGCCTTATGAAACTTGCATTTCATCGAACTACTGATTTGACTTGTTTTACTAATTATCACCAGCACATCCCATATTCTATCATACCTCTACTCTCGTCTCTATTCCATCTACTAGAGAGAGTGAAGTATTGCTCTCCATGAGGCAAGAAGAATCATCCGCGAGGCCTACATCTTTGAATCCCACAATATCCATCATCATCAAGAGAGTCTTACACCCTTACCAACCGATATTATTGCTGTGTTCTTCTTCTTCTTTTATGAATCATATTTCCGTCATGGCCCCGAAGAAAAAGAATTCAAAAGCAGAAATCATGAATGACCCTACTATCGTGGAAGCAACAGTTGGATTTGCGAGTACGAGAGTCACTAAATGGAGTCACGAGCGCAGATAACAATCCTTTATCAATCGCAATACCACAGCTTTTTCTAAAGAAGTTCTATCTAGATAAGATAAGTATCTTGAGAAATATTAACTTAAGACCAAGAAACTTGGTTACAAGAACTGGGAAGTTAGAGACCCCAAAATCTAAATACCCCTAGTTAAATTCCAAGGGGAAGATTTCATTATGTGAAACTCAAGAGTCAATTGCTACTAGAATTAAGCATCACTTGAAAGTTGCATGATTGATTGAAGACATAACTACTTGCAGACATCAATCTTGTTTGTGTTCTTCTAAATTAGATCCTGATTGAATTAAGTATTGGAACATATAAAAATTGAGGAGCCCTATATCTCCCCCAAGGGTAGGTGTTGAATCCCCATACCAAGAGGGGATGTTTTTACTGCTGCAAAAACATGGACCGGCTCCGATGGCGAGAGGTCTCCCAACAAGGATTGTATTAAGTAGGAGGTGGATAGGGTGCCAGGGGGGCTCTAGCTAGTAAATCCCTTTTCACGACTAGGAACTACTTGGCCCCCTGTATGGCATAAGTTCTACTTGGAACACCTATAAATGCTAGCTATAGGTGGATTTGATCTTGGTGACGTGCAGATGCGTCGGATGAGGCAGCACGCAAAATTGTAATTTTTCTCTTGTATGGGCAGGAGAACACACATTATGGAATATAATCAATGAAATTGTTTTATTTTGATTGTATGACTGTGAGTAAATTACGTAAATAAACAACTATACATAAAAGGATTTTAATTAATGAAGTTGTTTTTATATGTTTCACTACGTAATGTGGTAGGTAATTAGATAACTAAAAACTTCCATAGAGGAAAGCAGGTGGATGAATCCATTCCTATGGCAGGGTGGCCTCAGTTAGCCGAGAGATTTTCCCAAAAACAAACACTAGGAAGAAACTCTAGGAAGGGCCGATTCACTGACTTACTTAGGGTTTGGTCTCAGAACCCGAACAGTAAATTATCTTAGGGGAAATGTACGGCAACTGTGCCAAAGCACTACGAGGGATTTCATAAATCCTTAGTCTGCTCTACTGGAAAAAAGCGTTGTACTCCATGAACCAAGGGTAATGGCAGTTGCTCCTTCCGGATAAGAAGCCTCTCGAAGGACACTTCCGAATGTGATTTAGTTGTTGATAGGTGAATGTTAGGTCAATTAGGAACCTTTAGGTCGGTCCTCCATGGGTAACGACAGGACACTTCCCTTGCAGGATAGACCTAGGGTTAACTAGCTGAACAAACCGATCATTCTGATTAGAGTATGGATAGCGACGGCTAGAAGGTAAACTCTAGGCAACTACTAAAATGTTATCCATCAAGAAATCAAGGTGGATATGTTACAATTAATAACTGTAGATAGCCAATATATTACCCTTTGGTTTTTTGCATTCCATTCTTTCCATGTCTTTAGTTCTTTTGTAGTGGAAGGGTCACTCAGCTCTGGCTTCTTTTCTTTACCTAAAACAAACTCTAAGATTCCTTTTTCACTAAGAAAGTTCGTCACAAGAAACTTCCATGATGGATAGTTGTTCTTGTCAAGCTTCTCAATGATGGGGTTTCCACTATTCTCTTTCATTATCACAAAGTTGATACAAAACATTAAATAAGTATTTTGCAACCTTTCACAACAAGTGCACAATAATATACCAAGTAGTCTTTTTCATTGATTGCTCAATAATATATGTAATCTACAACCTGTTTGCAATTAAATTGGCAAACACCTCAAAACTTATAGATTTGAAATCTATAA
The DNA here is from genome assembly GCF_053477565.2 of Lygodium microphyllum. Classification (NCBI taxonomy): domain Eukaryota; kingdom Viridiplantae; phylum Streptophyta; class Polypodiopsida; order Schizaeales; family Lygodiaceae; genus Lygodium; species Lygodium microphyllum. The sequence goes on from NC_141162.1 coordinate 110,095,880, forward strand.
CTTGTGCACCTACTTTTAGTCAATACAACCAAAATCACAACATACTATGAAACTATTATCCATGTCTAAAACAGAACCCAAAACAACCTCAGATGGCCAAAAAAAGCAATGGGCAAGCCTAAAAGAACTTGTCTACAAAATATACTTTGCTTTACTCATACACCAAATCTCACACCAATTTGAGATTTTTGCACTGTTCTACTTCTAGTGCCTCCACAAGCACTATCGAAGAGAAAGAGTGGAAGAATGGGAGAGCTTCTTAGCCATTGCTTGCTTGCTTAAATCCTTGCTTCTTCTCCTTCACTTTAGCCTTCAAAACTAGCCTCTCTCAGTGGCATCGCTTCGATACCATGTTACGAATCATGTGATGGGGAGATTACTTGAACTGTTGCATCAAACACATAGTATATACACAAGAGGAAGCTTACTCAAGAACGCAAGAAGAGAGATGGAGGTCAAAAGAAAGAGTGGAATAATAGGAAAGATTCTTATCCTTTGCTTACTTTCTCTAATCCTTGCTTCTTATACTTCAGCCTTCAAAACCAGCCTCTCTCACTGTTGCCACTCTGATACCATGTCACAAATTGCATGGTGGGGGGATTTGCTTGAATTGTTGTGCCAAACATATACTATATACACAAGAGAAAGCTCAATCAAGAACACAAGAAGAGAGATGGAGGCCAAAACATTTTCTTAGTGGTTTCTTCTTCTTCTTCTTCTTTCACACATTATATATTATACACAAAGTATAGATAAGATACAATATAAAGAAAAGTGGCCTACTAAGTCAAACAGTGCATAACAGACTATATCAATCGATTGGCACCATAACTATGCTAGTTGTAGGTAGGTGCAACAACTAAATATAATAAGTGATAAGTCAGTAGCCATGTGAGGATCATAATGACCACCAGCATGCTAAGTATGGACATGTGAACCCATCTAACTAGGCAGTCCATCTCATCAATGTCTGCACATGTTGAGCTTGCCATCTCAACATCTACATCAAGACATCGAAGTTCTTGCACGGCCAACTTTGTGTTACATTTCGTTATATTAGATATGCCAATTCAATCAAAGTTTTGTTTGAATTCTGAAGTGCAAACTTACATATGACTATTAACATTGTATATCATGAACTCTTGAAGAAAGCAATATAAATATTTGCCACTTGCTTTGTTTGTCATAATTGAAGTGATTCTTATGCAACATTGTCCTTGATTTGTGTTTGTAGTACCTTTGCTTTCTAAACATATTCTCCCATTTAAAAAGGTTGATATGTGTGATTCTTGGGTCTTGTTGTGTTCATAAGAGACTTGCTCAATGATGAAAAGTGGAAAATCTTCCATCCCTTCATTGCATTTGCCAATATTAGTTGGGGTCCTTGCTGCTTCTCCGAATTCGGTACCTTTAACCACCGTAGAGGATGGCAAAATTGTGGTAGCTCAGAGACACTTGCCTTCTTGGTGTCAAGCAATAAGGTGCAATACTTTTGACATATTGCATGCTTTGTTTCAACAAATTCGATGTTCATTGCTTGCATTTCTTTTTTGATATTATGTTTAGAGCATATACCTCCTTCTTTCATTGATATTTGTTATTTTTGTACCTCTTAACATTCTTGGGAGATGTCATTTCTATCATTTGCTCTTTCAGTGCAAAAACATTTTCAATGCTAGAAAGGGGTTGCACACATGGGCAATAGAGCAAAGAGGGAGGCCAAAAAGCATGTGCTTTGAACTTCAAGTATCCAAGACTTGTCAGTGCAATGACGAGTTCTCCAACTACTTAGAGTTTGTCTAAGATTGAGGAAAAATTGGAAAGATTGTTTGTCCATGTTGGCAATGCCCTTGAGTATTTCTCCAAGGACATATGAGCTTGGTCTACCTAATGTTGCTTACACATCTTGCCCTTCATAGTGTCATCAATGAGTTGTGTGGGGAATTGAAAGATGCAATGGAGGCTGCATATGGGACATGGTGCTTGGTAGATGATGTAGTTAAGCAAATGTAATCTTCTTCTAGAGATAATGAGTGTAATCTTGTTGGCTTGAGGGTGAATTGCAAGATGTCTTTTTTTACGTTTGCAGAGCAAGTGTTGTTTATGCAAAAGGACGTGTCATCTCTAAGGATGTCTGTCACAAGATTTAATGGTTTGTTGACACAAATGGATTGACACCTCCATTTCACTTGAGCCACTACATGGACTTTTTAGAACATGCTTTTTTTCTTTCTCATTTATTATGCTATTGACATCATGACTTCTATGTTTTGCTTTGGGAAACTTTGTTTGATACCTTTGACATGCTTTAATTATGTGGTCTAGTAATTTCATCTTTTGTTTTTGCCACATCAAGCCTTTCTTTCTTACATTATTGAATTCAACATGGTGCGCAGATCAGACGCTGTACGCTCGCGTAGTGAATGCCGGAAGGTCCCCAAGAATAATAGAACTCTACTTTTTGCACAAATTACAAGGTAAAAAGCATGAACAACAAGAGCAAGAGACCAATTGGGTGCAATCTTCCCCCATGCCTTGTGTGAGCGCTCCACAAAGCATGTATTTTATGTATTATTCATCTTCAAGCTCAAATAATAGCCCAAATTACAAAATAGCAAGCTTTTAGCTTTTGAGTTTGCTTTAACACAAAATAGGAATAAAGCTAATAGGCGGTGCCCAAAGAATCTGGCATGCCCAATACAATGTCCAAATAGAAATAACATAATCGTGCGCCCATGCACATACAAAATAATAATAAATATTCAATGCCTCAATAAATAGGCGTGACAAAATATAGGCGTCATGCCTAAGGTATGTGCCCATCAAAATATAATCCATAAATCGAATACTCGCTATCCTCTAATGCTTTCCGCCGCCAGTGCTACTATCTCTACACATCAACTGAAGCATTCACAATCATTAGTAAAATAATATAATTAAACCGACAAAAGTGAATACCTAGCAGTCTTCAGCTACATAAATAAATCAACTGGTTAGAAATAAATCCTAACCTTAATTTATTACGAGTGCGCACTCTAAACTCATAAACGTTTATTAATTTAATATGCATTTTGCGGAATCACCCGCTATGGAATCACCCATGTACACACTAAATTAATGAAACGCCCGAAAAGGACAGGCGTCCCCATCAACTTCTTGCACAAAGAATCCACTTTGTGTATGAGCCCCGGTCATCAAAGTTTACAAAATCCACCGTAAAACCTCACGGAATCCACCGTGAAATATGCCTCCTGGCATCATACCCTCGGGATGGGATAGCAATTGACCTCAATTGCTATTAGCTCAATGTGGAGCTAACAGAGTGGGGAAAGCATTTAAGTTTCTAGCATGCATCCATTGTGCTTCCTCTACAGGATGGTTCTTAAAATTAACTAGATATCTAGAATATCTTCGGCCAGTTCTAGTGGTCATAAAATCAGTGTCTATGATAGCTTCTGGTTCAAGTATTTCAGTCTCTTTCTCTAACAAAGGTGGGTTTTCATAAATAGGGTGTACAGGTATTTGGCCTTTAAAGGGTCTTAATAAACTAATGTGAAATGTGTTGTGAATTTTTCAGTGAGGTGGTAATTCTAACTTGAATGCATTGTCATTAATTTTATGAATGATCCTGAATGGTCCATAGAATCTAGGGGCTAATTTCACAACTGGGTGTCTATCTACACTTTGTAGTCTACGTTTTTCTATTCTCAACCAAACATAATCATCAACTTTGAAATTCATTGCTTGTCTTTTCTTATTGGCTTGTTTGGTATATGATTGCTGGGCTTTGGCAATCATGTCTTTAACCTCATCAAAAATAGCATTATGCATACTAGCAATATCATCAGCACTCTGAATTCTATTTGACAAAGATGCAACAGGTGTAGATAATCTATAACCATAAATCACTTCAAATGGTGCTTTCTTTGTAGATGTGTGTGGTGTATTGTTATATGCAAACTGTAATAAATGCAAATGTGTGTCCCGTGTCTGAGGTTTAGAAATAGTATATGCACGTAAGAGATCTAGAATAGTGCTATTAGTGGCTTCTGTTTGTCCATTAGTTTCAGGATGAAATGCAGATGAGAAATCAATCTTTGTGCCTAGGTTAGCAAACAGAGTAATCCAAAAGTTGTTACAAAATCTCGAATCACGATCTGAAATAATAACTTTTGGCAATCCATAGTTAGTGAAAACAGTTTTCAAAAACAATTGTGCTGCGTGTAATGCTGTTAAAGTTTTCTTACATGGAATGAAATATGCTTGTTTACTAAACCTAGCTACTACTGTCCAAATCAGATCATGGTTAGATTTAGTATTAGAAAAACCAGTAATAAAATCCATAGAAATTTGTTCCCATTGTCTAGATGGAATAGATAAAGGCATAAGTAATCCATACTGTTTACCATGAGGTCTCTTAACTCTGTGTGACAAATCAAACATTCAGAAACAAAGTTAGATACATCAGGGTCCATATGCGGCCAATAAAAATCTTCAGGTAATGTACGTAAAGTAGATAGGATACCTCTATGACCTGGATATGGGGGACAATGAATCGCATTCAAAACAAAAGATCTGAATGGAACTGTAACACACAATCTCTTTGCATAAAACATAAATCCATCATTATATGATAGTGAATCAATAGGAATCAAGTTATTTTGAACTAATTTATGCCAATTAGCATGAAAAGTAATATCCTGATGATAAGTATCTTTCACAGCAATCAAAGAATCAAAAGATATAACATAAATATTATGAATGGCAGGTCTTCTACTTAATGCATCAGCCACTACATTTTCTTTTCCAGGTTGGTATTGAATGATAGGATGAAAACTCTGGATAAAAGATGCCCATTTGATATGTCGGTCAGATATTTGGGGTTGGCTAAGTAAATGTCTAATACTTTGTTGATCAGTCTTAATCATAAATTCTGAACCCATTAAGTAGTGTTTCCACTGTCTTAATGCTTGTACAACAGCTACTAGTTCTTTGTCATATGTGGAATATTTCAGTTCAGAGGGTTTTAGCTTACAACTAGAATAGGCTATAGGATGATTGTCTTGCATAAGTACAGCTCCTATTCCTGATCCACTAGCATCGGTCACTACTAGAAAGAATGGTCTAGTAAAATCAGGCAACTGTAGGACAGGGGCATGGGTTAATGCATGTTTCAATAAGTCAAAGGATTTCTGTTGATTATCGGACCAATGATAGACAATACCTTTCTTCAGAAGTTTAGTCAATGGTAAAGCAAGTAATGAAAAATTATGTACAAACTTCCTATAGAAACTAGCAAGACCAAGGAATGATCGTAACTCATGCACGTTTTTAGGTATAGGCCAATTCAATATTGCATCTATTTTCTTAGGATCAACTTTAATTCCATCAGATGATACAATATTACCTAAATACTCAATTTCTATTTTAAAGAATTCACTCTTTTCAGGATTTGCATACAGTTGATTATCTTTTAGTAACTGGAAAACCAATGACAAATGCTCATAATGTTCTTTCTCATTTTGACTAAACACCAAAATATCATCAAAGAAGACAATTACACAATACTGATATTTTAAAAATATACGATTCATCATTCTACTAAATGTAGCAGGTGCATTAGTCAATCCAAATGGCATCACTAAAAATTCATAATGACCAAACTGTGTCCTAAATGCAGTCTTGAATATGTCTGACTTATCTAGTCTCACCTGATGATAACCAGACTTAAGGTCTATTTTACTAAATATAGCAAATCCTTGCAGTTTGTCCATAAGGTCATCAACTCTAGGAATGGGATACCTATTCTTTACAGTGATCTTATTTAAAGCTCGATAGTCAATGCACATACGATAGGTATTATTCTTTTTCTTGACTAACAGAACAGGTGCACCGAATGGAGGACTACTAGGTCTAATCAATCCTATATTTAGTAATTCCTCAACTTGACTCTGAATTTCTTTTTACTCTGTTTGGTTATGCCTATATGGTGCTTTACAAGGTGGTTGTGTACCAGGAATCAAATCTATCTTATTGTCTTCTGGACGTGAAGGAGGTAAACCAGGTGGTAGGTCTTCGGCAAAACAGTCTTTAAAATGTGCAAGAAATTCTTTATGCCTAGGATGCATATGATTTTCTTTTACTTGCAATTCATTCACCCAAATGAGATAGGATTTACTACTCTTGCATAATGCACGTTTAGCTTGAGTATGTGAAAGCAGTGAAAAAACATTAGATGCATGCATACCATACAATGTAATATGTTTTCCTTGAAAATTAATATTCATTGAATGTGTGGAATAGTCTATATCTGGGTTATGCTGATGAGGTCAAGGCATACCTAAAATAATGTCACTCGACTGTAATGGAACAACTAGAAAATTCTTCTTTTAGTGTATTGACCAATTTGAATCTCTAAGTCATGCACTTCCTGTGTACCATTATACCTAGTGCCTAAGAATGCTGCTTTAATGCGATAATGCGTAGGTACATTCTGTAACTTCAATTCTTTTACTAGCTTTGCTGAAATAAAATCACGAGTACTACCGTCATCATGCAAAATAATCTTTTCCTTTCCATGCACCAAACATTTCATAGTCAATAAAGAATGTGGAGTTGGCATACCTGGTAAAGTATCCGAAGGAGTAGTAATGTCGTCCTCATCTTCCGTGAAATTAGGCATATCTTCATGTTCTTCATCTTCCATTGCTCCAAGGTAGTTGATATGGGCAGGTGGCTTATTCGAATGGCAATTTGTTGCTAGATGTCCAGGCTGGTGGCATTTATAGCATACTATTGGCTTGGCTTTGGTTACATTGTTTGCAATGGCAGGAAGTCTAGGGACATTAGAATTTGGCTGTGGAATAGGCTTAGGGTTTTGATTGACATTGGATGGTAATGCAGGTGGTTTTGCCCAATTCTTACGGTAAGATGGTGAAGTGAAACAACCTTGATTAAATCTTCTAAAATTTGAGTTGAATTGCTTAGATCCATAGTTACCATTGGCTTGGAATTGCTGTGGACGTCTGTCTCTACCTCGCAACTTGTCTTCAGTGTCGTGAGCTAGTGAAATGGCGTCTTCAAGAGTAGCAGGCTTGAACATGTTAACTTCAGCATAGTAATGCCCAAGGAGTCCAGACATATACTTGCGCTTGTGTGTCGTTTCAGGTATGTCTTCAAGCATGCGTAACTGGAGTAATGCATTCCAAAAACGCTCTGTATACTGAGGAATAGGCTCACGATCCCGTTGCTGAAGAAGATTCCATTGCTTTATAGCTTTCTCATGAAATTGTGGAGGAAGGAAATTCTGCATAAACTTCTTCTTGAAATTCTCCCAGGTAGCGGGACAATCTATACTCTTGCGTACTACAATCCACCAAGGAGATGCTCTGTCCACTAAATGATTAGTGACACACTTGATTTTATCTTTTTCTGCATAGGTTTCCTCATGAAAGTAGTCGTCAAACTAACTAATGAATGCAATAATAGTTTTTCCCTCTCAAGTGCCATTAAAAGTACGGAATTTAAAACTTCTTTTACTTATCTTTGATTCCTTGTGGATGGTTTGAGCTTCGAGAGTCGCTTCGATGGTACGTCGGATAAGATCTTCAGATTGAGGTTCCTCTTTGTCGGTAGACGATCTTTGTAAATTTGCCAGTTGAACTTGCAATGCTTGCCTAGCCCTTTGTTCTTCATCCAATTGCATCATAATTAAGTCCAGCTTTTGCTCCATCGTAGGCTCAGGTAGGTCGCTTTCAGCCATAAGATCATCCATATGTGGTTCCGTTATCTTGCAAAACTCAAAAGACCTTTCTCACTAAAAATCAAGTTAGCAGGATGAGCGTAGCTCAAGTTCGGGAATACAAGGCTTATGTATTTTTGGGTGTGGCTTTCACAATCTTTGGAAAATCTATGTTTTATCCTTCTTCGTATGCTGAAAATGCTTCAGCACACCTGCGTATGGGTAGAGTACCTTCCAATGAACAACTTTGCAGTTCGGAGTTTCTGCGCAGGAACAACCCTTTTATGAGTTTTGGACAGAAGTCAGTTTTGACTCTAGTTGACTTGTCTGACTTGCAGAGTACCGGACTAATGTAACTTGCAGAGTTTGTTGTCTTGCAGAACTTGCTTGCTTTATGAAACTTGCAGTACTTTAATTTGATAGACTTGCTGAATTTGATTGTGTGACATGACTGACTGAAGCTTAGGTAACTTGTTGTTTTGGTAAGTAAGCTTTAGCTTACTACCAAAATGTAAAATTGTGGGGGAGGGGGGGCCGTTTTTCAGCCAACGGCGCAAAAATCGGAGGTATTAAGATACCTCGTGCTGACGAATTGAAGCTTTTAGCTTCTTAAAGCTTAAGCTAAGCTTCTTAAGCTTTAGTGTTTAAAGCTTGAAGATATTGAGTTATGGGGTTTATGACTTATCTCTCTGTTCTTGACGACTTGATGAAGAAGATGTAGGAGTGGTCCTTCGCCTCTGCAGACCGGTCCTTCGCGATCCGATGATGGAAACAGGGGTTCTTGATCGCCAGAAATCTGCCTGTATTGATAGTTCGTGACGAGATTGACCGTAGAGCCTGATCATTCCAAGAGCTCCGCCTTCGCACGAGATGGGTAGCGATTGGAAGCTCTTGATCTTAGCTTCGCTCTGATACCACTGGTGCACAGATCGGACGCTGTACGCTCGCATAGTGAATGTCGGAAGGTCCCCAAGAACAATAGAACTCTACTTTTTGCACAAATTACAAGGTAAAAAGCATGAACGACAAGAGCAAGAGACCAATTGGGTGCAATCTCCCCCCATGCCTTGTGTGAGCGCTCCACAAAGCATGTATTTTATGTATTATTCATCTTCAAGCTCAAATAAAAGCCCAAATTACAAAATAGCAAGCTTTTAGCTTTTGAGTTTGCTTTAACACAAAATAGGAATAAAGCTAATGGGCGGTACCCAAAGAATCTGGCATGCCCAATACAATGTCCAAATAGAAATAACATAATCGTGCGCCCATGCGCATACAAAATAATAATAAATATTCAATGCCTCAATAAATAGGCGTGACAAAATATAGGCGTCATGCCTAAGGTATGCGCCCATCAAAATACTGCTGCTATCTCTACACATCAACTGAAGCATTCACAATCGTTAGTAAAATAATATAATTAAACCGACAAAAGTGAATACCTAGCAGTCTTCAGCTACATAAATAAATCAAGTGGTTAGAAATAAATCCTAACCTTAATTTATTATGAGTGCGCACTCTAAACTCATAAACGTTTATTAATTTAATATGCATTTTGCGGAATCACCCGCTATGGAATCATCCATGTACACACTAAATTAATGAAACGCCCGAAAAGGACAGGCGTCCCCATCAACTTCTCGCACAAAGAATCCACTTTGTGTATGAGCCCCGGTCATCAAAGTTTACGGAATCCATCGTAAAACCTCACGGAATCCACTGTGAAATATGCCTCCTGGCATCACAACAAGTGCTTTTGTGATAAATGTTGAGATGCCTTACACTTTTTTTTTGAGAAAGGTGGTTTTGATGAGTATAACTATATTGATTCTTTCATTCTTAAATTTAATGAGTATAAGTAAATTGATTCTTTCGTTCTTAAATTTAAAGGGTTCATACTTACATTTGCAATTGCACCTTCAAATATCTACCCCCACCTATGCATACTATCCTGCTTCAAAAACTCAATTACACTTGCAATAGTACTTCACTTCTATGTTGGTAGACCCAATTCTGTGCTGGAGCTAGCTTGTGTTGTGGAACAACTACTGACCTTGCCATACTTGGATTCTTCTAGTCTAGCTTTTATTGAGGTTTGATGTGGTTCAATGCTCATATGTATTTACACCTTTGGATTCCTTCAAAATTAAAAAAAGCCATTCATTGTGCATCCCTTAGTATTGGGAGCATCATGAGTTCTTGAATCGCTCATGCTAAATTAATTTAAGTTGCCAGAGCTTTTGACCTTCAAATTATGTTCGGTATATTAACCTCCCATGAACCCTCATGTCACATGAAACATGCTTTTGAACCCCGATGCAAATGCAAGGCGCAAGGAAAATCTAAGGCATAGAGCACCTGGTAGTTTTCAAAACCCCTTCACATCGAGAGACTACCAAGAGAAGCTAGAGTTTTCAAAACCCCTTCACATCGAGAGACTACCAAGAGAAGCTAGAGGCAGAACGCCATGTATCCTTTAAAACCCCAAGGCTCACACGATAGATATTTGTTAAGGAGTACTCATGTAGGGTTTATTGCTGCATTCCCATCGGCCAATCGGACAAAGAGAGAGAGACAGGCAGCCAGACACAGAAACAGACTGAGAGGGAGAGAGCTACCATGAGTCAGGCCCTGCTGTCTCGCCACCTTTCTGCGCAGTTTCTATCGGCTTCACGGTCCATCGGCCATGCGCGGCGAGATTTCAAGGCCTTCACCAGCGACAAGGTCTTCTTCGCTCAAACCAGATCATACACATGCTTTGCTCGAGGAGGCCCTCAAGCCACCCTAGGGTTTACTGAGCCCTGCCCCAGAGGCAGCCGAGGGAGCTCTTCTTCTTTGGAAGAGAGGCTACTCATGAATTCCTCCCGGAGGAGCAGCATCAGAGCTATCCGCAGAGAGCCTATCTCTCAGGCCCAGAGGCAGGCAGAAATGGAGGAAGAAGCCAAGAAAATTGATCTGGCTCCGCACAAACTGCTGCAGAAGGGTGATCCGGACAGTTTCCAGGCTGTTATCAAGGATGTGAATCCCGTGGGCTACTTCCTGACCCTGCCTAATGGTAGGGAGGGCTACCTCCCTGCCCTGGACCTTGGGTTTACTGGTGGAATTGTCATCCTGGAGAAGCTCTTCAAGGTTGGGCAGGAGCTCACGGTACGCATTGTGCGACGTGGTGGCGGTGGTCGTGAGATTTTGTCCATGAAGAAGCCAGAGTTTGCACCGAATACGGACCCAAGATTCACCTTCAGCGAACGTCTGAAGAACATGCAACAAGGAAAATCATAACAAGTGTAAGTTCATGGACATGAAATGCACATGAAGGGCAAGGTTATTGAAAGATGAATGTGTAGCTTTTCTCTCTTTGCTGATATAGGGGAGTGTTTAGAGTCCTAGGGCGAATTAGGAAGAACTCAGCCATTGATCACCTTGTTGTGTGACCTCTAAGATGATGTCTTTTAGGATTGCTGATGTTTAGTCTCCAAGCTTTTTAATGACACCAGCTCTTTTTCTTGGATCTATGTGGCCTATGGTGCAGCCTTGATTGGATAAGCTTGTACATCTGCTATTCTACTCTGACTGTGAGGGTCCCTTTTTATTTTGAATGAGCCGCTTACACTTAGCGTTAATTTTAAGTTGTGCTAGTTGAAATCTTTCTTGTCTGTGGCTGGTCCTGCAATGAACATCAAACATTGACTCACGAGAACTACTGTTGTAAGATTTCCATTGTTATCTCATCAATGGGTATGTTGTATTATAGACTGTTTTATCTCTGATATATTTGTGATTCGGTGATACTAACTCTCTAAGTCCATGGCGATTGTCTTGTCTGTAACCTGTGGCTGTTCTTTGGACAAACCAAGTTCTCTATCTGATGCTTCTCAGAAACTCTTGCATATGGAGTGTAGTTGGAACACACAGACATGTAATGGTGCAGGTTGTGTAGCAACAGTTGTTAAGTTCAATGTTTTATTTGTACTGGTTAGCGTATTAAAATTGAAATGTTAGTTACCATGCAAGGAAGCTGTAGCTCTTGTACATCCTATTGATTATCTCACTTGCCAGCGTGAGAATTGTTACAAGTAAACAGGTGCAGGGTTTTCATGTTTACAGGGCTGGTGACTCTAGGCTTCTGTGTTTGTCAATTTTATGATGTTTGGGAAATTACTGGCGCCTGTGGCTGCTGTTAAATTGATCTCTATGGTATGTGTGTCTTAAGCTGATAAGTGCTGCAAATTAACCAAGCATGCATCTCACTGGTAATACTTCAGCTGAGAAAATTGTGAATACTGAAACTGGTCTGTTTCAGTGGGCCAGTTCAGCTGTCTCTTTTAATAGGAGATACTAGTCCTGCAGACAAAAGGAGATGGTTGTCTCAGATGTGGACAGCTCCAACACTTTTTTATATACCAAAAAAGTGAACTTTTTGCAGCTTCCAAGCAGAGACACCAATAACAGAGCCATTTTGCGAATTTCTCCCTACCTCAGGGACCTAGTGCAAAGCAAACACACTATGGAGGCTTGTGCCGAGCAAAGTTTCTGCACAACACACTAATGGTTGTAAGGTTTGCCTTTGGCCAGGATCTCTGTTTGAGTAACAAATGCAGAAACCAGATAACCCCAGATTTGAGTTGAGCAGCGGCTAAGCAAAATACTTTGCTTACTTTAGTGCACCCTTGTGCAATCAAACATGGTGTGTTGCATGGTTGGTTGCAGTGGTAGTAAGTGCAATTCACAATATATCAGTTGCTTGTGTTTTATGGCTCTGCCATCACAAAGAAGAGTTAGAAACTTACCATTGTATGGCCACTTGTGTGTGATTAGTCTTCTGAGCACAGAGTCAAGGCAATGTAAAACAATTTATGCCTGAGACACAAGGTTATGTGTCTGCTATCATGAAGAGATCAGTAACAAACTGGCTTTTTTTAAATAGGATCATGTTTTGCCTAGTCATTGTGAAGACCAATTATGTATGACTAGTGCATGCCATCGTTTAATGATGATCAATGAGCAGTTGCAGTAATTTGGAGTTTGCATGTCTCTTTGAATGATGATCAATGAGCAGTTGCAGTTAATTTGTAACTCCAAATTTGAGGTGACCAAGGTGTTGCATGGCAAGGTTCTGGAACCAGTGCTTGTTATTGTCAGACACCTTTGTCCAACTTTGCTGTGAGGAGGATTGGAGAGAACTGATTGATATTGGTGTAACAATAATAAGAACGCTTTGATGACTATATTGGAGAAACTGCTCATGATGTCAAGGACCTTAATATAGTATATGTAAGTGTAGCAGCAGTGTCTGACGAAGAAGTATCTTGAATCCTGTTATTGTGAATAAGAACTCTTTGATGCCTATATTGGAGAAACCGCACATGATGTCAAGAACCTTAATTATAGTATATGTAAGTGTAGCAGCATTGTCTGACGAAGAAGTATCTTGAATCCTGTTATTGTGCTTGTGTATGCCTGAACTGCTCTTAAGATATTTCTCTAATCCACATATTATAAGAATCGCCAGTGTTATTGAAGTTGTACATAGGTTGCCCTTGCTCAATCTTGATGTTGCTTATCCTTTTTGGTAAAGTTGAGGTAGTCCTTTCAAGGTTGTGGCCTGTTTGAGGAAACACATTGGCCAACATTTGTCGATATGCATGCTTTTTCTCTTAGCAGTTTTGCATTGACCTTGTTGTTGCTAATCCTTTTTGGTAAAGTTGATGTTAGTCCTTTCAAGGTTGTGGCTTGTTTGAGGAAACACATTGGCCTACACTTCTCTATGTGCAAGGTTTTTCTCTTACCAGTTTTGTGACAGGTATGACCATCTCTTGCTTGTGAGCTTTAGTATGAGCCTTTCATTTCTGGTAGTGTGGACACATTGAGAGTTGAGCTGCTGACCACGGCAGTCATTTTTTTCGCCAATTGGTTAGCAAGTTTGGTAGTGATTGGCTATTTATAGCCAGCCCTTGCACACCATTTTATCCTTTGTTCTTAAAGCTAGCCCTCATTCTTCTTTCTTGTCTTGTTGCCTTTTCTTGGGTTATGCATTGAACCTTTGAGTTACATGTTGGGGCTGACCATTGCAGCCTTTCATCATTCAATCTTTTGTGAGATTGTTCCTTCATTCTACTGCATTTCTTTCAACCTCCTCCACACACTTTATTCACTTTTTGGTTTGTTGTGATCTCTCACATGGTATTGTTCACTTAGTGGGAGTTGGAGTTGATTGAAGAGGAGGATTTGTTCATGGCCAAGATTGATGAGTGACATCATCTAGGTGTTGATGAGTTATGTTTCAAAGTAGAGTGGCTTGTTTTTTGAGTTGTATGATTGGATCTAGGCAGTGTCTTCTATTTGCTTTGTGTTCACCTTTTTGTTGGGCTCTCATGCATGGTATTGTTCACTTTAGTAGGAGTTGGAGTTGATTGAAGAGGAGTGTTAGGGTGGCTCTTTTTCCAAATAGTTTGATTAGATTTAGGCTGTTTGGCCTAACTCTCAAAAGTGTTGGGGGGTCATCTTACGTTGTTGGGAGACATAAAAATGGGCTTTGATTTCACACAAGGTATTGTCTCTCTCCATTAATTTTCTAGATGTAGTTGCACTTTTAGTCTTGAGCTTATCTTAGGTTTTGTTTTTGCACAAGTTGTTGTCTTGGTCCATTGATTCAAGGTGGTCACCATGTGTCCTCAAGCAATAGTGTTTTGAGAATATTGTAGCATTTTGACATATTCTCGAACATTTCTTGTTCTTATTAATGTTGTCAGTATAGAATGTGGATCCAAAACATATTGCTATCATCATCCTATGAGTGCTTTAATCAATAGTAGGACTTTCGTCTCAATAGCCACTTTTCTTGTAGATCTTGAAGGAAATGTGGTAGGCTAGTACAATAGGTAGAATCATGTGGATTAGGATTGTGAAGATTGTCAATGCGATGATTGAAATCAAGATAATAAGCTTTTAGATTGTTGTGATTCTTAGGATTTTGGTAGAAACCATGGAGATTAAGATAGAGGCAGTAATGTGGATTGATACATGGATTGTGATTGGGCTTCTTTTTGACCACCTTCATATTACCTTATTTATTCTTTCATGGCTATGAGTCCACAATTTTGGATCATAGTAGCACTTGTACAAGTGCTTTGTCTTAACCTTTGTTCTCATCTTTGAAATGTTGGATGGAACATATTGTTCTCTATGGTTGTGCAAAGTTGAATGTATCCTTCACATCTTTGATCTCTCACATTTCATAATAGGCACTGTTCCCTTACTTATGGTGGATCCCTATGTGTGGAGCCATCACATACACGTGTAGCTTTATGGGCTATTTTTTGTTTTGAAGATGCACAGATTCTATGCTTGTGTATGTAATATGTATTTGCATTGTAGTTGAGGTTTGGACTAGAATAACATCTCTTTATGAGGTTTGGATATTTGAGTATCACATGACCCTTGAGATGGAACTCTGACATCTCTTTGTCATTTGTAGATTCCCACATGATGCATGATCACATCAACAAGATGGATGAGACTCAATATGAGCTTGCATCCCTTGGCAAAGTTGTGGCTTTTGAAGATCTTGCTATCATGTGCTTGCTATGTCTCTCTATGTCAAAGTACAATGTATTCACACTATTCTTCTCGCCTCTCATATGAGAGATACTATCACTTGGGAGGAGCTAGTCCTAATGGTGGTAGAGTATGATGCATGCCACAAGGGGTTGGGTTAGATTCTTGTGGGTTAGAGCATAGAGTTGTGCTGTCACGGCACCATCTTTGGGTAAGGAGAAGGATTGGTGGAGGATCCCATCAACCTAGACATGGAAGTTGCCCATTGTGAGTTAGCAAGACTTTATTTGCCAACATTAGTTCGATTTTTAATCCTTGATGTGTTGACCCTTCGAGGCTTGACTTGTGTTACATTTGATGGGTAGAACACTAATTGAATTTTGACCAATTGGAATGCTTAAAGTTGAATGAAACAAAGTTCTAGTATGGTTTATAGGGACGGTCTTAACGATAGCATAGATTATGATTACTAGATGTGCATCCATCCATAGAGAAGGTTGCTAGATATGACAATAATAGCTTAGATACCATTACGCCTTTGAACTTTGAATTGAAATTGCTTTAGCTAAAGGTGAATGTATATGTTTATGAACCT
This sequence comes from Lygodium microphyllum, assembly GCF_053477565.2. NCBI lineage: Eukaryota > Viridiplantae > Streptophyta > Polypodiopsida > Schizaeales > Lygodiaceae > Lygodium > Lygodium microphyllum. Next base: position 110,111,770 of record NC_141162.1, read on the forward strand.
TGGGGCCACTTTCTAAATTAGAAAGTGGCCCTAAATGTTGAGAGTTTGATTAGGCTATCTAAATACTCCCCCCCCCCCCCCCCCCCCCCCCCCATCAAAACCTCTTACTATGATCCCTATGGTCTTAATGCACCTCATCATCAAGTTTCATGACAGTAAAATGTGGCACACTTCTAGGACATTCTATATATTGAGCAAGTATTGTCAAAGCAAGGAGGTTTGCATTATGCTAATTTTTGCAAGGACTTGACTCCCAGGGAATACATTGGCCATTATATTCATGACTTGGATGGTCTTCTAGAAGAACTGCTCCTCGAATGGTGATGAAAGCATTATAAAGGTTTCAACTCTCATGTATGTATCCTTCAAATGCATACCAACAACCTTGTGTAGAGAAGATTGTGCTTATAAGAAGTCAAAGGTTATGTGTCATTTCAATAAAGCACAAGATGGAAAATTTGATGTCCTTGTTGCCTTAGGCCAATTAGGAAATGTTCTCTTATTGCCACACAATAGTTTTTGGCTCAAATTGGCCCTCAAAGGTTTACAATATGCTCATATTTGCAAGGACTTGATTCTAAAGGAGTGCATTGGCCATTATATTCATGACTTGATGATCTTCCAGAAGAAGTGCTTGAATGGTCATGAGAGCATAATAAAGGCTTCAACTCTTATGTGTTTTGCGCCCTTCAAATGCATACCAACAACCTTATGTGTAGAGAAGATTGTCTATAAGAAGTTCAAAGGTTTTGTATATTTTCAATAAAGCACAAGATGGAGAATTCGATACCTTGTTTCCCCAAGCTAATTAGGAAATATTCTCCTATTGACACACAATAGTGTGTGGCTCAAACTGGCCCCCCTATTGCAACACAATGGTGTATGAATATGAGCAAATAAAGAGAGTAGATTTTGACTCGATCTTAGTAATCAAACCAAAATTTTGGCCTTCACAAGAGCTCAACGAAAATGTGGGATTAGATAGAATTTTTATACTTTTAAGAGCTTCCACTCTCTTTAGCTTAAGTGTCTTTCACATAGTTGGCTCATACTCCAGCTTTGAACCAACCATACCCTCTATACTTAAGTCCATGAATGCAAGAAAGAAAAGGAAGATTCAAGAATGGGTCTAGCACGCTCACCATGTTCTACCTTCTCATTGTAGTCCAGCCCACTAAGGGGAGCTCTAATGGCCTCATGATTCCATCATATTCTCTTAATATTCAATAAGCTACCTATCTAATCCAATTCACCTTTCATTTGCATGATTCTTTCAAGCAAGGCTATAGCCACCTCCTTTAGGTATAAAAAATGATTAAAAAAGGTCCCTTTACTAATCCCTTGATTAAGAAAAGAGCCAAAAAAAGTTTTTTATGTATATAAGAATGTAGTGTTCTTGTCTTCTTTGCTTTGGAGATTGTAGAGTCCATTTCATGGTTCTGTCCTTTTTTTGAACTGTTACTATAAATGATTGAGTTATCATATTGTTGCCCTCATACAAGGGCTCCCACAGGGTGAAAAAAGGAAAATGAGAGGATGTAAAGTAAATATAGTTGCTTCCAAAGTTATACCTCCTGAATGGTTTTCTCAGGTTCAACATGTTCACATAGCTAGGGATATGAACTTGCCTCCAAATCAATATATTTCTCTGCAAACACATTGCAAGTTTTGAGTTGAATAATGTATATGAAGATATTTTTGCTTCTTTTAATGTAAGTAATAAACAATTGACTATTGTTTATAGATATATTTCCATTTGCAAAGATTATCTATCTTAATAAAAATTGTGGATTCTTTGGTAAAGATAAGACTTTTGTATACTATACATGATAATCAAGTGTGGATGGATATATTAGATATTTTTTAGTGCCAAGCCTTTCATCTCTAAATTGGGAGATTCTAGGTGAAACAACAATATATAGCTTTAAATTTAAAGTCTCCTAGGATCTTCAAATGATCATGATTCTTGGAAGGATCTCGAGAAGAATGCACTTATTATGGTTTGTAGTGTTGAGATATCGAGCTCCACTCGTGATATGCCAGGGTGATCGTTGTGCATTTATGTCACTGACTTGTCAGTTGTAGATGCGGTTGGTACACCGCCCATGAATAATAGCTAGATGACAGCTATCCTTATCTATTCTAGTTCGTGGCTTAGTTAGTATGTCACCTTAGTTGAGTTTGGTTTGAGACCCATATATAGGGTTTTTCTATTTCTTTGTATGAGAGTTCTTTTTGGCTTACACAACTAAGAAGAGGAAAACTGTTTTCAGCCTCCACCTCTGTGTGTATTCCTCCATTGTGCAAGCAAGAAAGCTACAAGTGAGACTCCTTTTTTCTCTCCCACAATCTTGACATGGTATCAGAGCCTTGTTCGTGGTAAGGAGCTCAAGAAAGCAAGCCAAGCTCGCGGCGTTCTGGTAAGAGGAGCAGTGTTGCTTTCATTTTTTGTTTTGGGAGCAGATCTCTGCAGGTAGCACAGCCGGAAATTGCAAGAGTGCATTGTCTCAGGTTGAGACGCCCTTCGCGGTGAAGCAAGAGGGCAGTATATGCTGTGGGCAAGGGCTTTAGTCCTTGGCGACCCTGTTTTTTTGATTTGAGGCCATTTCGGGGCCTGTTTTGGAGGCGGAACTTTTCTGTACGCACTTAGGAAAAGGCCCAGTTTTATGCTGTGCAGCCACTGTTCTACAGGTCGGTGAAAAGTTACTATAGAAATTGCATCGTATGCCTGTGTGCAGAGACATTGGGAGTTACAGAATCATCCTTGTTGCCTGTTGATGCAAAATCGTCACTAGAAAGTGACTGTGTGGTCAAATATCACTTTCGTCAGTTTTGCATATTTGCCCTTGTGAGGCTGAAGCTGTGTTCTTTGCAGTGATAGAATTTTTTGCAGTGTTCTGTAATGGCGTCTGATTCTTTTTCACAGATTGTCACTGAAAAGCTTGACAAGAACAACTTCCAAGCATGGAAGTTTAGAATGACGAATTTCCTTATGGGAAAAGGATATTGGGAATTTGTTGCAGGAAATGAAGAAGAACCAGTTCTTCCTAATGTTCCCAATCAACAACAAATGCAGGCATTCAAAGCATGGTATGAGAGAGCCAGGAAAGTTATGTATTGGCTGTCTATTAGTATTTCAGACTCTATGATTGTGCATATTTAGGATGCAAGTACGCCAAAGGAGGCATGGGATACTTTGTCAAAAATGTATAGCACAAATACTTAAGCCAGGAAAATGCAGCTCAAGCAAGAGTTGCATAATATGCAAAGAGAAAATATGAGCATCAATGACTACCACATGAAGGTGAAGAAGATTGCAGATGCACTTGCTTCCATTGGGTCGCCAGTGGAAGATGATGATTTAGTTTCTGTGACCTTGAATGGTCTAGAAAAGGATTATGCACAGTTTCGGGCATCCATTTCAGTTCGTGAAAGATTTCCTGATTTTGAGGAGTTGATTGCTCTTCTAATTTCTGAGGAGCAGAGAAATGGTGGTGCATCTTCTTCAGGAGGAACTTCAAAATAAACTGTCTTCTACTCAAATGCTGGAAGAGGTAGAGGCAGAGGTAGAGGAGGCCGATTTGGAGGTCGTGGTAGAAATCAGAATATGCAGCAAACTCAAGAAAACCAGTCCTATGGAGGAGGACGTGGTAACTCTAGAGGCAGGGGGAGCCAAAGAGGTCGTGGTGGATGGCAAAGAGGCCAAAATGCAAACAGCAATGTTGAATGCTACTACTGTGGTAAAATGGGTCATATGGCTAAAGACTGCTATAAAAAACAGAATGACATCATGAATGGGAAATTGCAACAATGAAATTATACATCTTCTAGTAGACAGGGTAATGACAGAAATGAGCATTTGTTTATGGTGCAGCACATGAACAATTCTGTGACAAGTGCAGAAGAAAGCAACGATGTATGGTATGTTGACTCAGGTGCATCAAACCACATGACAGGTCATGCAGAATGGATTGAGGATGCAAGGAAAATGGAAAAACCAGGATTTGTGGAGATTGGTGATGATACTGCACATCCTATTGTGCAGATTGGAAAATTTCCTTTGTCTATGTAGGATGGGAAAAAGAAATACTTGTCCGATGTATTTCATGTCCCGAATATCACCAAGAATCTGGTTTCTGTTGGTCAAATGGTTGAGCAAGGCTTGCAGGTCAGATTTAATCCTCATGGATGCTTTGTTGAGGATATGAAAAATAAATGTCGCTTGATAGCAAAAGGAAAAAAGAAAGGCAGAATGTTTACGTTGGATGCAAACATGTCTGAATTGAGTGTAGCAATGTTTGCACATGGGACCGTTGTAGTTGCAGATATTGATATCTGGCATAAACGCATTGGTAATGTTAATGTACAACGACTTAAATCAATGCAGGCCCAAAATATTGTTGCAGGATTGCTTAGATTCAAGATTGCAGAAATGCATAAGGTATGTGAAGCCTATCAGTTTGGAAAACAGGCAAGGAAACCATTTCCTAGACATGTTCAAGAGAGTAAGAAGCCATTGGAATTAATCCACTCTGATGTGTGGACTACTAAAGCTACATCTCTTGGAGGCTGCCATTATTTTGTCACTTTTATTGATGACTATAGCAGAAAAGTTTGGGTGTATTTTATGAAAAAGAAAAGTGAAGTTTTTGGGCATTTCAAAACTCTTAAAGCTATGGTTGAAAAAGAAACAGGTCTGCAAATAAAATGCCTAAGGTCAGATGGAGGGGAAGAGTACCTCTCAAATGAGTTTGCAAGGTTCTTGCAAGAGCATGGCATAAAGCAGCAATATTTATGCAATCATGCCCCACAGCAAAATGGAATTGCAGAAAGAAAAAACAAGCATATTGGAGAGGTATCTCGTGCCATGCTCAATGAAAAAGACCTGCCAGATTTTTATTGGGCTGAAGCAGTTGCTACAGCAGTCTACATAATGAACAGGACTCCCACTGCAGCAATACATGGGATGACTCCAGAGGAGAGGTATACTGGTAGGAAACCAGATATTTCTCATTTGAAAATTTTTGGTTGCATTGCCTATGTACATGTGCCAGATGAGTTGAGATCCAAGTTGGATCCAAAAGCTGAGAAGTGCATCTTTATTGGTTACTCTCTGCAACAAAAAGGGTATAGATGCTATAACCCTTCTACTTGTAAGTTTACAGTGAGCAGAGATGTTGTTTTTGATGAGATGAGTAGCTGGTATAAACCAGTTAATGTGATTGATGATGTAGATGCACAAAATGGTAATGCTGCACAGAATTCACAGCAGCAGTCACAAAATATTAGTGGACTTGGAGTGTCATCTAGCAGTGGTTCATATTCTTCGCCATGGACAGGCAGATTGAGATCAGGAGAATCTTCTCAAAGCAATGCAGATTCTGGTATGCAGGTATCACGAAAATGAAAAGAGAAGGTTGATCAGCCCATGTTTGATGTGAATGCAGGTCACTCTTATGTGGATGGTGAATCCAGTGGCTCAGAACAGAGCATTGATAATGAGTTGGGTATTCCTTCTATTGTTACACCTGGAGTAAGAAAGACCAGGGATGTTTTGAGAGCACCTGGGAGTGAACCCACTTTGCGCAGGTCTACGAGAGCTAGGTATCCTGTGGATAGGCTGAAATATGATGGATTTACAGCCATTCACTATGCATATATGGTCAAAGTGATACAGGAGCGAGAACCCACTTCTTTTGAGCAAGCCATGGGAAAAGAAAAATGGGAGAAAGCCATGGATGAAGAAATGGATGCCTTGGAAGCAAATGCTACATGGGAATTGGTACCTTTGCCTAAAGGTAAGAATGCAATTGGCTGTAAGTGGGTTTATAAGGTGAAGCACAATGCAGATGGTTCTGTGAACAGATACAAGGCAAGATTAGTAGTCAAGGGGTATGCACAAACATATGGCATTGACTATGAAGAAACATTCAGTCGGGTTGCAAGGATGGCAACCGTAAGAGCAGTCATTGCTATGGCTGCATCAAAGGGATGGTCTTTACATCAGATGGATGTAAAGAATGCCTTCTTGCATGGTGATTTGCAAGAAGAAGTCTATATGGAGCAGCCACCAGGTTATGTGCATGCTGTTCATCCTGAGTTTGTTTGCAGCTTGAAGAAAGCCTTGTATGGCTTGAAGCAAGCACCTAGAGCATGGTCTGACAAGATAGGACAGTATCTTGTCACTATTGGCTTTCAGATTTCCAAGGCAGATTTCTCACTTTATGTGAGAAAAACAGAGAAAGGTATTATGCTACTTGTCATTTGTGTTGATGATTTGATTATGACAGGTGACAGTGATGAAGATATCCTTCATGTGAAAATGCTATTGAAGGAGAAGTTTGAGATGAAGGATTTGGGAGAGCTGCGTTATTTCTTGGGCATTGAGGTGATTAGATCACCAAGTGGGATACAGCTCTTGCAGAGGCAGTATGGATTGGACATGCTGTCCAAATATGGGATGACAGGCTGTAAGTCTATTTCAGTTCCTTTGGAGCAGAATGTGAAGCTGAGCGCAGATGCAGGTGAGCTTCTGGAAGACCCTACTATGTACAGACGCATAGTAGGAAGCTTGATTTATATGACTATTACGAGGCCAGATTTGAGCTATGCTGTTGGATTGGTAAGTCAGTTTATGCAGGCTCCAAGGAAACCGCATTTGGATGCGGCTAGACGTATACTCAGGTATGTGAAGTCCACATTGCAGTATGGACTATTTTATGAGATTGGGGTTCAGATACAGTTGCATGGATACACTGATGCTGATTGGGCTGGTAGCATTTCTGATAGATGATCTACCAGTGGATATGTGTTCTCTTTTGGGAGTGCTGCAGTCACTTGGAGCAGCACGAAACAGCCTACAGTTGCCTTGTCGAGCACAGAGGCTGAGTACAGGGGTGCAGCAATGGCTGCATGTGAGGTAGCTTGGTTACATAAGCTACTTTATGATATGCATCAGTCTACAGATGGGCCAGTTGTCATTTATTGTGACAACATGAGCAGTATACACTTGACAAATAACCCAGTCTATCATGCTAGAACAAAGCACATTGAGGTGCATTATCACTATGTGCGGGAGAGGGTTTTACTAGGTCTTATTGATCTAGTTTATGTCAGCACAGAGGATCATGTAGCTGACATATTTACGAAGGCATTGGGCGCAGAGAAGCTGCGCAAGTTCAGAGACTTGCTTGGTGTGCAGGAATTGGGATTGAGCTCGAGGGGGAGTGTTGAGATATCGAGCTCCACTCGTGATATGCCAGGGTGACCATTGTGCATTTATGTCACCGACTTGTCAGTTGCAGATGCGGTTGGTACACCGCCCATGAATAATAGCTAGATGACAGCTATCCTTATCTACTCTAGTTTGTGGCTCAGTTAGTATGTCACCTTAGTTAGTTGAGTTTGGTTTGAGACCCATATATAGGGTTCTTCTATTTCTTTGTATGAGAGTTTTTTTTGGCTTACACAACTAAGAAGAGGAAAACTGTTTTCAGCCTCCACCTCTGTGTGTATTCCCCCATTGTGCAAGCAAGAAAGCTACAAGTGAGACTCCTTCCTTCTCTCCCACAATCTTGACATGTAGGAGGTGTATTCATCACAGTTTATATCCTTACATGTCTCCATGGTTTGTTTCAAATAAGAAGGTATCATTCTTCACAATGTTATAGTACTATTTTGAAAATCTAAAGAGTGTAACTTCAAGGGAAACTATATAAGGTGTAATGCATGCCATGAGTCCTTGACTTTGTGTTACAATATCTCTCAATGGTCTATTCCTATGGCCTTTAAATATAGGAGATATAAACTTAGATTGGACACTTGGGATTCTTTAGGTTTTGATGTAGATTTCATGTCATATAAACTTAAGGTGTAAGTTATTCCATATGAAGAAAGAAAGGAGATTAATGTTACTTTCTAGTGGATAGTAGAGAATGCTAGATATAGCTTGATGTTTTCTAACATCACAACTCCTAGATATAAGTTCAAGATTAGTGGTATTACAATTTGAAAAAAAACTAAATGATATTTATCTTCTATAAGTTGTTTACTTCCATTTTTGCAAGTTTTGAATCATCAATATATAATCAATTGATAATTTATTCTTACTCATTGGCATTGTTGTGAATAAAACTTTTGCAAAAACTTCATACACTATTCGATATGCTTTCATAGATAAAGGATTTGATTTATATGTACAAAAGGATTTTATTACATCATGTGAGCTACCATATATTTTAGATTGTGATGTAGTGTGAATGCTTTCTAAGCTTGAGATGTCGGTTACTCCACATGAGGAAAGAAAGGAGATCGAGGAGAGAGAGTAAAATTGAGAAGATATAGTGAGGTTTAGAGCTAAAATAGGAAAACTTAAGTTCACACATATATTTCGTCAATAACTTTGCATGACCATGAATTTGATATCTGATTGCAATGAAACTTCATACACCATGTACATTGGGAATGACAATCAACTTCATTGATTTTAGTCAAATGAAAAGCCAACAAGAGCCCCAAGAAAAGTCTACTAGTTTGTGGCCACTTTCCAAGCTAGAAAGTGGCTTGTGAGCCTACAAAATCAAAGAATAAAAACACAAAGACAAAAAAAAGGGCGCCAAGAAAATTCTAGTGGTTTGGGGCCACTTTCCAAGCTAGAAATTGGATTGTGAGCCTACAAAAGCAAAAAAGAAAAAATAAGAGACCCAAGAAAAATTCTGGTGGTTTGGGGCCACTTTCTATCCTAGAAAGTGGCTTGTGAGCCTACAAAAGCAAAAAAGAAAAACAAAAAGAGAAGAAAAGTGCACATGGAAAAGAAGAAACAAAACTCTCATATGATTGAATGCATAAAAGGTTGAATACAAGCCCTTCCATGTGTGGCCTATGTGACGTTAGTGAGGACACTAGATTGAAAGGCAAGAGAGAGAAATCTGACTGAGGAGAGAAGCAGGAGTAGATTATAATGGCTAGAGAGGTGGATGATGATTGCCACCTCATGTGAAAGGGGAGGAGATGTCTAGTGCCTTTTGAAGAGGAGGATGGTGACCTATCTATAAAATATGGAGTGAGATAATAAGCTAGCCAATTGGGTTGGCCCATTGTCATCCAATAAAACTTGGCCAATGTCTTTATCTTTTAAAAAGAAGGTCCACACCTTCTCGTAGAAGTGGCCACCCTACATAAGGTTTTGTGAAGATATATCTAACCATGAATGTGGCCTTGGCCATGATGGAACCATCCACCCATGTAGAAAATCCACTACCTCAGGCTAGGAATGTCCGCAAAAGGTAGAAGAAGATGACTAATGTGAAAGAGATCCATGAAGGGTGTAGACCATGCTAGATAGAATGGAGATGCCATGACCACGACAAAAAAAAAAAAAAAAAACCTTACTTTCCACACGATGTGGCTATGATGAAGGCTATTGTCATATGGTAAAGATTGATAGACAAATACAATGTCAAAGGTCCAAAAACCCTTACTAGGCTATGATCGAGGCTCATAATAGGAGATGAACATAGGAAAAGATGAATAAACACCTTTATTAACACCCTAGACACTATACTTTGGCTAGATCTCTTACTAGCTTTTCTTTTTTGACCAAGGCACACTTGCTCTTCTTGGCATAGAGCTTTTGGATTTTGAGTTCCTCTAGACCAATTCATAGATGATTTAGGTGTTTCTAATCTATCTTTGAGTAGGGTAGGGATCCAAGAAGACTAGTACGAACTCATTAAGGTAGGGTCGAAAGATATACTGCACAATCCTCTTAAAGATAGATGGTGCATTAGTACACCAAAGGACATAACAAGGAACTCGTATATCCATGCTTGGTGTTGAGGATAGTCTTTTGAATGCCTTTTCCATTTATCTAGACTTACATTTCCCCTTTCCAACTCTTCATCATGGGAAGGGTCAGTTTCTTCACAACTGATAGCACATGTACAAGCTATGGCAAGCTAGCTTGCTCCACATCCAAGGTTGGGGGTTATTGAAGTTATCTCTCCTTGGAGGGTTGCGAGGACTATGACTCATGAGCATTGCGTTGATGTTGCTACCTTTGTTTCAACATTACTCCCAAACATGATCATAAGTGATATAAACTTGCACACTTTTTGGACAAAGTCAAACTTAATTGTGTAATTTCAAAGATATTTCCAATAGAGCTCCTAGAGCTTAAAAGTGACTCATTTAACAATTCATTTAGGCATGAAAATAAAGGATGCTAATCATTCAATAGACACAAGTCTTTTAAAACACCTTATGGATTTTATACTAATTAGGTAATTCAGGCAATCCTTGTATCATATAATTATTCCACCTACACCTTCCAAGTGCACCTATCCTATTGGGAGGGATGACCACAATCATGTGTTTATAGACATGATGGCTTTGTGCAATTGATTGGCCATGGATGGTCAAAATGGAATTGATCCTTGCTTCCTCAAATAGGAACGTGTGTAGCAACTTGAGCTCTTCCATTCGATAGATATGATTGAAGTTAATTTCTAGGTATGCTACTTTGTTGGCATATATGAAATAGTAGGACCTAATTCAGCCATATCCTTCCTTAATGAAAAGATAAGTAGCTAATAGAAACCTTCATGGATCTTCATGTCTTGCCATCTTCATCGTCATCAACATTGAGGTCATCCTCATTCATCAACCCGAATTGTTGTACTCATCATGAAATCAAAATGACATAAAGCTCGTGATCGATCATGATCCTGATCAGTATGTAGTGATGAAAAGCCATCGAGAGCACACAAAATTTAAACAAGGCTCCATAAAGAGCGCCTCATAAATGAGGTGCTAAAGGCTTATGTTACTCTTTATTCCTTATTTGTTAACTCAGAGTGCTATGTACAAAGAGAGAGAGAGAGAGAGAGAGAGAGAGAGAGAGAGAGAGAGAGAGAGAGAGAGAGAGAGAGAGAGAGAGAGAGAGAGAGAGAGAGAGAGAGAGAGAGAGAGAGAGAGAGAGAGAGAGAGAGAGAGAGAGAGAGAGAGAGAGAGAGAGAGAGAGAGAGAGAGAGAGAGAGAGAGAGAGAGAGAGAGAGAGAGAGAGAGAGAGAGAGAGAGAGATATATATATATATATATATATATATATGAGAGAGATAGTGAGAAGAGAGGGAGAGATATATATATATATAGATAATGAGAAGAGAACGACATACAATGAGAGAGAGATAGTGAGAAGAGAGGGATATATATTCTCAGTATCTCTCTCTCACTGTATGTCGTTCTCTTCTCATTATCTCTCTCTCTCTCTCTCTCTCTTCTCTCTCTATGCCTCTTAATATTGTATTCTCCATCTTCAACACTACCTTGTTCTCCATACCCATCATTAGCCTACTCTCCACACTTATCTTATATCATCCCCTAACATTAACCGAACCTACAAGCCACCCATCAAAGATCTTCAATTCCTCTACTTTACTAAGTCACAATTTTAGGCAAACAAGCACTTCAGGATTGGAAAGGACCCAAGAAATTATAACAAAGAACACCTTAGGAGAATTCACATGAGAAGGATGGCCCTAAGTGAAATAATATCAAAGCTAGATGAGAAGTGGTGCACATATACAATATCCTTGTTGCTCCAACTCAAGTCTAGGTGCTCTCTTTGTATTTAAAAGTACTTTTTGATACAATAAATAAGTGATTCTGCATGATAAGGTGTTGCATCAAAACCCTACGATATAGAAAGGCATCAAGATATATTATCTTAACGTTATATATGCCTCTTGTGTAGATAAGTCGTTTGTTTTACCTTTGTGGAATATTACAATATATTGTTTGATTATCATTATGTTTTAAAGAGAATTCATTCTTGTTATGGATAAAGGGAATGTTGATGCATGAAAATACTTGTTTGAAGTATTAAGAAGCTATGTTATTGGATTTGGAAAGAGATATTTGTTTGAAATATTAAGAAGCTATGTTATTGGATTTGAAAAGAGATGCTTTCCTAGATGAGATAGGCTATTTGCCTTGTTTTTTGATTAAATCCAAGAAAAACACCTAAAGTGATGAGTTGACAAATCCTATCTCTCACCGTGATTCTCTTACTAAGAATCAATTCCATTCTGAATGCTAGGACTAGCACTAGTGATGATAGGTCTCTCTGTAAGTAGCCGATTTTATTATTGAGGAATGCGGAAACCACTAGGGCTTTGGTTGTAATTTCCATTGTGTGCTTAATAGTGGACCGAGATAGAGTAGAAACCTTGGATCTTGGACATGTTCTCCCAGAAGGCCTTGATGCTAGCAAAGGATGGATTGGAGGATTGTGTCTGCGGTAGTTGGATATGTGTATCCAAGTACTTTGGATATAGATCTTAGTGTTAGGGACTAAATGCTAGTGTGGCATTGCACCTTGGAGAAGGTGCAGATAAATACTCTATTTGTAATTTTTTTGAAGAGATTGTTTGAAATTATATTTGTATCCAAGCCTAATTTATTTGAAAGATTAAAAAAAAAGGTTTAATTAATGAAGATAATTTCTATATTTCTAACTAAGATGTACTACATTAATTAGTAGAAAAATAAAAAGACTTTTTGAGGAAAGCAAGTGGTTAGACCCTTGAAGCTAGGAAGGGCCGAATGATGACTACCCTAGTGTGTTGACTTAGAACCTAGCTAGGTGGTGTTTTAGGAGTTTGGAGTTGAGACCATACCTCATGGGTAGAGGGGTTGATGCACATCACTCCCCCTTGTTTTTGTCTCTTTGAACTAAGTGTAGAAATGGTTTGCTTTGAGTTGAGGGATGATGGCAATGTAGTCACCTTAGAAGTGTTGAGATGACAAGCTCAACACATGCAGACATTGATGATGGACCGCTTGGCTAGATGGGTATGATGTTTATACTTAGAACATCGGTGGTCATTATGATCCTAACATGGCCACTGACTTATCACTTATTATATTAGTTTGTTGCACCTACCTACAGCTAGCATAGTTACAGTGCCAGTTGATTACTATAGTCAATTATGCACTGTTTGACTTAATAGGCCACTTTTCTTTATGTTGTATCTTATCTATACTTTGTGTACATTATATTGTGTATGAAAGAAGAAGAAAAAACCAACAAGAAATTTTTTTGGTCTCCATCTCTCTTCTTGTGTTCTTGAGTGAGCTTCCTCTTGTGTATATGGCATGTGTTTGGCGAGGTAGCTCAAGCAAGTCCCCCCATTATGCGACAAAAGTTTATCCTAGATGGTTGATAGGAGACTATATTATTTTATATTGGGTTCCCTTTTTAAGTTGGCCCTTGTGGGGTTGAAGAGTTTCCATGTGAGATAGACTCAAGTAGTTTAAGGTTACGAATATTCAATTATTTTGAGGAGTTCTAGACAACAATGATCTTGATTACTTCTTGATGGGCTACTAAAATATGTGCTATCGAAATTCGTTATATAGGCATGATATACTTGGTATTAGAGCGATGAAAATTTTTAGTATGAATCTAGATATATTTGCAAATTGTTAAAATTAAACAAGAGTGGGGTAAGAAGAAACTCTTTATGCCACTAATACTTAATGAATTTGGATTAGAGTGATGAAAGTTGGCAAATATTCTTAGTATTTCAGGCTATGTTCAAGCCATCCATGTGCTCTCTGAACTTTGATAGGAGATATTGATTCATGATTACTCTAAATAAAATTTATAACCCAACTTCATTATACTTTGAAACACATTGGTATAAAAAACACCAGATGCATAAAGACATATATTGTCTCATCAATGCCGATCATCTTGTTTACATCCAAAGAAACCTGAAGAGAATTCAGTGCTGGATGGAAAGTCTCAACATTAGCTGTGTATTTCTTTTTGAAGAATCTAAATCAAACCCTATTCTCCACATAGATGGATGAAAGGTTCAACAAAGATGCTATGTCTATAAGCAAGTGATTTGAGTTACTTCGGCTGATAGAGTTGCTATTCTAGGCCACTCTTGCCCACAAAAATTATTGTAAAGAAGGCTACCTAGACCTTCCTTCAAAATAGAGAATCCGAGAAGTTTTTGATGAGCCTCCTTGCTATCATACTTGTTGAGAAATGTGCAATCACATCCACCACAGCCTCTTTGTATGGGACAAGTAAGGCAAAGAAACATACATCAAATAAAGCCTTAGACTAGGTCATGTATGCACGGTTTATTAAAACCACGGTTGTTGAATACAATGGTCCCTTTCCACCTATCTCCACCTACCAATACCACCTACTGTAAACCTATAAAATGCACTCATCCCCACACTCATTCCATCAGTTATTATCAATCAGTTGTACTTGCATTATGCTTGGATATTAGTTATTCTTCTTTATAAATGCTTTTGCCTCATTATGATTGTCTATTTACATATCAATGATCCTCCATAGCATGCATTCTCATTATTTTAACATGGTATCAGAGTGGGCTTTAAGTTATAGAATCATTAGGCCACTAATTGAGTCATTCCAGTTTGAATTTCTAGCTCCCTCCACTTTTCCTTGGATCTTTCACCTACCTCCATAGCTACCCACCTTCAGTGGGTAGCTATGGAGGATGACTTGAAGTTCCCAATCCAGGCCATTTCAGCTCGTGGTTTTTTCTAGGGAAATACTCCCTGACTCAAGGCACTCTTGCTCATCACGTCAAACCTCAACATTGCTGACTCCACGCTCCAACATTGCGCCATCACTTAGTCGCTGCTGTTTCTGAGCCATCTGCTGTTCGTACATTCGATTCTACTTGCACGCACATTGATGAAGCCCATGACCATAGGGCAATTGAAGCCACACAACCACTCTATCTCCATCTTAGAGGGTTTGTAAAATGATTGAGTCTACGTGTTGCAGTAAGAAAAAAACCAATCACTTGTCAAAACCCTAAAGAGGGCAGCCATAGCTATCAAGCTTCAAGCTCTTGCTTCATTTTCTTCTCTGACTTCTATGGCTCAAATCAAGTCACTGACTCTCTAATATGCTCCAATACTCAGTCTTCAGCAAGCATTCAAGTTATTTACTAGCAAGGAGGGGAGATATTGACAAGATTCGCATTTCAAGCAACAGTGTCCATTGATACCCATCTAGTGCTTTTAGCACTTATGTCATTTAACATAATCAGCTTTGCCTATGATCAAATTTGATTTTTTTTGCAATTCCAGCATCAAATCAAGGAGGTGAAGACTCAGATTTGCAAGATCTTGAATATTCCAACTTCAAGGGCATTATAGTCACCAAATCATCTAGCATCACTTGGTACTAATCACCTAGTGCTTCTTAGCACTTGTGCTCAACTGAAATTTGAATTGTTTGGAGCTGATTTGCTACTGATCTTGGAATCTCAAAATGGGCAAGGACTCACCGACATCTCGATTCAATGGAATTGGATTCCATACATGGCAAACTAGGATCAAACTGATCCTAATAAAGAAAGGCTTGTGGTCAATCACAAGTGGCCAAGAGAAGAATCCAATGGAAGCTGCACTTTCAGTTGTATGGGATAAAAATGATGATAAGTCTCAAGCTATTATCAAGCTCAAACTTGATGACAGCTACATTCATCATGTTGATGATTGTGAAACCTCTTACGTGACATGGGATCGATTAGAAACCTTATTTGGAGCTCATTCCAAATCCTCAAAATATGGTTTACTATTTGAATTTTTTAGGCTCGACATGCAAAGTAATACCTCACTTGCAACTCATTTGAATTATATGGAAAGTTTGTTGATGCAACTTGCAAGAATCAACTTGAAGATGGATGAAGACAATTGCATTGGAGTGCTTCTCAAAAGTCTTCCCCCTGAATTTGATAATGTGTCTACCACATTAATCAACATGCCAAAGCCAAAACTTGTGGACATCAAAGCCTCTCTCTTGGAAGAGGAAAAGAAGATCAAGAACAAAGGAGAAAGAAGCATCTTAAGAGGGGACCAACAACTTCTCTATATGAAAGGAAAGAAGAGCGTAGTCTGTGACTTTTGTAAGAAATTTGGGCATATTGAGAAATTTTGCTATGCTAATAAAAAATCTCAAAGAGCATATCTTGCTATAGTTAAAGAAGATGAAGACAACATAGAAGAAGAAGGAGAAGAAGAACCCCAAGAACAAAAGGATAAGACTCACCAGTCCCTCTTTTGTAGCTCATTTTTTGATGATAGAATTTTTTAGTTTAACATGTGGACTTGCCTTATGTTCTCACCATAAGCTCCTAAAACTCCTCATGTAGCCTCTGCACACTACAACCTTTACACACTTAGTGAGGCCTTGTAATAGCCTCTAGCTTTGTATGGTTGTTTTTTGTTTCTTCCATGTCTACACTTAGCAAGGTTCTACTCACGACAGCCTCTGTATACTTAGTGTCTTTTCTGGTTGTGATTGAGGAGGAGTGTTGAGAAATGTGCAATCGCATCCAACATAGCCTCTTTGTATGTGACAAATAAGGCAAAGAAACATACAACAAATAAAGCCTTAGACTAGGTCATGTATGCACGGTTTATTAAAACCACAGTTGTTGAATACCATGGTCCCTTTCCACCTATCTCCACCTACCAATACCACCTACTGTAAGCCTATAAAAGGCACTCATCCCCACACTCATTCGAATCTTCATAGTAGAACCTTCCTTTTATCATGATATAATGCCTCTAGCTATTGTAAATAATTTGAATAAAACATGTTTCTTTTTCTTCAATGTATGCAAAAACTACAGTTCTCAAATAAAATCTTTAGTTCCATCCATCATTGATCCTATTAAATTACAAGAGAAGAAATCTCTTCTCAAGTAGATAAAACCACTTGAGATTGATGGGAAGAGTAAGGATGTGAAATAGATAATGGTCTGAATTGAATATACAGAAGACTATTTTTGAATCACAAAGACAAGCACCCTAATCAAGTCATGTTGGCCAAACTAAAACTAACAGGGGTGGCACATCTCTCATGGAAGAAGTGATACAAAGTTATTGGAGTCTTGAAAACTGCTACTACATGGGAACTCATAAAAGAAGTTGTGCATAGAGAGGTATCTTCCATCTTCCTATCATGACTTGAAGATGAATGAGTTCTTTGAGCCTTGCTAGCTAGGGATGAGCTTGGAAGCATATGCTCAATTGGAAGCTATGCAAACCATGGATCTCTAGGATGCTCTCTTAAGAGCCAAAATTTTCTCAGTTCAAATAGAGGGTAACATTTTGAAGATAAATACCTCTCAATGTAGTGCAATGATGACTTTGATGATCCAAAGGACCATGGAAAGAAGTGCCACAAGTGTGGAGAGTTAGGAGACATTCTGAGGAGATGTCTTAGTCATTGATATTTCCATTGCAATAAGCGAGGGTAAATCCAAGTTGATTGCCTTGAATTGAATAAAGAAGATGAAAAACTAGTAGAAAATTGAAGCAATATAACTATTTGGTATACTCCGAGAATGAGATAATGATGAAGACCTAGAGCCCGTTATACCCTATGAAGATGAGTAGAAATCCTAGAAAGATATTTATAAGATGCAATAAGCCTTATATGTGTAATGGATCCTACTCTCCTTTAAAAATTCAAGCATAATATATTGTAGTAAATCTATCTTTGAATTTATAGTACCACTTTGAAGTTTGAGTGCCTGTAGCACAATAAAAGTATAGTGAATCCTAACCCATAGTTCCTACAATACAACTCACCATAAAAAAATGATAACCCTACTTTTTCTTGAGATGAGAACACACACACACACACACACACACACACACACACACACACACACACACACACACACACACACACACACACACACACACACACACACACACACACACACACACACACACACACACACACACACACACACACACACACACACACACACACACACACACACACACACACACACACACACACACACACACACACACACACACACACACACCTCAACGTAGTGTTTTGAGAGTTAATAAATAATGAATAACCAATATATAAGCCTTATATTCAAGGCTTTATAAAGCCTTTAGCACCTCATTTACATAGCGCTCCTTATGGAGTCTATTCAAACTTTGTGTGATCTCAATGGCTTTTCATCATGATAAACTATTCAAGCTCAAGATCAATCATATATATATATATAACAAGAGAAAGTGATAGTGAAAAGAAAGAGAGATAGTGAGAAGAGATGGCAATTGAGAGAGAGAGAGAGAGAGAGAGAGAGAGAGAGAGAGAGAGAGAGAGAGAGAGAGAGAGAGAGAGAGAGAGAGAGAGAGAGAGAGAGAGAGAGAGAGAGAGAGAGAGAGAGAGAGAGAGAGAGAGAGAGAGAGAGAGAGAGAGAGAGAGAGAGAGAGAGAGATGATTTCAAGATCCCATCAAGAATTCCCTCTCCATACACTCCTTATATTGTATTCGCCATCCTCATCACTATCCTATTCGCCATACCCATCACTAGCCCACTCTCCACACTTATCTTGTATCACCCCTCTCTCTAACCTAACTTACAAACCACCCATCAAAGATCTTCAGTCCCTCTACTTTACTAAGTCATAGTTTCAAGCATAAACAAGTGCTTGAGGACTGGCAAGGACTCGAGAAAGAAAGTATCACAAAGAACACCTTAGGAGAATTTGCACCAGAAGGATCACCCCTAAGTGAAAGAATGTCAAAGTTGGACAAGAAGTGGTACACATAGAAAATATCCTTGTTTCTCCAAGTCAAGTCCAAGTGCCCCCTTTGTATTTAAAAATACTTTTTAATCCAATAAAGGAGTGATTGTGCATGCTAAGGTGTTACATCAGAACCTTATGATATAGGAAATGCATCAAGATATGTTAACTTGATTTGCAAAGGACCGTACATCTGCCCCTTATGTAGATAAACTATTACAAGAGATTATTTGATTATCATTACATTTTAAAGAGGATTCATTCTTGTTATGGAAAAAAGAAAGGTTGATGTATAAAAAGACTTATTTGAAGTTTTAAGAAGCTATGTTACTACATTTGAAAATAGATGCTTTCTAGATGAGATAGGATATTTGTCTTGTTTTTGATTGAATCTTGAAAAAACTCCTAAGGTGGTGAGTTGACAAACCCTAAGTCTCTCATCGGGATTTCCTCATCAAGAATTAGTTCCGTCTTGGACACTAGGATTAGTGCCAGTGATGAGAGGTCTCCCTCCCCTTAGTGATTACATCTACTCTTGAGGCATGTAGGAACCAATGGGGTTATGGTTGTAATTCCTATTGTGTGCTTTGTAAAGGGATGGGATAGATTAGGAACCCTACAAGCTAGGGGTAGGTTTTCTTAGAAGGCCTCGATGCTAGCTAAGGGTGGATTGTGTCGATGGTAGTGGGAAATGCATATCCAGGTACTTTGGATATGGATCTTGATGTAAGGGACAGAATACTAGTGTGGCATTGTACCTTAGAGAGGGTGCAAGTAAATACCTATTTGCAATATTTTTCAAAAGACTATTTGAAATTGTAAATGTGTCAGTGCTAGTATATGAGAAATAACATTGTTTAAAAGGGTTAATTAATGAAGCTAATTTTTATATGTCTAACTAGGATATACTAGATTAATTAGAAAACTAAAGAAACTATTTGAGAAAAGTGAGTGGTTAGATCCTTGATAGGTCTTTCCAATGGTAGGGTGGTCTCGACTAGTCGAGAGGCTTCCATCATAATTTAAATCTATTGATTAGGTAAAGCTAGAAAGGACCAAAAAGATAATTGCCCTAGTGTGTTGTCTTAGGATGCAACTAGTGCCATTTTAGGGGGCCAAAGTTGAGACCATACCTCATGGGGAGAGAGATTGATACACATTACTCCCCTTAATTTCTTACTCTCTTTAAACCAAGTGTGGCCATGGTTTGCTTCGACTTGAGGGATGATATCAATGTAGTCACCTAAAAAGTTGATACTAGATGGTTAATAAGAGACTATAGTATTCTATATTAGGTCCTCATTTTCATGTCAATCCTTATGGGTTTGAGGTAGACCTTCCCTTGCCATTATCCATCAATTTGACCTGCTCTCCAAAGTCGCTCTCTTGATTGAGCCCATTCTTCTATATCTGCCATATTGACATCCAATTGCCACTTGGTCTCTTCATGTGCATGTAGAGTCATGGACTGGGCTTCTTTCTCCTCCAACATCCTTTGTGCACGCTCTCTCTCCATTCATCTCTTTGCACCACCTCCTCTTGTGGTGTTGGGCAATTGAAGCTACAATATATTAAAGGGAGGCGATTTTGAATTTTCTAACTTCAAAATTAGAGTACCTTAATACATTAATATCTTGCAAAAAAGAAAAGTCACAAAATACAAGCTTCAATTGCGAAATAAGCTTGCACTCTACAAATCACTCACATTTGGAAGATCATATATAATGTTAAGGAGGAGAAGGAACACATTAAGGGATGTTCTCCACCCACATCTGACATCTTGATCAGGATATTGTGGGACTCATAGAAATCCATGTAGTTATGGTAGCTACAAGGTTGTCTTGATGATATACAAGGCTCTCCATGTAGTTTAGGAGCTTGTAAGTAGCTTTGGAGACACATGCAAAGTTTATTCTCTTGATGAAAACTTCAAAGAGCACAAACTAACCTCAAAGGAGAGATGTGTATACTTGGTGTTAGGCTCTTCCATGGTAGCCCATGCCAACAGTATTTGTAAAATAATATATATTTGTAAGAGTGTTGTACATTATGAGACTCCAATGATCTTTATTCAATGATCAAACAAGATAATAATTCCAAACCACTAGCACCAAAAGTAGGATAGAAGAAGCTAGTGAACACAAACAAGCAATGCTCTTGATTGAGCACTTACTATGTTGATGGTAGAAAATGGAAACAATTTACAGATCATCAACCCTCATGTAAGGAAATAACATCAAAAGTTGGGGATATGAGGTGGAATAGTCTTGTAGATCCCTTGTCATTAGTGAATCAAGAGAATATGTGAAAATTTGCATATCAAGTGGCAGGAAAGATACTATATAGCTATAAGAAATAGGGGGATTAAAAAAGATGATTAAAGAAACATACCTAATGTGATCAAGGATTAAGATACCCGGATAGCAAATAGTAGGAACTTACTGCTAGAGAGCAACCATAATGGAGTTAGTCAATGCCTTTTCATTAGGTTGAGAAAGAACCCAAATGTCAACATTGTTGAGCTCAATCGCTTGCTACTACCCTCTCAAGGCTACAATGGCTTGGGTGGAGGCCACTACATGCTCCAAGTCACCCTTGCACTTACTGAGGATGGTGTTGAGCTCTATCAAGAGTGTTCCCCTCCCTTATCAAAAGTGGTGGTGGTTGGTGATGCCTATTGGGATGAGTTGAATTAAAGATAGATGAGACAGGTGAGAAAGAGGTGGGGGCTGGTAATTGGCATGGCTTGGTTTGGGGCCAGAGAGACTCAGACTCAATCTATTGGGGCTTAGTTGGGGGTGCTTGGGGCTGGGGCCATGGGTTGGGTTTATGGGGCCAAGTCTTAGGTTGATGGGGTTTAGCGGGCTCTTTCCAGGCTGGGATGTGTTGGGGGCCTAGATTGTCTTGTGCTCTTTGTAATCGTCGATGGGGTTTGACAAGCTCTATTTGGGGCTCAAGTTCTATTCAAGGCATAGACTGGGATGCTATTCATGCTCTTTGTAAGTGTGTATCCCTCTCATGGGAGATGGGGGATCTCAACTTACCTCATATTCGGTAAAGAGGTAGGACAATATGAATTTCTCGCATGCAATGATCTGAGATCTCCATAGGATTTAAAGCTTGTCGTATTAGAGTTGCAAGTAGTGCTTCAAAAATTTTGATAAGAAAGTCTTTGGCAATCTTGTGAACTATGAGAAATTTTGAGAAGGTCCATCACATGTCTATGGCCCAAAAATCATAGATTTCCTAGACCAATCTTTGCAAGGGCACGTATGGTATTGTAGGTTGCATTCAAGTCTTTATCCTATGTAGCTCCCTAAAAAGTGCATAGTAAGCGCCCGATATCTTCTACATCTTCCATGGGAGGGACCCCCTACCATGAACCTTGAAATATAGACTATAAAGAGTTACCATGAAGTAACAGAGGTTGCTTCGCTACATTTATGAAATATGAACCACTTGGTGGTGACCCTCAAAGAGAAGGACATTGAATGAGGGTCACTACCAACAAGTGATAGAGCTTGCCCCATGGCAATGGGTTGCCACAAATAGCTTGGTGGTGACTCTCGAATATAAGAATATTGGATGAGGCTCACCACCAAGTGATAGAGGTTGCCTCATGGCAATAGGTAGCTTCTATTACTTGATAGTGACCCTCAAAGACAAGAACACTAGATAAGGGTCAATACTAAGCAATAAAGGTTGCTCCTAGGAAATGGTTTGCCACACGAACCTCTTGGTAGTGACCCTCTAAGATAAGCATACTAGAGCAGGGTCACCATCAAGAAATAGAGATTGCCCTTGGGCAATGGGTTGCCACAAACTACTCGGTGGTAACCCTCTAAGACAAGCATACTAGACCAAGGTCACCATCAAGCGACAGAGACTACCCTTGGGCAATGGGTTGCCCCTACGAATCACTTGGTGGCGACCCTTGAAGACAACAACACAGAACCACGGTCACCACCAAGAGATAGAGGCTACCCCATGGCAATGGGTTTCCATAAACAACTTGATGGTGACCCTTGAAGACAAGAATATTGGATGAGGATTACCATAAGTGATAGAGATTGTCATGTGGTAATGGGTATCATCTATCGCTTTGTGGTGACCCTAAAAGACAAGAATAATGGATTATGATCAAGACCAAGTAATAGAGGTTGCCTCTAGGCAATGAGTTGCTACGAAATGCTTTTTGCTAATCCTCAAAATGAGAACACTAGATGAGGGTCATCGTCAAGTGATAGAGACTGGCTTGGGGTAATTGGTTGCCATTAATCACTTGGCGGTGATCTTTGAAGACAAGAACTAGAGAAGGGTCACCACCAAGTGATAAAGGTTACCTATAGCAATGGTTTGCCACAACATGATTGGTGGCAACCCTCAAAGATAAGAACATTGGTGGACGAGGGTCACCACCAAGTGATACTGGCTGCCCCATAGCAATGGATAGCCTCGAAGATAAGAACACTAAACATGTAGTGGTTAGGAAATTTTTAGAAATAAAACAAGATGCATGTAGTGTTTGGGGATTTTTTTGAAAACAAAACAAGGCTTTATCAACCAATGAATAGGTCATGACGGTGTCGCAATGCGTAGGGTTGAAGGTCACCATAGAGGTTTCACAAGAAAACTGGACAAGATAGATGGAGATGTGTCTTCAAGAGATAAGTAGATTACAGTGAATATTTAAAGGTTCAAGAGGTACTTCATGGTCAATCACAAGGGTTTGAGAAAGAAGAATGTATGGGGGTTCAAGAGCTTAGACTCCGGAGATGGTAGAGATAAGAGAAGGGTTGAAGGTTTCAAGCCAAGTTCTTGAAGATGTTGATAGAGCTTCCAATTGCATGTTCTTAGCAAAGATCACAAGAGTATTATCTCATGATTTCTAACTCAAATCAAGCTTGTTTTCTTGACTCTAAGAGCAATCACAAATTATAAAATCAAGTACAATATGCTGTCACTCTGAATCCCATCATTCATACATGATGCCATAGCATGAATCAACTTTGCATGATTACATTCAATGTAGACTGTTAGGAACAAAAGCTTATGAGTCAATTATAAGGCTTGTAGGGCAAAGAGACTTGCTTCAAAAGAGCTTCAAATTGAGTTCTTGATAAGGATAAGTTGCCATAGCCAAGAAATAAGAGAAAAAGCTCCTCTTAATTCAACTCAAAGCATCTATGAATGATCTACAAACATTGCCCTGCCATAGGGGCGCATAATACTTGCATATTTTGATAAGATGTCTTCTGTAGAGTAAGAAACGAATTAAAAGAACAATGTTGTAGCTAATTCTCTGAATATGGTTGAAGATATCAACCCCAAATCAGCCCACAGAAGAGAAGGGGTTCGAAGAAATAGAAGACGGAGAAGAATACTCATAGAAAGAAATAGAAAGTGTATAAAAATACTAATAGAGATGAAGCTTGTTAGTTTATTCCTACATTATGAGAAGATAAAACTCTTGTAGAAAAAAATGCGTTTAAAATAATACCTTCCTCTATGCTGCTCAAATCGCCAATATGATGCTTCCATTGGCTCCAAAATGGGGGTAAAATACTAGGACACCTAGCTAGATTTGTGCCAGATCACTCCTTTATCTCCCACTTTGGAGTATTGTTTATAGCTTGAAAACAGTGATCATGGGTCGCACGATTTTGTCAATCTCTCTTTTTATATAAAATCCTCTCAAATTGGCTGAAAGCTACATGCTTTCTTTTACATGCCATCCTAATCTAGAAGTTGTCTATAGTTTTATGGATTTTTACAAGAGATAATATCTAGAAAATTGGCTAAAACTTGTCCAAAAATCTAATATTTTTGAACCATAGACACTAACACTAATGTCTAAAATGGCATTGGCTCTCTAAATCAATAAGACAGCAACATTGTAGATTTTTTTTACATAATGTGCACATAGCGGCATGACAATGGGATTGTCAATGTGATCATATCGTAGTGTTAATATGGTCAGATATACACTTGTTTTGGGGGTATCCTCAATGGAGGGCATGAGGGCTCAAATAGATGACTAACTAGATGAGAGATAGAATAGAGGACCAAGTGAATGTGAGAGTAAGAAAATGATAAAAAATGAGAGATAGAATAGAGGACCAAGTGAATAGAGGGCCAAGTGAATGTGAGAGTAAGAAAATGATAAAAAGTGTGCAAATCTCAATTTAATGGAAGAGCTTTTGCATTAACCAGTTTAGGGTGTGGGGATTGAGTACAGGGTGCTTTTGCATTAAGTGTTTTAAGGTATGTGGATTGAATACTGAGTGCTTTTGCATTAAGGTGTTTAGGGTGTGGGATTGAGTATTGAGCACTCTTGCATTAATAGGCAAACTTTTCTAATGATAAAAGTATTTTTAAAAGGGCTCCTTCCATGGGGTTTTGAAATTAAAGTATTTTTAATGACATAAGCACTAATTTGAATTAAAAAGCACAAAAGATATTGTTGCTAGTGTAGAAGACCATTACAATCCATATTATAACATTAGACTTTTTAGATATGGGAAAATTTGAGGTGCATATGGAAATATTAGGGATGGGGGAATCCAAGATGCATATGTGGGAATCTAGGATGGGGAAATCTAGAATACATAAAGGGGAATCCGAGATGGAGGTATTGAGAGGGCGCACATTAGTTGCACTAATGCTAGCATCTTGGGCACTGATTTGGAGCTGGTGTGAAGCTAAAACAAGAGAATTAGACACATCATTCCATCTGAAGTTATCATTTGCATGATGTTTGGCAAGTTTATCTTATTGAAGCCTACACAATATCTGGAGTCTCTTCCTTATGTTTGCTGCTTTGATAGGTTTGGAGTTGGAGTTTTACATGCACACAAAAGGAAAAATAAAAATAGAGAGAAAACTAGAAAAGTGTCCCTTTCATTATTCTAAACAGTACAAAATGGGATATTGGGACTAGGAATGTAATTAAAAGGAATAATCACTCATTAACCCCTTGGAGGGTTCACTAATTGTACGTTGTACCTTGTATCACCAGGGATTGCTAAAAAAGGGTTTAGGGTTTAGAAATTCAATAGGTAGCCCTCTCCTACTACATTTGTGCTCTCTTGATCCCCTTCGATCACATCGGCTTTCTTGCTCTCATTTGGCTCTTGCTTCACTGTTGCTCTTTCACAATCACTCCCTCAACATAATAGATCAAGGATCCCATTTAGTGATGGAGGTTGGCTCTTCACATGAGATGCCATCTAACAACATAGCAAGTATGGGCTATTTCATGCTATTTCTAACCAAACTAAATAGCAACTTCATGTATCTAGATGCTCATTAAAGGGATACATAGTTTTCTAAAGGAGATGCCCTCAAAGATAGTTTAGGGTAGGCTTGTTGGTGACCTTCATTTGGTGTAAATCCACAATGGGTCACCAAGAAGCGAGAGGCATTTCCACTAAGTGGAGAGTCATCATATTTCTCTTTGGTGACCCTTGTGTGGGTTGAATCTCAAACTAGCCATTACAAAGCCAAAGAGGTCTCTTTCATGTGTGACAAGCCCTCTTATAACCCTCCCCCAGGTGCAAGCTCTTTCATAGTTTGGCAGTGACCCTAGTGTGTAGTGAAGCTCACATGGTTCATGACCAAGCGAGGAGACCCCTTCCACTTGTGGAGGGCCCCCGTATTACTTAGTGGTGATCTTTGTGTGGCCTGCATAGGTCACCACTAAGTAAGTGAGACTCCTTTCACTTGTGAAGAAACCTGTCTTGCTTGGTGGTGATCCTCATGTGTGGTGAAGTCTGCGTGGGTCACCATCAAGTAAGGGAGGCCCCTCCCACTTATCAAGGACCCTCGTATTGCTTGGTGGTGACCCTCTTATTTATGTGGTGAAGCCCACATGGATCACTACTAAGTGAGGGAGACCCCTACCACTTGTGAAAGAACCTCGTATTACTTGGTAGTGATCCTTGTGTGTGTAAAGCTTGCATGGGTCATGACCAAGTGAGGGAGGCTCCTCCCACTTGCGAAGGGCTCCATATTGCTTGGTGGTGATCCTTGTGTATAGTGAAGCCTACATAGGTCACCACCAAGAGAGGGAGATCCCTACCACTTGCGAAGGGACCTTGTATTGCTTAGTAGTGACCTTCATATATGGTGAAGTCTACATGGGTCACCAAGTGAGGGAGGCCCCTACTACTTGTAGAAGGACCTCGTATCACTTGGTAGTGACCCGCTCTTGTGTATGGTGAAGTCCACATGATTCATAACTAACTAAGAGAGACCCTTCCACTTATGAAAAGTCCCTTATTGGTTGGTGGTGACCCTTGTGTATAATGAAGTCCATGTGGATAACCACCAATGAGAGAGACCCCTACCACTAGTCGTGGGACCCCATATTGCTTGGTGATGATCTATTGGGAGTAAAGACACCTATGCCTAGCCACTCGTGTATTAGTTACATTGGCAAAACCTACACCAAGCATTAGTTATGCACATTGTGTATTAGTTACTCTCACACCTGTACACTGTAGGTCGTAGGCACCTATCACTGTTACTTTATTCTTTATTCTTTCCATGAAATTTGAATAAATGGGAGGCCGATCACACATTGTGACTATTGGAGTTCCCACATCTTGTATCTCTCTCTCTCTCTCTTCCTCTTGCTCCTTCCACCATAGCTCTTGCTTCCTCTTTGTGCTTCCACTTCAAGGCTCACTCCCTTCAACTAGTATTAGAACAATTGCACCAACATTGAGGAGCTCAACCCAACATTGCTCTAGCTTGTGGAAAAAAAGCTTTAGCTCATACTTTTAATGGTAGCCATGGCTTAGCTTGGAGAGATACAATTTAGTGTTTTTCTCCTTCCCGATGATTAAAGACTTGTTGATGCTTGCTCCAAGCCTTCCCCTTGCCAGAGTAACCATTGTCTTGGGCTCCCTTGTGGGCAATATAAGCTACAACAAGAGCGGTTGCAGGCAGTGTGTTTGTGCCTGTTGTCCCTACCTCTCTTCTTATCCCATTTGGCACTTCTCATGTCTCTCGTTTGGCCTCTACCACTTGGTTGAATCCTGGGCATTCATCTTTGGCACCTTGGCATTGGTTGTTGGCTCTTGGAGTTGGATTTGAGCTTTTCCATTTCAATCATTGACTTCATAGTAGTCTACTATATACTACCTGTGGACAACAAGTATTGAGCTTGTATTTACTTATGTGATGCTCTCAGAGCTTGATGACATGGATGCCTGCATGTAACATCATGTATCCAAAATGAACGTCCACTTCCACTTCTTCATATTCCCTTTAAATATTCCATTCACTCGTGCATAGTCCCCATCTCAATGAACAATAGCCAAAATAGAACTCTCAAGTATTTGATTTGCATTTTATGCATCACGGAAGGGTAATCATAAAATTTAAATTAGTTTGCTTAAGGGAAGGTTGATGCATCATCATATGTTGATTTTTGTCCATCCCAAGCACAAGAATGTAGACATAATACATGTGCTTGCAGGCAGCTATGAAGGGTTTACTTTCCAACTCTCTCTTTTGAAAGTCACGACAACAAGGCAACCTGCTCTTTTATTAGAGACCTTGTATGCCTATTGCTCTTAGATGCTTCCCTACTGCACCATTTATGCGAGTAGTCACCTCCATTTGATAATTCTTTGCATTGAGTTTGTGGATAGTTCATTACAAGTTGAAAAGCATCCCTGGATCCCCCAAGCCAGCATATAAGGCCACGTTGGTTGCTAAGGATTTTAAGCATGAGCATGGTGTGAACTTCGATAAAGTCTTTTCTCTTGTTGTGAAGATGACTACCTATGTTTGGTACTTGCTTTGGTTGCTCAGCTTGACTTGGATATTTATCAGATAGATGTCAAGATGACTTTTCTTCATGGGGACTTGCATGATGAGATTTACATAGAGCAACCTAAGGGCTTTGTAGAACTTGGCAGGGACCACCTAGTATGCAAATTGAGAAAGAGTCTTTATGGCCTTAAGCAGGCACCTAGGGAATTGTATAACAAGTTTGATGCTTTTATGTATTCACATGGATATTCTGGTAGTTATATTGATTCATGTTTATACGTGAAGAAGGCTTGTGATACAACCTTATGATTTTAATCCTCTATGTGGATGATATGTTGATTGTTGGGAGTGCTCATGATGAGATGGATGACTTGACAAGTCAATTTAAGAAGAGCTTTGAGATGAAGGACATGGGACATGCCTCACATATTCTTGGGATGCGGATTACCCGTGATTATTCTAAGGGACTCCTTTACTTGTCACAAAAGAAGTACATCCAAAAAGTTATTGAGCACTTTCATTTACATGATGTTAAGCCTATTGGTTGTCCTTTACCTACTCATGTGAAGGTTAGTCAGGCCGATTGTGATGACTAGAATGAGGAGATGGCCAAGATTCCTTATGCATCTGCAGTGGGCAGTTTGATGTATGCCATGATAGCCACTCCCCCTAAGATAGCATTTGCAGTGGAAGTTGTGGCGTGCTATATGAATACACCCGGTCGACAGCATTGGAATGCCATCAAAGGTATTGTTAACCCCAACGCGAAGAAAGCAAAAAGAAGTGGAAAAGACACAGGGCAAAGGCGGAAAAAAGGTAGCCTGACTAAAGAAAGAAAAGGAGAAAAGGCCAAAAGCGCAAGGGCAACCTTAAAAGTCCAAGGCAAAGGCAAAAGGGGAAAGGCGCATTTTAAAATAAAAAGGCGCACCCTGAAATCTTGTAAAAGAGCGCCGGGCTCTAACCCGTGCAATTTGTAAATGTAGACGGGCAGTGGAAAGGAAGCTAGGAAGATAGAAGGACAATGGGAAAAAGGGGATGACCGCCCAAAAGGGATTTAGGGTTTTGTATATAAAGTGGAAAAGTGAATGAGAAGCTCATTCTTGTGTGTGGCCAAAAGTAGCTCTCCTCTTCTTCTTCTT
Organism: Lygodium microphyllum; assembly: GCF_053477565.2. NCBI lineage: Eukaryota > Viridiplantae > Streptophyta > Polypodiopsida > Schizaeales > Lygodiaceae > Lygodium > Lygodium microphyllum. The sequence goes on from NC_141162.1 coordinate 110,141,318, forward strand.
CTTCTTGTTCTTGCTTGCTTGAGCTTGTGCTTGAGAGAGGGAGTGTGAGAGTGTGAGGGAGTGAGTGTGTGAGGGTGAGGGACCGGGGAGGAGAAGCTCTCCATCGTCTCTTCTCTTCTTCTCTTCTCTTCTCTTCTCTTGTCTTGCTCGCGGTAAATGGAGCTTGGAGCGTGGAGCTTGAGGATGGAGCTTGCTTGAAGCTTGCACTTGGATCGTGGAGCTATCGGAGTGCGCGGGAGAGGAGGTAACTCGAACGGCATCAAGGTAAGCTCACTATACCCATAGATATGGATGGCGCGTCGGCTATGTGAGAGGTAGCCATTAGTGCTCGGCTTGGAACGCTTGAAACAATAAGCGGTCCGTGGGTCTTGGCGGTTGAGTGAAAGCTCCCACATTTTGGTTCCGTTGCCGGGACCAACGGATTCAAGCCTTGAGCGCTTGCGCGCTTCGAATCGAGCATTGGAGTAGGGCTTTCCCCGAACCGGTGCTTGAGGTAGATAGGTAGGAAGCGAGGGGGTTGAAGAGGGTATTCGATCTCCTTGGCAAGTATGTTTTTTGCTTTCTGAGATTTATGTTGTGGAATGGAGTAGTGCAGGTATTTACTTTGTGTTTTGGATGCATTTAGGATAGGAAAAAACAAAGAAAAAGAAACAAACAGTAGGGTTTTCTGTTGCTGTATAACTAGCTGAAACAGGGAGACAGGGGACCAGATTCAAGTTTCTGGGAAGATAGGAACAGGGAACTAGCTGTGAGGTTCTGCGGTGCTAGGAAAGGACCTTAAGGGGCCTGGGAGGCCAGGACAAACCTCAGTTCCTTGGTTTGCCTTGAGAGAGAGAGAGAGAGAGAGAGAGAGAGAGAGAGAGAGAGAGAGAGAGAGAGAGAGAGAGAGAGAGAGAGCTTCTGGTTCATAGGACGAGGAAGCGCTGCCCCGATTTCTAGGCGTCGGTGATTCGTGCTGCTCCAGGTGAGTCTGGTGTTTTCCAACAAGTGCCCTGATTAGATCTAGAAAGTCTGTGGTGATTGTGTGCACCAGACAGTGAGGAGGGGTCAAACGCGCCGGAATCGCGCCCGCCGCCGACGCACTCGGACCAACTCGCTGTGGTCCGATTCCCAGAATCGGAGGTCCGATTCCCAGAATCGAATCACCCGAGTTCGGGAGTCGGACTGTCTGATTCCCAGAATCGGACCAGCCGGATCGGACGTGCCATGTGGCACTCGGACCAACCCGTCCGATTTTGAGAATCGGATGCTCGGACCACCGTTCGCTCGGACCATCCTGTCCGATCGGACCACTTGGACCAGCCCGTCCGATTTTGAGAATCGGACGCTCGGACCACTCGGACTCGGACCACTCGGGCCGGTCCATAATCGGACGCTCGGACCAACTCGTCCGATTCGCACACTCGGACCACCCAGAATCAGACCAGTCAAAAGCGGACCAGTCCGGAATCGGACCACCCTATCCGATCCGATTCCCAGAATCGGACCACTGGGCCGATCGGACCAACTCAAAATCGGACGTCCAATTCTGATAATCGGACTCCTGAAAATCGGACATCTTAGTCAAAATCGGACAGGTAACTTGAACACAAATTCTGACTTATCTAAACCCCGAAATTGACCCCAAAGAACACGTGGAGCTAAAGGCACATCACAGATCCATCATTGGGCTGAAACTTAGAGCAAGTAGTTCAAAATTTGGCTATAAACGATCCTCCAAATTGTGCATGGCTTTTACTGTGACGGCCCTGCGGGCTGGGGGGGACTACCCCCCCGGACCCTCGCAGAGGGGGCTCTGCTCCGCACCTCTCCCGAGTAGGTTGGAGAGAAAACGCGCGCCGTGACAGGTCTTTCAAATTGGACCCTAGTAAAGTAATGGCTCTACACGAGCATGCATTCTCACTTGCAAAAGAGCAACCAAAAGCCCATACCCGGACAGAGAGAAATAGAGACCCTAGAACCTCAATGGGCCAATCTAGCCATCCAGGGCAAAAAGGCCACACCACAAGAACACATGTACATTGTGTTCAAACCGTGCCTAGTTAGAGCAAAATGCAACTTCAGCAAGTTACAAATGCGAAGATGACTAGACATGACACTGTTGACGAGAGATGTACCTTGAATAGCACTGCACTGATGATCCAAGACAACAGCGGAGAATCCACATCTGGTCGTGCAATTGAGAACTCAAGGGCATCTGTCAGAAGGCTTAAATTTGCAAGCCAGGACCCGGAAGATGAAGACATAGTACCACCTGCTTATCTTAGGGTCAAACTCACCGCAAAAAGAGAGCATACTATTGATGCTCTGATTGATGAAGGAGCAGATTTTAACATCTTGACCTATGAATCATGGACCCTACTAGGCCAACCAGAGCTCACTCCGACTAGTGCAACTCTTAGTCCTTATGGGGGACACCCACAAGCACTCATAGGGAAGTGCAGAATCCTTGTAACAATTGAAACATAAAGCTTGCCACTCCTGTTCTATGTTCCTCCCAATAGCGAGAATGGTGGAAAGGAAATCCTCCTAGGAAGGCCCTTCAAAAAGGCTACCAAGTGTGAGGTTGACTACGTAGCTTAGAGGATACACCTGACACTACTGGGTGTGAGGATAGTCACCACCTTTAGCAAGGGTGACCTCATCGAACCTCAAGGGAAAGGCAAGGAAGGTGATGACATAACAGTCAAGCCTACAAACGAGGGCAAGGACTTGTTGGAAGAGTTGATACAAGCACAGGTCGAACAACGAGAACTAGTGAGTGAGGCCATGCCGAAAACAAGAAGGTCAAGAGACAAGGCCAAGGACAGGGTTTGGACTCACAAATATCGTAGAAGACCACGAAAGAAGCCCAAGCCTTATAGGCGAAGGCATCGATGGAGAGCTAGCACAACGCCGCGATGGATATCCAAAGCGTTGCTTCGTGCTCAAGGGTATTATGCAGGCAACCAATGGATTTGGGTACCAAAACCCCCTGCTAAACCGCCTCTATTCGCTGAAGGCCAGAGTGCATCAAAAGCATGGCACAGGAGGAAATCTAAGAGAAACTCTAGGTCTCAAGGCAAGAAACCAAACATGATTGTTTGAAGGAAAGAGCCCCAGCCTAGCATGCTAAATAGACAGATGTCATACGTAGCCATTGAGCAGGCACAAAAATTGTTAGTGCCTAAGGTGCCTTTGATTTCCCAAGGGGAGAACAAGCATCATAGGCACAACATTGCTCAAGGCAAGGCTGATCGCTCAACAAAGCAAATGGCACAATCGTCTAATAGCCTCGAGCAAATCATTCAGCGAGTACCCAGTCCACCTAAGAGTCCTAGATCTCCTACATCCTCTTTTTCCAAACGGACACAGGAAGCACAACAGTGGTTGTCAAGGGAAACTGCTCAATTCCAATCTCTATCTCCATCTAAGCTTCAAAATGTCCAAGAGGTGGGACATAGCTCCATCTGTAGCTCTCGACCCAAGGATATGCATGAGCAACCTAATGTGACTAGATCTGCTCATGTTCGATCTACACAGATGAGTGCTCAAAGGCCAACAAAAGACACAACCACTTCAGATTGCCCTAACGACTTGACACCGCAATCCACCAAGGGTAGCCAGCCCATTAAACTAGTTGCTACTACTTCCAATCAGGGATCACAACAGTCACAGCCCTTGGCCGTGACAATGCCCCTTGTGAAACATGTCCTTAGAAGTTTACCTATGGAGGAGGTGTCGCAACCAACTTCCTCAACAACGCCAGCGCTTTCAAAGTGCCTAAAGCCTGGGCTGGAGGAGTTACACGCAAGGGAGTTGGTTGAAGAGCTAGACTCCCTAAAAAGGGAGGCAGTTGTGCCCTCACAGCTTGGTAAAGCAATTCAGTAGGCCACGACTGTGTTCCATGAGGACACACTAGAGAAGGGAAATGCTGAGGCCCAACCAAGCACATCAGCGGTCGACCTAGCCCAAGGTCCTGAGCCATTAGATGCACTTGCACTGACCAAGAAAAAGAGGAGAAAGCAACGAAGACAACAACAATCACAGGTGGTTGTGGACCCCAAGAACAATGAGACGAAGAGCGCCGGAGAGCTGATGAATAAAGCATCGAGTCCATCCACCAATAAACCCACTGATGCCTCTCCTAATAGCGGTGAAACCTCAGACACATCTTTGTGCTCTGACAAACCAAAGCAACAGTTGCCATCAACAGTTGCTTGCAACACTCTATCCACTGACAATAGAACTCACATTGATCAATCAAGGGTGGATACAATGCTGTCACAATAGGGTGACAAATCTATACCAGTCACATCCGAGGAGAACCATGACAAAATAGCAGTAAAACCTCAGGAGAACCGTGAGAACCCCAAGAGCATAAAAAATCCTAGCGTTGACCAATCTTGCTCATCTAGGCCTGAGCCCCTAGCCATGCTAAAGCCTAAGGAAACTCTTAGAACTTTGCATGAGATAGCAACCGAGCAAGCCCTCATTGAACATAGAAGTGTCGCAGAATGCTTAACTGAGTTGGAGGCTAAGCTCAAGGTGGTCGCGCGTGTCTACATCCTTGCGAACATGGGCACGATCCCCAAGGAGTAGCTTGGAGATTATTTGACCTTTCCTCTATCATGGGAAGAACAAGAACATCTTAACGGGCACTATGATAGGCTCCTGCATGATCATATGCGACTCATCCTTGACGAGGACGCTGACAAACTGCGCATAACTGTCACGTTCAATGAAGTGCTCTGCCGACCGAATCTCGTAGACATAGAGCTACTAAAGTGACTATCAGCAGGCCAGAGTCAATTTGAGCAGCGTTGGTGCGAAAGCCGCATTGTAATGGCCGAACTAGGGGCTCAGATCATGACAGTCTCAGAAGAGCGATTGGCCAAATGGCGGTCTCAAAGAGACCCAACCTACGTGGCACCAACTTCCCTTCGAGTGCTCACTGACATTCGGGGTGCGGACTTGGCTGGGACTAGGCTACAGGGCCCTTTGATTGATAAGGTTCTCATCGAGGAGGAGTTACATATTGCCAGTAGACTCGGTCAAGGTTCCATGCTACTCGACGTGGCAAAATATCTATCAGTATTAAGTCAGCTACCACGAATACTAGATGCGTGTGCCACGCTTCGGTACAACCCCGAGTTCTACACTTGGTTCTTATCCTCGTGATGTGACATGGATTCATAGATATGTATATAAATAACCACTGATTTTTGTGTCACCATGTACAAACAATATCAACACACACAAGCAATGATAGTCAAGCACAGGGAGAAGAGTCGGGTTGGACAGGCTAGGACCTCAGGTCCTCCTCTCATCACACTTTTGAAAGTCGTGTGACCAGCCCCACCTCCAAGTAAAGGGCATGCAATCCATATTGCCGCCATAGGAGGCCTTGACCAACAACTCTGATGGTGTAGACAGGGCGTAGTCCCTTCCTATACACCTTCTTCCCTTTTTGGTCTATCCTTTCGAGGATGTACCCTATCCCACTCCACGACAACCAGTCCACGCGACTTAGCATAAACTAATATCCGCTAATGACTGGAGGCAACGCGAATATCAGCATGGGGACCATTCCCCTACAACAAACACCGCATACCTCACCCCTCCCCTTCTTGTCATATGCGCTTGATAAACCACACTAAAATCCCTTCCATGCGAACAATTGTATCCTGTATCAAGGTCTAACCCTTGGTTCGCACCTTGCAGGTTTTCTTTTTTAGCGGAACGCATGGAGAATCATGGAGATTTGGCTTGCAAAGATGCTCTTCGCAAGAGACGGGAGCATGTGGCACGCGCCCCTCCACCGGAGCGCTACGTGCCCACCATCAGGAGGTATGCCAAGAAGCGAGGCCCTAAGCGACATTGCCCAGGGTGAAGGCCGAAGAATCCTCGAGTCAAGAAAGTCGAGACTCGAAACCCGCAACAGGCCGCAGCACTAGTGGTATGCACTCCCAGCTCCCGCTCGGGCCCCAGACGCTCAAAGGCAGAAAGGACAGCTCGAGAAAGAGAAGAATTTAATGAACTATTTAAAGATATTTTGGAGACGGTAGCGGGACGGGATTACACCATTCATATCCCAGCCGACATGTTCCCTGCTCACCCCCATGGGAGCCCCACACCAGCAGAGCCCCAATCACCCGGCCATCCAGACTCGCCCCGCCTCGTACAAAACGAGTAGCCCATAATGCATAAAGGGCTTATCAAATGATAACTGGCCAGGACTTTTGGTTTTTAAATGGTTAAGTGTTCTCGACTTATTAAGTGTTGACATGTTCCTGACTTGTATGAACTTATCATATTTGCGTTTAATATATGCTACGCCTTTAGCAAAAGAAAAAGCTAATCAAGCGCAGGAGATAAATGTCTAGTCAACACCATAGAATTCAAATAAGTGATGTCTCCTTGCATTGCACTGGTTTATTATAGTTGCGGCATACACAATGCATATGCTCTCATGAAGCGACAAGTGGATGCAGGATAATACAGGTCCTTGTGCGAAAATGTTCAATGCCCAATCACTGCAACACCCACAACCCCACAACGAGCCGCGGCAAAGCCACGCTGCCGAAAGCACCCTTGCCAATTACCCACATTGCATGGCCCACAAAACATTCCTGGGCCACGCCCCCTTTCTGGGTCAAGCTCTATAGTTGGCTCATGGCAGTCGTTACCTCAATTGTACCCACATCGCATGTGCCACAAGGAGGGTTGCAATATCTCAAGTGTATCTCCCCCTTTCGCCAACTACTTCTCTAACAGCGAGGCTAGGGCACCATCCTCATTGTACTATTCATTTTCTGAGCCTTCGAAGCTTGACATTTTCCAACCCATTGAAAGGCTGATAGCCTCAACATATTGTAATGGTTGTACTCAGGCAAAAAAAAAAAGAAAAAAGAAAAGAAAAGAAAAAACAGAAACGAAAAGAAAAAGAAGTGAATGGAAAAATAAGAAGCACCCATGATCACAGCACAACACCTAGGGGTCCTCAAATTAGGTACGTCGGGTGATCTTGGTCGACCGGCTGCGTCCCTAGTCCCCTAGCCCCTTACAATCACCCACAATTGTTCAGGGCACATCAAGGGCAGGACATACCTGGGGAGCTTGTCTCGCCTAGGGTTAGATTTGTCATCCTAACCCACTTGCACAATTTTCTTTTGCACTCTGCCTTAGTACCATTGCAATCAGTGGTGATAAGCACCGCACGATTGGCCATGAAACGTACACCGTACTCATCAAGCAAGTCCAATAGTTTCCAGCTACTGAAAGTGCGATGTCCTTGTATTCCATTATGCTACATCGTGCAGTCACAATGCAAAGGATGTCTCATATGCCTTCACACGTACTCCTTCTCCACATGGACAACTTTGCTTCATCCACGAATTGTTATGAGAAACTAGCCCACGGTCTTCTAACTATGTAATATCTAAGTATGCACAAGCACTCACATAATATTTGCACCGAAGTATATCCACAGTTTGGGTCCTCAAGTGCAGGACAATACTCTAGGCTTGCTTAGAGTTCGACCTGTCTCCCCAACTAATCAAAATATGTCTTGTGCACGATGAGAAGCCTAGCACTACCCCTTAAGGAGAGACCACATGAGAGGTTTTCCAATTGCAGGTATAAGGTGTTGTTTGCTCTTCATCAACACTCAACTTTGATACTTGTCCCTTACCATCCAACAAGCCCGCAAAGAATCATCATGTGCAGAATCCCCAACAAACCAACACTTGTGCTGGCCATCAATGTAATCCCCAACAAAGCATAGCCCTACCACCAACTCCAACAACCTTCCACCAGCCACCCTGGCCACCAACAGGCCCCCAGGACCTTCTGCCACACCACCACCAACACTCCCCCACGGAAACCACAGGCGTCCTTGTCACCCACGTTTTCGGTGCATGCTACAGCCTGCTACCTACGACGGTGAGTGCCATGGGACTGGCACTCGTCTAGGAGGGGGGTAATGTTAACCCCAACACGAAGAAAGCAAAAAGAAGTGGAAAAGACGCAGGGCAAAGGCGGAAAAAAGGTAGCCCGACTAAAGAAAGAAAAGGAGAAAAGGCCAAAAGCGCAAGGGCAACCTTAAAAGTCCAAGGCAAAGGCAAAAGGGGAAAGGCACATTTTAAAATAAAAAGGCGCACCTTGAAATCTTGTAAAAGAGTGCCGGGCTCTCACCCGTGCAATTTGTAAATGTAGACGGGCAGTGGAAAGGAAGCTAGGAAGATAGAAGGAAAATGGGAAAAAGGGCTTAGGCTATGGCCGGCCATGTAAAAAGGGAAAAAGGGGATGACCGCCCAAAAGGGATTTAGGGTTTTGTATATAAAGTGGAAAAGTGAATGAGAAGCTCATTCTTGTGTGTGACCAAAAGTAGCTCTCCTCCTCTTCTTCTTCTTCTTGTTCTTGCTTGCTTGAGCTTGTGCTTGAGAGAGGGAGTGTGAGAGTGTGAGGGAGTGAGTGTGTGAGGGTGAGGGACCGGGGAGGAGAAGCTCTCCATCGTCTCCTCTCTTCTTCTCTTCTCTTCTCTTCTCTTCTCTTGTCTTGCTCGCGGCAATGGAGCTTGGAGCGTGGAGCTTGAGGATGGAGCTTGCTTGAAGCTTGCACTTGGATCGTGGAGCTACCGGAGTGCACGGGAGAGGAGATAACTCGAACGGCATCAAGGTAAGCTCACTACACCCGTAGATATGGATGGCGCGTTGGCTATGTGAGAGGTAGCCATTAGTGCTCGGCTTGGAACGCTTGAAACAATAAGCGGTCCGTGGGTCTTGGCGGTTGAGTGAAAGCTCCCATAGGTATCATGAGGTACTTGAAGGGCACAATAGCTCTATACATTTGCTATGGTGGCTAGAATATAGGAGTTGTGGGATACACTGATTGTGATTATGCAAGACATGCAGACAGTAAAAAATCTACTATGTCTTCACCTTTACTGGAGGTGTTGTTTTTTGGATGTCTAGGGTACAAAAATGCACGCTCTACTATAGAGGCATAGTATATTGTAGCCATTGAGGCTTGCAAGGAGGCGCTCTAGTCATAGACCTTGTCATTACTAATGGGGTCCCTACACCACATTCAGATTTTATGAGTGCTATTTAGTTGGATAAGAATCCGATCTTCCATGCAAAGCCGAAGCACATTGAGGTGCGCTTACCACTTTATTTGAGAGGTCTTTGAGGATAAGTTCATTGAGCTTATCAAGATCTCAACTGACCAAAATCTTGCAGATCTTCTCACTAAAATTCTCCTAGTGGAGCATTTTGCCTTAAGAAGTTGACGGGTGTTGGATGAGATGATGTCTTTTCTCATCCTATTGTACTTATGTACATTTATACTTTGTCACTTTTTTTTTTCTCCTCACTAGGGGCACATTCACATTTAAGTGGGAGATTGTTGGGGGTAAAGGCACACATGCTTAGCCACCTATATATTAGTTACACTAACAATACCCGCATCGTGTCTTAGTTACCTGAACCATATATTAGTTACCCCTACACATGTACACTACAGGTGGCAGACACCTATCATTCTCACTTTATTCTTTATTCTTTTAGTGACATTTGAATAAAAGAAAGGCCAGTCACATATTGTGACTATTGGAGTTCCCACATCTTGTGTCTTGCTCTCTATATTGCTCTTGCTCCTTCCACAATAGCTCTTGCTTCTGCTCTGTGCTTTCGCTTTAGGGCTCACTCCCTTCATGACCCTTGTGTGCGGTGAAGCCCACATTGATCAAGACCAAGAGAGGAAGGTTCTCCTACTTGTGGAGGGTCCCTATTATTGCTTTTGATGGTGATCCTTGTGTTGTGTGGTGAAGCCCACATGGGTCAACACTAAGCAAGGGAGGCTCCTCCCACTTGTGAGGGCCCCCATATTGCTTGATGGTGACCCTAGTTTATAGTATGGGTGAGAATTTTTTTTAGGTTTGTTTCACTTAGAGAAAATTTTTCAATTTTTGCTTAATTTCTTTGTTATGAATAAGAAACATGATAAAGTACAAGCTAGAGTTTGAGAATGATGTGAAGGAAACCCTAGCGAAAAAGTTTTTTATGTTCCTCTACAATATATGCTCTCATTCTCGTGCTCTTGAGTTATCATGTATATTTACTTCATTGGTTTCTACTAAGAATGTTTTACATTCCTATATGAATGTGCTGAGTGTCCACATGGAGCAATACTGAAGAATGCTTCAAGTGGCACAATGACCATAGAGATGCATGAATATGTTCACACTCTTGATTTTGAGACCAATAAATTTGTGAAGGGAAAGCTAGCCTTGGTGCTGGATAATTACTTGGCAATGCACACAATGACATAGATAATTTCCTAATACATTCAAAGAGGTGTCCTATTCTACAATCCTCCTTTGTATTCTTTTGTTGTTTGCATCTCTTAGGGGATGAGAATGACTTAGCATGGACTTTACCAGGATTGTTTTGGCCTCTCAAGACCACAAGAAAAACACAAGACACACCAGTCTGCCTAAAATAACCCTAATACTGCAAGAAACTTCTTGAACAAATTTACAGCCATTATACGCACATAATATTCAGGAAAGATACTCAGTCATGAAACACATATCATATTCATGAATGTAGAATTGTTGTCCAGAAAGATATCACACAGTTTACTGCCATCACGACCATTGAAATAACTCGAAGTAGACAACATTAATATTCAGACTGCTACAGAATAGATATATAGAATCAAACAATCATCTACATGCTCTGCTTGAAGAATCTCTCATTCTTGATATACAAGATCTCAACGAATACAACTTTCTAAAGTCACTTTACACATGCTAATCCCATAAACCTAAATGCATACAAGTACTAAGGTATGAAATAGTACTAAATAGATGACAAAATCCAAGCCCTAACACCTGGCACAGCCCGATGGATAACTGGGACAGTCATGAATCGAACCCACAAGCATGCAACTAAATGATATGTAAACTAACCCAAAGAACATAGTTATACCTTGCCAGAGGCCTTGCACCCCTTGACAAGCCACACTGAGCAGTAGTGAGTAGATCCGCTCTAGGATACTCAAAGCTCTCTAGTGTAGTTGCATAACTAGCCCTAAGTGTTAGTAAAGTGAAAATAGTAACTAATCCCTTAATGCAAAGTGAAATACACTGCAACCATTTCAGGCAACACACCAGTACTAGAAATTGATCAAGTACAATGACATCCATACTATACCATAGAGAATAAAAATATAGAACCATGACTGACTCAATAAATCACTACTCCAATGGCAAAGAGTAGAAAATTTGATAAAGAAATATGTTAATGACACTCCAGCATCTGCATCATAAGAAATATATGGAAATATACCATACCACTTAAATCTCAAACATGAAACTGCATCTCCAAAGAAATATGCAGTCTTGAATAGTCATAAACTACAATATGACCAATTTGTTGATTTTTGGGTATCCCATTGAGTTTATTTTCAGGATAACATATTCTTGAGTCTCGATTTAATTTATTCTCCTCATTCCTTAACCTCTCCTAAAATTCAGGCTGCTCCTGATCTTCAGAAAAGTGCCCGAATGTTGTTTTGACAGATTTCAGCCTGCAGATTGAACAGTTTGCTGTTCCAAAACTACATTTCCAGCATTGATAGGTTGGTCATGATGCCCTTGAATGATGCTCTCCACATCTATTTTGAACACATGTACCATTGAAGCATTTTCTTGAAGAAATAATTTGTCCACATCACCATCTACTTCATCTACCATATCAATTATTTATGCATATATATCCTCAAGAATAATATCTTGATTTGGAATATGAGAACAAGCCAATTGAGTATGCAAATCAACAATTACATTATCCTTTTGAAAAAAAACTTCCTCAAGAGCATTAATGACCTCATAATAATAAGAAACTTTCAAATCCATTGTAGTCCTAACATGAAAAACCTCTTGTTGAAGCCATGCTTTCTCTTCTTGAAGATAATTAATGACAGATAAAGCTTCAACTGTTGCAATTCCAGTTGCATTCCTCTCCTTTTCCAACTTAGAAGAAAGACATTGAATCATCTCAGTTGAAGATTGAGTCATAGAACATAACTCATGCAAATCTTCATGAAAACCACAAGAATGGACTAATTTCTGCAATTCTTGACTTTCAGCCTGCTGGTGTAAATTTGTACCTTATTGAAATCTATTCATTTGCTATCCTAAAACTGGCTGAAAACTAAATTGCTACTGTCCTGAAAACTGCTCATATATGCAATAAGCTTGAAAATTTACAGTAGTGAAAATTGGCTGAATTTCTTCAGGTTGAATAATGAAATGACATGTAATAGTATTCAGCATGCTGAAAATATAGGTATGCTAAAAAAATACATTAAAAAATGATGGATTTTGCACTACAGGTAGTGGCATTTCAAGTGCTTATAAAGACTCTTTAGTGAAATATGACTCCCTTGTTGCATAATCTTCCTCAAAAGTAATAAGAGAACCAAGAAAATCATCCATAATAGCATCTTCATTAAGAAAACCATAATCCTCATGCTTGTCATCCATGACAACATCATCTTCTTGAATATGCAACTAATCTTCTTGATTACTAGACTGATCACAAAACTGATCAACTTCCTTGATGGTAACTTCATCCCTTCTTTCTTCTTTAGGAAAATAGAATTGAGATTGATTATAATAGTTGGCAAGACTCCAAAGTATGGAAAATACCTTCAAGTTGTCGATGTAAAGTGTGTGATGCTCCACTCTCCCATTGGTAAGGTCTTGTGTTGGGTTTGGGGCACTCGAGGATTCTTGGATGCTTTGGCTCTTATCCTCTCTCACTCCCTCAGCCTCAATCTTTGGCAAAACCATAGGTAAAGGGTAGCAATCATCATCATCACTTGAATTGGAATCTTGATCTGAATCCAAAACATCATAATACTTCTCCTTGAGCTTCTCAACTGCTCTAAGCAATCTTTGAACCTACTTCAAACTTGAGCAAGATTTAACCTTCTAGCCTTCATGATCATAATGCCATTCATAAGCATCATCAAGTACAGTCTCAAAAGAAGTCAGCTTTCCCATGCTCTATGGAGTCTTGAACCTGAACCTTTCTTTGTACTTGAAGAGAACTTATTGCAGATACCATTAAATTGCTTACATAGATCAACCATGCAGAAATACTTACAGGACTTCCCTCTTTCACAGAACTCATGAACATATGGACAACACTTTGAAGTATGTCCATGCTCAAAGCATACTTTGCATCTCTTTTCCTTCTTCTTGGATTTACCCATAATGAAGCATATCTAAAGCTTGAAAAGAACTTGCTTTTTTTGAGCCAACCTTCTAACTTCTGCAATGATGGAGCAGTAGATCTTCAGCCTATGATATTCAAGTTATGCCTGAAAACTCCTTTGTTGGCTAGACCTCTTGATTTTATCATGCTTCCTCCGATCTTTCCAACAATTCAGGTTATGCCTCTCATTTCCATCCTACAATTCAAGTAACTAGCTTGAAATTCCTGCAATTCAGGTAATTACCTGAAATTTCTACAATTCAAGAAATTCCTGGAACTTCCTGCAATTCAGGTTACCATTTCTTTTTGCATATTGCCTTTCTTTCCTTGTCCAAGTGAACACTCACCTTATCCTTCTTTATCATCTTCTTCAAAGAATGGTAGTTCATGAAGATAATGAGGATAGAGAGATGATTGCTAGGTCTTTTGCATGACATTTGCCTTGCCCACTCAAGTTAGAGATTTCTCCATTCTTGAACTAGCAAGATTGAGTCTGAGGAGCTCTTAAAACACCCATAATACAATATACTACTTCTAAAATTAAAGAACAACCATAGATTGCATATAATTTCTAGGAATACCATATAGACGCTATAAACATCATAATTGACTAAAAAAAAGACACTATCATGAATATTAGAGCCTCTTTATTTCTTGAATTGAGATCAGCCACCACAAACATCACTTGATTTGCAAGAATGACATACAGACATATAGTACACAACATAAGCAATATGCTGTCCTAAAAATTGCAGATTAGATATTTCTTATCTTTGACCTTCATGACTGCCTTTCTTTATGAATATGCCATCCTAAAATCTTGATATAATGGCTTCATCTTGCGACTCTCAAAATAATAAGAGATATGAAAGTTTCAACCTGAATTAGAAGCAATAACTTCAAATTGGAAGATGAAACTTGAACGATTTGCCTTGAATCCACATCATTGAAAATTTTGAAAAGATTGAATTCTTCAAGAATAAGAACTTCAAAATGTCCTCCTTCAAACAACTTGATTGCAAGATGTGTCTTATGCAGAGATGACGTGATACCTGCAACATGTAGAAGTGCAAAAAAATGCTTGGAGATGCAAAAGTGCCTTGAATTTTTGAAAAATATTGCTACATTTTCAATTTAAAAAAACCATAAGATCGGCTTTCTTCGATCGACAATTACATAACTGCTAGTACTGTCCTCATTCACAGGTTGACCCTAATAATTTCTTGCTTCATTGGAAAACCATATCCCTTTCTTCTTCCCAGGCATGAAGCCTAAATCATGAGAAATTTTCCCATGAAACTGGCAAGATCGCCAAAGTGTTTTGGCCTCTCAAGACCAAAATAGAAACACATGACAGACCAGTCTGCCTGAAATAACCCTAATACTGCAAATACAACTTCCTCACGTTTTTTGACTTGCACCCGCCTTTCAGGTGAAACATCATATGAAAGCTAAAGTCACTTTACACATGCTAATCCCATAAACGTAAATACATATAAGTACTAAGGTATAAAATAGTACTACATAGATGACATAATCTAAGCCCTAACAAGTATCACATGCTGAGGATAGAAGACACATTGACATTACTAGTAGAGAGGTTGAAGATGTAGATGAGATGATATACTTTGATGTAGAGGAGGGAGCGGAGGCTACTCTACAAAGTTTTGATTCACGAGCCCTAACCCACCTTGACAACTTAGAGGATGTGCAATTAGTTGATGCACATGAAGAAGGAAGCATGTTTGTCTCATGCATGCCTACATTTATGATGTTGGATAACCAAGGCTATTTGTTGTTGGTCAATATAACAAATTCACTAGACATCGATAAAGATTATAGTCTTATTATCTTGGCACAGTTTAGTGAGGTTGACTCAGGGTGGGTATCATATGAGATAGATTTGTATCCCTTGGCTAATTTTGCGATGGAAGATGCAAAGCTTATTACAAGCAATTAGATCCTTGAAAGCATTGAAGTTGAGGCCAAGGCTTATGAGCGGTGGCAATGGCCTACTGAAGAAGAAATAGTTGAAATAATTGAAAGGTTCGGCCTAGATAACATGGGAAAGTATAAGGTCTCAACTACACAAGAGGATCGGAGCGGCACAATACTATTGTGAATGGGACATTTACTTGAAAGTGATGGAAATCAACCAACATTTAATTTACTCTCTTTTTGTTCTTGGTCAATGATGGTTCTTGATTTTCTTTTCTAAAAATGTATCTTTGCAACTAAGTCATAGTGTACAGTGATGACTTCCTTATTTGAGAAGGGGGCTCAAGGAGCTCCAAGTCAACAGGGCACAAAAGAAGATGCAACTCTTTAATAATACATTGGCAAATTGGATCATACAAAGGTACTTACACACAAATACTATGTCCTGTGATGTATTGTAGAGAAAGATTGTATTCATATGAATGAATGATGTACATTGAAATGCACAAATACTTCAGTTTATTGTAGCCACTTAAACATTGCTAAAACCAATTGAAAAAAGTTCTGAAAACCTTTAACAACTCCTAGGCAATCTCCTATCCATCATCCCCTAGCTTTGAGCTCCTAGTGCCTTTGATGAATAAAAAATTTATGGGGAGCAAGAGGATGATCATTTAAAACTAGTGGTGATGTAGAACGATAGGCCTAAAAGTGTAACAAAATTACAGGACTACTATCACATGTCTCCAAGCTTCAAAAGGTCAACTTAATTCCTTAGTGTATGGTGCTCTCTTCTTGGCACTAGTGCAAAGCATCGAGTAAGAATAAAGAAGTTCCTTGTGGGAAATGTGGACATGGTGGACTAGTTTCCTTATAATTTGAAAATATTTTTTTGATATTCCAAGCTTACATGTATTCTTCGTGCCTTGCATGTAGGAAAAAACCCCTAAAAGGAAAGGATTCTTGCCACATATAGTTTCGTGGGAGATTGAAATCTCAAGGGATTGTAATAAAGGAATGGAACACTAAATAAAAAAGAATTGTTCTTTAGTGATCGATTTTTGAAGCTACAATAAGGATTGTGCAATGAACCTTGTTTAATAATATAAACAAGGATGGTGTTTGTGTATATCAAAACAATGGGATAGCATAAAGAGCTTAGATAATTAAAGACCATTGGATATGTAGGGTGGAAAGTGGGTGGATGTAGATCCCAACGACTCCATTCTAATGATTGGGTGGATATGATTACTTGCAATGGTTTTCTATGTTATTGCTTAGGATTAGAGCTCACTAGTCTTGACTAATGTAATAGGATAGAACCCAACCAACACTATTTTACAATTATGCCACAATAGAGAGGTTGATGCATAGCTCCCTTTATTTCATACTCTCCTTGAACCAAGTTTAATGTTGGTTATTCTCGTCGTTGAGAGGCTATGAAGTGGTCTCTTTATGAGGGGTGACAGATCCTTGAGTTTAGGAAGATCTTAGATGTTTAAGGACTCTCAAGTTCAATCCTTTTGGGTAATTGAGGCCTTGATCTTTTCCTATGAGGTGCACTCAAAGACTACACGACTTGGCTAAGTTTATGTACCCTATGGGGTTTAGACAATGCTCCTTGTGGAGAGGTATTCGAGTAACTACCAAACATTACTTGCTCTAGCCTAGCTAGGGAGAGGTATGTAACAAAATGAAAGTGAAATCCTTTTTTCCCTTTCGAGAACTAACAAAATCTCTCTCAAATTAAACCTATACTGTTTGCTATGGTTTCAAGAGGGGAGCAATCCATGGGAGTGAGCTAGGAGAGCATGCAAAATGGTGAAACAATAGGGAAGAGAGGAGCAAAAGGAAAGCTTTGCAAAAGTCCTTGTTCATCTCAAAACAACCCACCATGTATAACACCAAAAAGGCAAATATTTCTCAAACAAAAATTTTACTCATTGTACTAGACTAAGGAGAAAAAAGAGCTAAAATAATGGAGTAGAGGACTTTTTCCCTAAACTAGATCCAATTATGAAACCCCATCTAGTGTAGAAGCTTAGCAAGAAATGAAGCTCGAAGATCAATAAGAAATTTATCAAGTTGTTTTTGATGGAATTTTAGAGATAGAGGAAGAGTGAGAGTGCAAAACTTGCCAAGGTTGTAGATGCTTAGAATATGAACGTAAAGATATGCTTGTAGCTACAATTCTAACAAATGACTCGAAAATAATGTTAACAAAAGCTCAAGACTAAACTAATTATATTAGGTATTTAGTTTCTATACAAATTCATCAAATTCAATAAAACCAAGAATAATAAAAGGGTTGACATTAATTGAGAATAAAGCCTCTTCCATCCTACGAAATAGAATGTTTTCCTAGCAAAAAGTACATTGAAAAGACATGTACCCTCAAAATTATTGGAGCCTTGAAAAGAATTATTGCTAAGATGGGAGAGTAATCTCTTAAATGATATAGTCTACTAATCTCATGTATCATTTCTCTCAAAGAGCCAATCTCTCTCTCTCTCTCTCTCTCTCTCTCTCTCTCTCTCTCTCTCATGTGTATGTTTTTCATGGATGTTTTTGTACACATACATACATGCGCACACATATACACACCTATATGGTCTACAAGTATAACAAAGATTTGCCTTCATAGCTTTGCAAGATTATCACACATTTAATTCAATGACAATCGTGTGCGGATGTGCATTTTCTACTTATGTTTTTTTAGCAAATTGGTCATTCTAGCTCATTTAAGCTTGCAAATCTTCGATGGGATACATTACCACACAATAGGACTTTGTTACTTTTCCTTTGAAGTATCTAGGTGAGAAAGTATGGGTTTTCGTCTCCCTTTTGGGTGGGGTAGGGGACACCTAGAATTTAGATCACTACAAGAAAGTGTGCATGTGTGTGGTTGTGTCTTAACATGACTTCCATTAAGTGTATATGATCATGTGAAAGTTTGAACGCATATTGATAATATCTTGTATCCTATTAAGTCAATCATTGGTACATTGACCATTGATGTATGAAATGTGAGGAATACTAATGTTGCTCATTCTTTGTTGAATATGACATTTAACTAGCTCATCATTGTAGATGTAAGCAAATAAATGGAATAAGATTCCTCTTAGAGCTTGGAATGTGTTGGAAAATTGTTTATAGATCCTCCGAGAAAAGGGTTATTGGCCTCGTCTAAGAATTCTTCTTTAAATTGCTCTTCTGTAACACCTAAAAGAAGAAGAATACAATGGAAGTTAGTGAAAGACAATAACAATGATGCAATATACTTGTGAAACTTCAAATACTTTGCAAAACATAATAACTACGGGAGTAAATCTAGCAAACAAATGCTTAATACCTTTGTTCATAGCTGCAGTAGCAGAGAAGCCACCTTGCACCGTTTTTAAGAAGGTATCATAATAGTTAGCACCAGACCATGTTTGGTGTGCTAAGGTCTCAACTCCAAGAACACGCTCTCGCCGTTGAATTTTAGTCACATAGGCAAGCATTCCCCTTTCCATGAATCCCCTAGCCAATGTGTCTACAGCAAGAGCATTTGCATGGAATCCAGCTAGAGTGATAAATTGCCAAACATAACCGACCTTGGCAAGGTCAGAGATGAAGCTCTCCATGCGAGAATCTGAGAGTTGAGCTGCATCCCAATTGAAAGAGGGTGAAAGATTGTATGCAAACATCATATGTGGATATTGGGCCCTCACACCCTTACTAAAGCTCCGAGCTTGTGCATAGTCTGGCTTGGCTGTCTCCATCCAAAGCATATCTGCATATGGAGCATATGCACACCCGCGTGCAATAGCGGCATGAGTGCTCCCTTGGAAACGATAAAACCCTTCCCTAGTCCTTGGCAGGTCCCAATCCCAAAATACATCCTTAGCCCCGAGCTCCTCCCCTAATGTGCGGAG
Organism: Lygodium microphyllum; assembly: GCF_053477565.2. NCBI lineage: Eukaryota > Viridiplantae > Streptophyta > Polypodiopsida > Schizaeales > Lygodiaceae > Lygodium > Lygodium microphyllum. Next base: position 110,160,441 of record NC_141162.1, read on the forward strand.
GTCATAATAAGAAAGCTTATTAGCATGTAAGGCCAATTGCTTCAATCTATCTTGCTTCTCACACTCTTCAATGTCAAGTTGATAGATAGCATTTGCAAGGGCATCCTTGAACGTCATGAGGTGAGCTTGCGCAATCCAAGTGCTCTCTAGGACTTGAAGCTCATGCTCAGAGCATGCCCCCTTAGAAATGGCATCCCCAAGGGCAAGGGCAAGGGGTTGGGGCATGGGGTTAGAAGCCCCAAGTATGAAGGGGTGGTCCATGGGGTCAATATTGGATTGGAGGAGAGAGGCAGCCTCTGCATCGGTGCGGGCAATGAGGATAGTGCTTGCACCCATGATATCGAACTGTAGGCGAGCGGCCACAAGGCGAGCAATGTGCTCCGAGGTTGGAACAAGCACCTTGCCGGACATGTGACCACACTTCTTGGTAACAGATGCCTAGTCCAAAGCCAAAGAGAATGTCATTTTCAATGCAATCATATTACAATTACAACTCTTAGACATAAGATAGAATGCTTGTAAAATAAGAGTTTTGGTTATAAGGTTGTCCATTTGTATAACATTTGAATAGAAAGATGGATTTTGAAAGTTTGCAGTTACTTTGATTGGCTAGCAAAATTGGAACTACAAGATTGTCATTATATATGCATATATGTATATGTGTGTGCACACTTACACACACACACACATATACATACACATGCACACTCTCACACATATAATTCAAAATGGGATAGTTTCAAAGGTTGGCCTTATTTTGCATGGCATTAATTATAAGACCCTCATTTTGGTAGCAAGTGATAAGACCTACAATTCTAGACAAGACTTGAGTAGAAAAAACTGGCATGGTTGAGAGACTGACCTGGTCCTCGAGGTGGATGCCAGCGGCACCTCGCTCGACGAAGAGGCGGCAGAGCTTGGCGGTGGCGGTGGCGCCGCCGAATCCGGCGTCGCCGTCAGCGATGATGGGACGGAGGAAGTCGACGGCGGGGGGTGGGCGGGCGGCAGGGCGGTCGGCGACGGCGTCAGCGGCAGCGAGGCGGGCGGCGCGCTGGCGGCGGTCGTGGAACATTTGGGCTTTGAAGAGCTGGTCGACCTTGTTCGGCACGGTGTCGTAGGGGTAGTCGGCCAGGTCGGGGCCAGGCTCGTTGGTGGTGGTGTGGGTGGAGGAGCACTGCCAGCCCGATACGTAGATGGTGTCCAGGTACTTCGCCATCTGGACGACCTGGATTGGGTCCAGGCAGCCGAAGGTGCGAGAGGCGGTGTGGCTGGCCTGGTGCGCCTTGAGCAGCCGCCATAGCTTGGCGGCCATGGCGCTGGAGGGGTAGCTCTGGGGCAGGCTCCCCCGCAGGCCCACCACCTCCCTCGCCTTGTATGGCCTCCTCGTCTTTGAGAACCTCTCCCCCGTCCACCATTCCTCCACCTGCGCCACCTCTGCCTCAAACTGAGCTACCTCCTCCATGTCCATTATATTGGCTGCAGTCCTGCGATTGTTGCTGCACGAGAGAGAGAGAGACACACACACACACACACACACACACACACTCTCTCTCTCTCTCTCTCACTCACACACACAAACACACACACGCTCTTCTCTCTCTCTCAAGCGACTCCAAAGTACATAATATTCCCCTCAATGGGAAGATAGACGGTGCTTATATCCTCCTTAAGCTCCACCCACTGCAGCTAGAAGCTATCTATGTTCTTCTCGATCACAAACACATACATATAATATGTGTTTTCATACATACAATATGTGCTTTCATAAGAATGGATGTACAAAGAGGCAAAAAGTATTTAGTGGCCCCTTCCCCATACGACTCCACCAGGTGTAGCTAGAAGCTATCTATGTTCTTCTCAATCACAAACACATACATACAATATGTGCTTTCAAAAGAATGGGTGTACAAAGAGGCAAAAAGTGTTTAGTGGCCCCTTACCAAGACGACTCCTCTACCTTTCCCCCAAGGTTTCCCACATTGGGCCCAAACGATCTTCCACACAATTCCAAAAAAAAAGCTCCCATGATAGCTTTAGATACCTCAAAAGTTTCCCACATAACAATAATTCCATATGTCAAGAGAGGTTTTATGAGAGCTTTAGATACCTCAAAGGCATATCACTATGGAGTTATTTCATTGTTTACATTGATCATACATTCCATCCTCACATCATCATACACACTATCACACAAGTTCCATTACAAAGCTCATTAATCAAGAACTAGTAAATTAACTTGAAAGGAACACAATCCATTAGCAACCAAAGAGAATATTCATTTCTCTCTTCTTTGGTGCTCATCACTATTGAAGTAAAGTTGAGCAAGGCACAAGACCTATGCAACCCACCTCCTATGATAAAAGAAGGTTTACACAAAGACCAATGAATGCCTTTTGGAGTAATTTTTGTGTCATCATGCTCTAATGAAACTACTCTAGAAAAACGGTAATGTGCGACTCTTTGAGCCCTTGGCCTTTATCTTAAATGTAATGCAAACAAAGTTGATTGTCACATCATACAAATTGCTTCCAAGTAAAATTCCATCTTTATAAGAATAGAAATGTGTCATCATGTGATGTGAGTCCCACATAAGTTCTTTCGTCACACCAAGAAAGCACTTTTTGACTTGTGTATCCTCAAATGGGCACTTCAATATACATCCCATAAAAGAAAAGAGGGATACACATTTCATCTTCCTAGACTTCAAGAATTGAATTCTTGGACCCTTACTAAACAAAGTGTGTTTACACTGTAGATCGTGCTACAAGTCTATCAACAAGTTTGTGGCAATACAATAACTTCCTCCACGAACAAGTTGCCATGAATAATGCTCCACTTATGTGATGAATGTTCGGTTCATGTATTAGGGTACTACCAATTCCTTAATAAGATGAAAAATATATGCTATTAGTTTATTGGTAATAAGCAGCCTCTTTTTGTTGGGTGGGTGGTCATCACTCAAAAATTTGTTAAGTGTATCATTTAGATTCAATAAAAGAAATTTTAGGCAATTTTAATGCACGTAAGTGTATAATTTAATAGGAGTATTCACAAGTTCAAAAGAAAAATAATATATTTGATTCATGAAAAGATCACATCTAAGGGGTTTGAACATATCATAGTAAGGCTTTACATATACCAAGCCCATGAGGTATCATTTGAAAAGAAAAATACATATTCACATGATAAGCTATGATTTCATCCCCACTTCATTGTTGCACCCTATAAAGTCCATGCTTTCTTCAATTTTGATTTGTTTTCTATCATATAAGCTTAATTACTTTATGTGGGCACTATGAGGCATAGTGGGATTAGCTCTTGAAGTCAAATTTGTAAAGCTATTTTGATATAGACCTCTAAGTCATGACAACTTGTGCTACTTCTCTTACTTGTGGACACGTTTTCATAAGGCATTTATAGTTTCCACGTGCAAGAAATAAGTGTTCATTTTTCCAAGCAGTAAACACTTTTTTATGGAAACCATTATATTATTTCTCCATTGAGTCCAAACAACAACCAACACACAAATATGTAATTTTCAAAAAAAAGGAAAAAAATCTGTAAGATCCTTACATGTCAATCTTTGAGAAATCCTCCCTAAAGGCATGTTTACTAAAGAAACAAGATGAACATAGTAAGGTTCATGCATAAAATTGTCAAAGCTCAAATATTGACACTATTCTTACCTTTATCGATCATCTCAAATGGATGCCATACAAAAGTAAGAGAAAACATTACAAAACTTTTATATAAACTCATAGCTAGTTATTTACAATTTCTCATGGCCTTACACATTTTCTATGCTAGCATTCATTGTTACACAATCTTACCAAAGGAAGCCATCTCATTCTCTTAACTACAAGAGAAAAAGTCTCATGATAACACCATCTCCATGTCAGCTCAAAACAAGTACATGACCTACCTTTAGTAGCAATGGGAACAAGATCACAACCCAAAAACTTGCCAAGAAGCGATGGAGGGTTGTATGTACGCATGCTTCTAGCTTTGAGAAACAAGTTTAACAAAAGTGGATGGATTCCCTTTGTCAAATTCTAACAACTTGTCTCTTTTGCACATTTGCACAATAATATTTATGTGACCAAATGCAAAGCCAACTTCTATTAAGCGTATTCATAGTATGCATGTCCTTTTGCTTCATAGGCATACATATCATCTACTATCATCTTGTATGGAAACACCCTCACCCTTGACCTTGTTCCATGTGATCTCTTCCTTTAATCTTTCCTCCATCTATCTTTCCCACTTATTTTTGGGATCCTAAAAATTTCCTTTTGTCATGCACCCTTAGAGAAAGTCCATTCTTTACTTAATCAAAACTTATCCCCAAAAAAGCTTCGTTTCTCCTAAATTAAAGAAGGAATTGAGTGGTGCATTTTGATATCATGATGCTTTAACACTATGCTAATGCACCCTTTATAGTATCTTGCTAAAAATGAGCTCAATGGGTGTTGGGGGTAAAGGCACATGTGCCTAACCGCCCGTGTATTCATTACACTAAGAGTACCCACACACCTATACACGACAGGTGGTGAGTGCCCATCATATTGTGGGTAAAGGCACTTATGCCTAATTTCCCACGTATTCATTATTCTGATAGTACCTGCACAATTATACACTATATGTGGCAGTCATCCATCATTGTCACTTCAATCTTTATTCTTTCAGTGACATTTGAGTAAGGGAAGGTTGGTTACACATTATAACTGTTGGAGTTCCCACATCCTATGTCTCTTCCACCACCATAGTTTTTGCTTTCACTTGTGGGCTTTCCACTCAGGGCTTACCCCTTCAATTGATATCAAAGCTTTGGATTGGAGCTAAACCCAAATATTCCTTTAGCTTTCATTCGAAGAGCTATAGTAGAGGTTTCATTGGTAGCCATGGCTTCTTCACTTGAGGTATGATTTGCTTCTAGCTTCCTTGAGGTTCATCAAAGCTTGTTGGGACTTTATCCAAGGCTTCATTGAGCCTTCTACAAGCTACCTTGGTGATCATTATATTTAGTGTGGACAATAGTAATAATCACAGTCAGACAAACGTGTTTCAAGCAGCTTATGCTTGTCTTTCACAGTAGCTCCTCTCTTCCATGAAGCAACTCCATTGTTTGCTATATTACGCAGCAACACCTGGCTAGTTGTATTGAACATTGGTGAACCTCCTTTGTGCCCAACCCAACCCATATTTAGTCTAAACACGGGTCATGATAATAGTAGGCTGTGCTTGATCTGCTGCCCTAGCACTTGACCTTTCTTTTGCAACTCCTGTGGCTCTTGGCAAGACTTGGATGATTGGAAAACAATTCAACATTTCCCAAGCATCATTAGCTATCCTTTGAGCACTCTCCTTGAGATGTAATATCTCTATTGTCTGCTATTCATTATAGCAAACTTGCTATCCTACATTTGTGATATATCTTTGTTAGGGATTGAAGATCACTCCCACCTCTAACCTATGTTTGTATGCCTATGCGTTGTTGCTTAATCATTTGAGGATGTGTTGGCATGCTTTTGGGATTGATTGGAGCTCTCATTGACTTGATTTTGATAGTTGTCATACTGCTATATACTTTGGACAACATGTTGTAATAGCAATAGGACATACATTTTATTGACTATTTGAACTCCTAGTGCTCATTTGCACTACACATATGACATGTATTTGATGTTCAACACTTGATAGATTTTATGACATTGATTTGACATGCTTTGGGGCTGATTTTGAGCTTGCATTGACTAAATTTCTTGATATTTTTCCATTGTAAATAGTTTATACAGTAAGCATTTACTATGAAGCACTTTATGCCTATTATGGGTTCATACTTCTTGGGCTCTTTGCTAGTTGTTGTGATGCATGACATTGATTCTAGATGTCTTGATATGCTAATCAGATGCTTTTGAGCTGAGATTTGGGATTAGTAACCTTGACCTTGGCTATGCTTATCTATTATTGGATGCTCCTTTGGATACCACTGTAAGAGCTTGACCAAGATATTGAGTCTCATGCTTCCAGATGTATGTCATATGTGTCTTGGATGCTTGCACACTACAGATCTAATCTATTGAGCTTCTTTTTCTCGTCTAGCATTCACTCTTCATTCTAGTTGGAGCTTTCATGATGTTTGAATGTTACATAGAGCTTTAGACATTTGTAGTTGAGCTTGAGCTTACTTTCACCAATGAGCTTGAGCTTTCATGATGTTTTGGATGCTACATAGAGCTTTAGACAGTTGCAGTTGAGCTTGAGCTTACTTTCACCAAAATAAAATACTTGGCCATTCTATGGCTCGTCAATACAAAGTAACGAAAACATGCAGAGACAGGAATCAGCCAAAGAGTGCGGGAGATTCTCAATTTCAGGCGCACCTTCTGTTCTATGTTAACCCTTAGATGAACAAGGTGGAAAATCTGGAAAATCTAAAGCAGAAGATAAGGCCAAGGCAAAAGTGAAACAGAGGATGAAGGTGCGCCAATAAAAATACGGAAACACAAGAAGCGTAGAAAAGTCCTAAATCAAGGAGAAAGGCACACAAGAAAAATTGCAAGTCAATACTTTTGTAAGAGAGCGCAAGGTGCATCATGAATTATTTTAAGAGCACTGCCATGCAAATTGTAAAGGTAGATGGGTGGTAGAAAGGAAGCTAGGAAGATAGGAGGACAATGCGAAAAAGGGCCTAGGCCACGACCTCCCATGTAAAAAAGGGGATAACTGCCCAAAAGGGATTTAGGGTTTTGTATATGAAGTTCAAAAAGGGAATGAGAGCTCATTCTTTGGCGTGTGGCAACCAAAGGACTCTTCTTCTTCTCTTCTTCTCTTCTCTTGCTTGGTTGCTTGTGAGTGCTTGAGGGAGGGAGTGTGAGTGAATGAAGGAGTGAGTGTGTGAGGGTGAGGGATCTTGGAGGTGAAGCCCTCCACCATCTCCTCTCTTCTTCTTCTCTTCTCTTCTCTCGTCTTGTGCATGGCTATGGAGGATGGAACTTGGAGGAAGACGCTTGAGGATGCTTGAGTTTGTATCACGAATTGTGGAGCTATCAGAGTGCTTGAGAGAGGAAGAAACTCAATCAGGCATCAATGTAAGCCCACTACACTCGTAGAGAGAGATAGCGCATCGGCTATGTGAGGGGTAGTGATTAGTACTCGCTTGAAATGCTTGAAAGAATAAGAGGTCTGTGGGTCTTGGTGGTTTGAGCTCGCCTCTATATTTTATTTCTGTTACCGGGACCAATGGATTCAAGCTTGAGCGCTTGTGCGCTTAAATCGAGCGTCGAAGTAAGGGTTTTATCCCTGAACTAGAGCTAGACATAGATACGAGGTTTTGGGTTTTTAATCTGTGCTACACGTAAGTATTTTGGTTTTTGATGATTGGTTGAGTAGGAGAAATCATTTCAATACTTTGCTTTTGATTTTTGTTGCATTTAGAGTAGGATATGATGGAGAAATCGGAGTGAAAAGCTTAGGGTTCGCTGCTATAAAATAGGGATGAACATGTCATAAACAGGGGAAAAATGGGAAAAAGGAGTGCTTAGATGTGTCGGAGTTGCAAGGAACTGATTGGAAAGGCTAAGGTTGTGCTTAGCAAGGGTTTAAGGTCTTACGTAACCAGGGAAAGTCTCATTTGTAGTCCTGGCTTTGTGAGAGAGTGAGAGAGAGAGCTTGTAGGTCACGAGTTCACGACAGATTGATTAGAGTGTGTCAGAGTTTTCTGTGAGATTTAGGTACATGATACCCTTGTCCTACACCCTTACTTGCATTGGTGGTTGTGGCTTTAGAGTAGATATTTTTAGCAAATCGTAGTCAACACATGTTTTGACCGGCAGAATCGGGAGCTCTTCCCAGTGTTTGATTCCTAGAATCGGTCGTTTGATTCCGTAGAATTGGATGCTCAAACCAAAGATCTTGTTCGATCCATAAGATCAGTCACATAGAGTCGGACCTTCCAGAATCGAATGCTAAAAAATTAGACACGAAAATCTAACCTATCCGATCGAACAACCCACTTCCATCTGATTGCGAGAATCGAACATAGACTCACCACCTTGTTTGATTGGAAGCTCAACTATCTGATCGCGACAATCGGACCACGAAATTGGACCTAGTGACATGTCCGATCGGGGACACCTATTCGAATCGGACCAAGCATCCGTTTCCAATTTTGAGAATCGGATAATAGCCAAATCGGACCAACCCACGATGTTCGATGATCGAACACACCTTGTCCGATGGTGACAATTGGACTGACCCTGTCCAATTCCCAGAATTGGACACTGGTAAATTGGATGTTCGATTTTCAAAATTGGACTCTGGTAAATTAGACACAACCTGAGAGAAAAAATCTAGAAATTTGGCAAACCTCGACCAATGAAGAGTGTGACCCACGTCGGAAGAACCCATCGAATGTGTCACAGGTAGTGACAGACCTAGAAATTGTGGCCGAATAACTAGGAATCGTGCAGCACAGCGTGCTTCCACAAACCTGACATGCTTGGTGCTATGGGCTGGTTGTAATACCCCAAATTGACCTTGAGCAAGTTAAATGACATAGAGTAGCGAAAAACCCTATAAGCTGGTGAGGACAACCAAAAACTAAACATACAATCCTACCAGGCCAACACATAAACAAGAGCACTAAGAGCTATGTAGACACTTTGTTTTCTCACTCACTCAGATTTCCAGCACTCAAAACATACTTGAGAAGAGTTAAAAGCTTGATTTCATAGAGTGCATAGAAAAGAATGCACATGCATACACACGCACAACATGAGGGTAAGTTGAGGACTGGTTGTAATTAACAAGGAACTCAACCAGCATAAGAACTTGAAGGAACCCACCAGTAAAACAGAAGATCCCAAGACATAGATAGGTGATCAAGTCCCCAAAAGTAGGACCAAGCAAAGAATACAACTAGAAAGATGGACACTATCGTGGAGGTGGATCTATCCGACCTCCTCAACTTGATCAAAAACTTGGTAGAATAGGAAGTCTTGGACATGGAAGAGGGCAGCTCAGGCTGTAGAAGCAACAAAGAACTTGACCTAGGAAATTTTTATGAGGCTATCCAGTAGTTAGTGAACAAATATGATGCTCAAACCCGGCTAGGACACCACGGTAGACTTGCATAGGACATCATAGGGGATCTTGAGGAGGAGAGGAAGCTAGCACGTAGGGCTTTGCAAGGCCTAGTCGCGTACAACTAGGATCAGCAAACTAGGAGCTTACACTAGAGCATGGAAATGCAAGAGATCTAAAGAGTGCTAGCCCTAACAGGCAGAAATCAGTTAGAGAGTGAGAGAGTGCTAGAAGGAGACCTCACACTGAGTGAGCTTTTGATGAAACAATTCCTAGATAACACGGCATTAGAGCAGAGTGCTACCCCAGTAGCAACATCACTACTAGCGGGATTAGGAGTCAACCAAGGCTCTAAGAGTCAATTGAAAATTCCTGTGGTAGCAAAGTAGCTGGAAAAATATCAAGCAAACAATGACCCATACAGCTTTGTGGAGTAGCTCCAGCAGGTCTATGAGGCCAACAGCCTCACTGATCCTACTCAATGCTCCCAAGCTTTCGAACTGTGCTTAGGTGACAAGGGCCGGATTTGGTACATGAGTTTGGATGCTGCGGAGCGTGCCAATTTCAATGGTTTGAAAAATCTCTTCATTAAGAGATTTTTCAAACCTGGGTACTCCAATAACTTGCTAGTGCAACTTATGAACATCAAGTAGAAAGAGAAAGAGGACATTCAAGATTATGTGACCCATGTGAGGAGCCTCTTCAAGAGAATCCCCATGGGCAAGAGACTAACCGAAAGAGCGGTGTCCAGAGTATTCATTAATGGAATACGAAGTGAAGAGCTCTACAAAGACTTGACCGGCAACTTGAGCTTGCAGCGAGATGCATTGGCAAGGGTCTTTGAAGAAGCCATTAGAGTGGATGAACAACTCAAGGAGAGAAGATCTAGAGGCTCGAATCAAGAAGAGTCCAGTGCCAAGAATTGCGAGAGGGCCTTAACATTGAGTGAAAGACTAGGCCCAAGCGCTTAGGATAAAGGGAAGGGCACAGATTCAAGACAAGAGCTAGCAGAGATGAAGATGGAAATATCCAAATTGCAGGAGATGATGAGATGTCCAACGCACCCACATGTCCAATGCATGCATTGTAGCGGAAACCACCTTATAGTCGAGTGTCAAGACCTTAGGTTATGACCTTGTGCTAATTGTGGTATGTTCGGCCATGATGACATGCATTGCTGACTACCCTGAAGACTCCCATACCCTCAGCCTTACGGTCAACCCTACCTTGTGAACAGGCCACCAAACCTCTTTGGAAGGGGAGCTCCATTGGCTCTCCCAACATCTAATGACACTAAGCCAACCATCCCTAGGATGGAGATATGAGAAAAGATACAAGATCTAGAGCATGGTAGTGGCTATGGTGGATCGAAGAGGAAGATTAAGCTCATGATGACATAGACACGACTTGACCTATTACACAAGTGAATTAGGTTCCAAGATTGAAGCTTGGACTCATAAACACAATCTTGTGTATAAGACTGACAATGACCAAGACACTAACTGAAATGGAAAAGCTTCATGATATTGCATTCATTATATATCATAAAGTGGTAGTCAAGTACAATGCTTTATAGTTGTCTCTGGAGCATCTTCAAGGTCTTCAGATAAGATCATTGATTGCTCTTTTGTGTAGACAGCTCCAATACTACCTACAAGTGATGCAAACAAGACTTCTATGTACTGCAAGTGAGTAACAAAGTAAAGTTGCTTTGCATCCACATTAAGATCTTCTTATTCGTCATTGTCATGACCAAGAATCAACAGCAAATCAACTCTAGAATTCTCAAATTTCATAAGTGGAAGAGCATATTACAGTGTGTCAAGAGACACAAGTAATGACAATGTGATAACACACTATGTAAAGACTATGTCGTATGAGTTGATGTCGAACTTGAATCTTCTTAATTCGGGATCGTCGATCCTTCTTCAATCTCTCTAGGTCCTTCCCCTCTTTGATTTGATGCTGGGATAGTAGATTAGAGTGGGAATGGGTTGCTCCAGGTGGCAGGAGAGAGAGAATGATGAGATTTTTGAGCTTAGGTAAAAATGGCTATGGAGTCACAATTAGGGTTTTTGATAGTGGCTTGGTTTTTTTGACATTGCAGGAGCTATACTAGATGATTTTTGAAACTTTTTTTATGAAAATGAAGCTGACTTGATGGGCTATCAATGCCCTATGTTCACAGGATACATCATGCAATGCAGGAGACAATTCGTCAGTACGAACAACACGTAGGTGTAAACAGGGCATCGATGGAAAATCCACGCAATGCTGGAGTTAGGGAGGATCAATGTCTTATTGTGATGTACCAAGTAGGAGTGCCCTAAAGTGATGAAGAGATCCTCAGAAGAAATTGTGAGCTGAAATGGCCTCTACTGTGAGATCCAGGGACTCCAAGCAGGGTATGTCCTACAGGTCACAGTTGCAAGCTATGGCAGTGATTGAGAATTTTGACAATGCTGAGCCTATGGTTGCTTGGTGTCAGCAATTGAAGTGTCAAAAATAAGCTATGGAAGTAGGAGAACACTTTTCTAGAAGGAAGCTCCAGGATTAGTTAAATTATTCTACAACATATGTAAATATAATCTTATATATAACTAATCGAATCAACAAATTGTTATAGTTTAGTATTAAAGACTTGCTTATCATCATCCATATATATGTAGGATTCAGATAATGTACTACCAATTATGCGACTACAGCTATCAAAGTAGTCCAACTATAGAATTGAATCAATAATTAAGCATTCTCTATGCTCATACAAAGAAACCTCACACAAAACATGTTTGACTTAACTTGAAAAAATTGCCTAATGAAGGTTACGGGATTTGATGAAGGTCATGGAATTTTTGTGTATGTTCAACTCCTCTACAACGTGCATGACCTTTTGCCATATCTTGTGAAGGGCAAGCTAGTCTAAAAGAGATAAGGTTTGACCTTACATGGTATAGTTGTATTTTAGTCATAGATATCTATACTACTTTACTATTTGAGCTTCATGTTCAGGAGGCACCAAAGCACCGGAGTGAACCAAGATCCAATACCAAATCATGTACCATGTATCATGTACCAATGCAAAAGGTGGAACGGTAGAATTTGAATTGGCCAACTCCTCATTAATGAAAAAGGTGGAAAGGTGGTGATTGCTCATGATTGGTACATCGTCTCTTTCCTCATCACTCATCTCTCTCTCTCTCTCTCTCTAGCAAAGGCATGAGTAGCAAAGGAGCAGAGGTAGGTGAGTCCCTCTCTCTCTCAGTCAGTCAGTCAGTCTCTCTCTCTCTCAGTGTGTGTCAATGTGTCAAGTTGAGAGATATTGTCACCTGTGACAACCATGTTCTTCCGTTCCCTTCTTTGTCAATGCATCGAGTGTATACATTCAATTGTGCATGATGGTTAGTTGTAGGATGTAGAAAAGCACAACAAAAATAGTTATAGAGAGAGAGCACTTGAGAATTGTTAGGTTGCCACATCATGGGAGTTAGTGGGATGCCAGGACGCCAGCTACCACCAGAAGCAATAGGGCCCAACTGCTAGATCCCACCATTGATATATATATATATAGTTTACTTAGTATAGTTTAATTTATTATGTTACTCTTTGTTAGTATTCTGGTTGCATGCTTGTGAGCAAACTAGCTTTGTTTATGAGTATTGATCTTTTGGATAGTTTTTAATAACTATTGTCCAGGTTGGTGATCTCTCTCTCTCTCTCTCTCTCTAACTAAACTAATAAAAAATAAACCAATAAATACAAAAAAGTAAAATTATAACTTGAAAGAGAGAGAGAGAGAGAGAGAGAGAGAGAGAGAGAGAGAGAGAGAGAGAGAGAGAGAGAGAGAGAGAGAGAGAGAGAGAGAGAGAGAGAGAGAGAGAGAGAGAGAGAGAGAGAGAGAGAGAGAGAGAGAGAGAGAGAGAGTTTTGTTTATGTTAGCGTCAGTTTTATCAATAGGTTAGTTGGTTTTGTTAGTAGATCAGTTATTAGTTTCTTCTTCTTCTTCTTCTTCTTCTTTTTCTTCTATTTCTTCTATTTCTTCTATTTCTTCTATTTCTTCTATTTCTTCTATCTATGTGTGTGTGTGTGTGTGTGTCAAGTTTCGAGACAGTGTCACCTGTGACAACTATGTTCTTCCCTTCATAGTGACTAAATGTCGCTCTTGATGATACCCTTTGCACCATGTATTCTATTGCATCACATCTCTTCCACCTCTTGTAGTACACTAGATATTTTTGAGATTCAAACTCATTAGTCTTATGTCAATTGTCTACCTTAGTTGAATAAAGTTAAGTCGCATTGACTTAACCATGGTTAGATCTAGGTCATTTGATCTTTTGTATGTGTGTTGTACACAGTTGACTTGACTGTGTTGAAGAAATGGGATGAATAGGAGCATGACTTCTACCCTTCCTGCCTGTGCCTTTGTCCATCTCTCTCTCTCATTCTCTAATATGGTATCAAAGCTTGAATGGCACCTTCTCTAATGATTTCTTGCCGTATGTATTCATCTAAGCATGAAAAGTTTTTTCAGGCAATCACAGGCATGTACTTGAGCAATGGGTGTTCTTGATGTAACAAGTCCAATTAGCACATGGATTGAATCTTCATTAGCCACAGTTTCTCGAATCTAAGGAATGCTAGCAAGGTTTCGAAGTGTGCCCGTAGCAGCTACCTATGTACCAGGAGTAGCCTCCAATCAAGATTGCCATAAATCAGCACAAATCCTATAGATTTTCCACCCCAAACTGAGTTCGGAAGCCAAAGACAGACTGTCTGAGGATCTCTAACTTCTATAGCTTAGCAAGATTCTCTTTCAATTCTGCCTTTGAAACATTTGGCTGCCTAGGATGAAGCACATCCACTATACATTGCTTGCAGGAAAGTAAGCGGTTAGTCATGAACTTGCGTGGATGCACGGTGTAGGATTTGAGACCCACCATGGCGAAGACGAAGGGAGACAGTCATCTTGCTTGATGCTGTAGCTAATACTCCACCTCGACCCTGCGCACTCCTTTCCACGAAGCTTAATATGTTCAGCAATGAGGCACAATTTGAGAAGCCTTTGGTGTATGCATGATATATCCATTGGCATGAATCTTGGTCTTCCTCATGATTTGCTTTGATGGACAACAGATATAGGGAGGCATCAACTAAAGCTCATAATAGTCCAATGTAATATTCCCTGTTAGTAATTCAGAGAGGTTGCAGACTACAACCTTTCAGCTAAGCAGCTGGGCAGATCAATTACATAGCCGGTTTCAATGCTTACTCAGATGATCATTTATGATGTACTGTGGTAAAATGCAGTGATTGGTCAGGAGTGAGTAGCTTCAAAAGAATCACCACAAATCTGCAGTAAGCATGGACTTTGAGCTCAAATCAATTCTAACTTCCTCGAGGACATCAATTAGACTAATCTCAGACTCACTTCGTCCAGGACATCAATTAGACTAATCTCAGATTCATTCAAGGATGTGAGATGCTTCTCTATACATGACAGAGCTATTTTAGTTGCAAAAGTCTTGAGTTTGATTTATGTGTTTCCATGTGGCAGCATGACCCAGATTGTAAAGGTTTTTTAGTTTGAGAAGCTTGATGCATTGTAACAGCAGTTGAATGGGAATAGGAGTACATGTATTGGCTGAGAATGCAATAATGGTCATTGCTGGCAGTTTTACAGTAAAAATTGGTTGCACTACAGACCACTGAAATATATTTGCCTGCTGACATTTTGAGAAACTGAGTGGTTTTGTAAAGGTGGAATGTTGTGAGCATTAAATGCTCAGTTTTGAATTGATTTACTACAATTTTTGCAATGGGGCTGACTACTAACAGTTTCTGGCGATCATGTGTGGCATTGTTGGCCTGAAGAGCTAGACAAGCATTGGTGTCTATTGAGTTATGTATTGACTCCCAGAGGTTGTGACACCTCGTTGTTGTGGTTTATGACTTGTTTCAACTGAGAATAACCTCATTTCAATAGAGAATACACAGTTGGTTACTTACAGATTGTTGATTATAAATTGTTATTAGCCATTGAATGATGCATATGCCTACATGTTTACTGATCAAACAATGCTACTTGGTTGGAATGCTATTACATTTAGATGCTTTTCCACATGTTTGGAAATGTATGATATTGTTGTGAACTAAAATCTACTGGTTTTGCAAAACTGAAGACCTTGAAATGGCAAACACAGGAGAGAAGGACACTATCACTCAAATAGTTGGTGAGAAGCTAGACTATAACAATTTTGTTCTATAGAAATTTAGGATGTCTAATTTCTTAATTGGAAGAGGCTATTGGGACCTAGTCACAGGTCTTGAAGATGAGCCCCAACTAACGGAGGATAGACCTCCAACATAGGATCAATTAAAGGCACACAAGACATGGTTGGAAAAGGCTAGTAAGGTCTTGCATTGGCTGTCATTATGTGTGTCAGACACAAAAGCTATGCAAATTGTAAACTGTACTTCACCAAAAGTTGCTTGGGACTTATTGATGAAGAATTATGGGCATGTCACTCATGTGAGAAAGACACAATTGAAGCAAAAATTCAGCCACATATCCTGGAATGGAAGGTCTATCGAAGACTATGTCAGTGAGATAAGAACCATTGCAGAACAACTAGGCTCAATTGGAGCTGAAGTTGAGGATGATGATTTGGTGGCCACTACCCTCCACAGACTTGGATAGGAATATAAGCAGTTTGACACTTCCATATTAGTACGTCAGGAGCAGCCTAAATTTGATGAACTTGTGGCACTTCTATTGCATGAAGAAGTGAAACTTGTACTCAATACAAGTTCCAGTGGGTCAAAAAACAATAGGGAAAATGTCTACTACTCAAATCAAAGGGGTAGAGGTGGAAGAGGAAGATCAAATTTTAGAGCAAGAGGTGCTGGAAATGCATATGCAGCCCGTGGACATCAAGCTACTGGATGGAAAAATAGACAGCCTCAAGCAAATAGAGGTGCCTCAAATGCTTGTGGAAGAGGGGGTTATTCAGCTAGAGGAAGAGGAACTTGGCAATAGCCTCAAATGAGTCATGGACATCAATCAAATGCAAATAAGGATTGCCATTATTGTGGAAAATACGAGCATGTAGCTAAGGATTTCTACAAGAAGCAGAATGATCAGAGAGCAAGAGGGAAGTAACATGGTAATTATGCTTCCTCTAGTGGTATGTAGGAGGATGACATGTAATTTGCTATGCAACATGTGACAAAAGGGTTGCCTACGCAAGACAAAGTAGATGATGTGTGGTATATAGACTCAAGGGCATCTAACCACATGACTCCTCATGGAGAGTGGTTTGACACATTGGTAGAAGGTGCTCATGGATATGTTTGCATAGGGGATGATACGCAACATGACATTATGCATACAGGTACTATTCCCTTGATGATGCATGGTGACAAGAAAAAGAGTCTCTAGGATGTGTTACATGTACCCTCCATAACCAAAAACTTGCTTTCTGTGGGACAAATGGCTAAAAAAAATCTACAACTTAGATTCAATAGAGATGGATGCTACATTGAAGAGTATGGTCAAGGATGCAAAATCATTGCTAAAGGCAAAAGAAATGGTAGGATGTTTACATTGGATACAAAAATTCCAGCATTAAATGTTGCTATGTACTCACATGACAATGCTACAATAAGGGACATTGAGATATGGCATAAAATGATTGATCATGTAAATGTTCAAAAGCTAAAGATTATGCAGCATAAGCAAGTTGTAATTGGACTCCCTAAGTTCAAGCATGTGGAATTGGGACATGTATTGTAGCACATATTATATGCTCATGGATCATATTTTTTGGAGAAATATGGGTCTTTAGAAATGTGGAGCATCCAAGGTATGTAAAAGTGTCATTACTAGGCTTATGGTGCATATTTCAAGAACACTTGTCATAGAGGTGGTTGTGTTAAGAAATGCTACCTTGTAGAAACCTTTGACTGGTTTCATAGATGCACCTTTATCGCACTTGAGAATGCTAAGGCTACCACATTTGTGAAATCTCTCAAGCAACAAATCCACATGCATAATAAGGAAAAGTGGTGAAACACATATGCAGTGATTACACATTCGGCATGGTACATGACAAGGCGAAGGGAAGGGTCAAAATGGACACATATGTAAAACCATGTGTGAACTTCCCTTAAACCCTAATACTGGGTTTCATATACATAGAGCTCTTATAGCTCATTTCCTATTTCATACTTCTATTATTGTCTTCTCTTCTTCTCTTCTAATCTAGCTCATGGCCTGCACCAAGTAAACTATGTAATAACATCCACTACTAGGACAAGGCCAAGGATAAGTTTTCACCTCTTCACCTTGGCAAGGCAAAGAGATCCCCAATTTTACATGATGAAATGACTCCAATAGTAGCACAACCTTGTTATTACCATGTCCCCCCCCCCCCCCTCCCCAACATCCAAAAAGGCTCAAAGACCCTCCCTCAATCGGTCTTGGAGTATTTGAAAAGAGCTTGCAAGCAAGAATCTTGTTTCGAAGAGGAAGAATCAAACAAGGATGTGGAATCTGACAACAACAAGCTGAAGAACAATGAGGGTGATGCCTCTACAGATGAGAAAGATGGAAATAGTGATGATGAGGACAACATTGAAAACAACATCAATAGGCCCTAGGATAGGCTAGAATGGCTAGAGGCTAGTGGAGAAGCAACCAAGGGACACTCAACAGGTGGTAAGGGCCCCATGCCATGCCCCCAGCTAAAACCAAAGTGAGCCAGATAACTTCCTCCTCCTTCTCTAGTACCCCTCCTCCTCCCCACTCTAGAACCGGCCCTTGCTAAGCAACCCCCACTTGAGCCCCAACCCCAAGCCCATCAAGCACAATGATGAAAAGCATGGCGAGGCCCAACGAGATGAGTCCCAGGGAAAAGACTAAACTAGAGGAAGAACTATCACCTAGTGGCCTTAGGGAGATTTACGAATACTAGAAGAGCACGGACCTATTGATGAAAAAAGTGCCATTTGTACACTTAGTGAAGAAAATATTTCACAATAACGTATTAGAGAATTTGGAAATCTCTGAAGTTCTACTTTCAAATAAGGGGTAAATATTTGACCAAGTGGCTAAATCTTAACCCCATATTTGAGAGCGGGACTTGGGGGGGATTGCTTATATAGTATCTAGGAAAATTTTCACCTACAAGTGAGAGGATAAGATTAGACCATGTGTCCAAATATTAATCACATTAGGAATTTTCAAACTTTATGAAAATTCCCAAATTCCTGAGAATATGTGGTTTCATTGTTATGGATATCAATTTCACATGTAAGGAATTGCAGTGGAGGCTATTCATGAAGTTGCAGAATCGTAACTTGTCACTCTTTTTTAGGACACATATCTCTGTAGAATTCATGCCAAGTGGGTGACCATCATATCGAGAGACAGTTGGCTAGATGGATAAGAGGAGAGAGAGATTAGAGCTTTTCTAACACATTGCAATACAACAATATTCTCTCGATATCTCTAGCAAAGAGAAGAAGAAGCTTCTATTGGAATTAGTCCCCCTATACCTTGCTAGGCAACACTTTGTATAAGAGAGGAAAAGATGAAGTGATACAGAGATGTGTTGTGAGAGAAAAGATCAGGATCATGATGAAAGCATGTCATGATGAGCTATGTGGTGGAATCTTTGTGTGAGAAGCAACAGCTAGAAAGGCTTTGCTCACAAGTTATTGGTGGCCTACACTGCATAAGGATGTCTATGACTATTGCAAGCATTGTGATGCCTATCAAAATGAATGGGAAAGCCTACCAAAACTAGTGCCATGCCACTGTAGCCTATCCTTCCCTTGAAGTTATTCAAGAAGTGGGGTAATGACTTTGTGGGCCCAATCAACCCTCCAACCAAAAGAAAGAAGAATAGGTACATCTTGGTATGTAGTAGGGACTATGTGATGAAGTGGTGTAAAGCCAAAGCTCTCAACATAATGATGGTAACAGCATGGCTTTATTCTTGTAAGAGAATATTATTGCCCATTTTGGTAATCCCTTAGAGCTTGTCTTTGCTGATAGAGGCACTCACTTTCTAAACAAGATCATAGAAGAGCTAATAGATATCTATAAGATCTGCCACCACAAGTCCATAACCTACTACCCCAAAGCTAACAACCAAGTTGAAGTTACCAATCACATCATTTATTCGATCATAATGACAAGGAATAGTGTTGCACATCACCGCAACTAGGATGATTGAGTTACAAAGGCCCTATAGGCATACAGAATCTCCCATAAGGCTGCTACAAGATAGACACCTTTCTAGGTGGTGTATGGCATAGTAGCCATCTTTGTTGTCGAGTTAGATCTATTCTCTTTGTGAGTGGATATCAAAGAGCACTTGGGAGATGATGAGTCCCTACAACATCAACTCCTACACTTGGAATGATGGATGAAATATGACAGATGGCCTTACAGAGTATGGAAGCCACAGAGGCTTGACGAAAAGCTTACCATGATAGCTTCATCAAGCACAAAGTATTCAAGGAAGAAAACCTAGTCCTCGCCTATGATTCCCACTTTGGCAAGTTTCTAGAAAGGCTCCAATAGCGTTGGATGGACCCCTACAAGGTACTTGTTGTCCATCCTAACGGCTTTGTCCAAGTGTAAGTCATCGATGGCTCTAATGATTCCTTCCTAATTAATGGTTACCGCCTGAAGATATATTTCCCCCCTAGGGATCTTGATAATCACAACCAACAATCCCTCTCCCTCTTGGGCATCGCTCCTTACTACTTCTCATGTTGCTACTGATATCTATTATTCTCATTCTGACGAGGTGGCATCATTCTTTTAGTGCCTCACCTCCACTTCTCGCCCTTGTTCTATTACCTTTCTTTTCAATCCAACAAATGTGGCAAGGATGGTTACGATGCATGATGCTTTTATAATTTACCTGAAGAAAGAAAAGAGAAAAAAAAGAATAAAATAGGTCATGTAGAGGGAGCTCATGCTCAACTGCCAAGACCCACGGACCGCTTATTGTTTCAAGAGTTTCAAGTGAGCTCTAATGGCTATCTCTCACCTAGCTGACACGCCGTCGATCCTACGAGTGTAATGAGCTTACCTTGATGCCGAAATGAGTTGCCTCCTCTCTCACACACGCCGGTAGCTCCATGATCCTAGATGCTTTCTCAAGCATCCTCAAGCCTCCTCCATCTCTCCAAGCTCCATCCACCATAGCCGTGCGTGGAGAAAAGAAAAGAGAAGAGAAGAGAAGAAGAGAAGAGGAGATGGTGAAGAGCTTCACCCTCTTGATCCCTCACTCCCACATACTCACTCACTCTCACACACTCACTCCCTCACACTCTCACACACACTCTCTCAAGCGCACACACAAGCAAGGAAAAGAGAAGAAGAGAACTCTTGTTAGCCACACACCAAAAGAATGAGCTTCCATTCACTTTTTGAACTTTATATACAAGCCCTAAAATCCCATGGGCACCCATCCCTTTTTTACATGACCAACCGTTGTGGCAAGGTCCTTTCTCTATTTCCCTCTTCTAGCCTTATGCCTCTAGCCTACACTCATCTAATATTTTACAATTGGCAGAGGAGGGAGCCTGGCACTCTTTTACAAGAGTTTTTAGAGCTTTTTGAGGCGCCTTTCATTTAAAATTGTACTTTTTGCCCCAGCTTAGCTTTAGAGGCCGGCTGCATGTCTTTGCTCTTTTTCCATATTTTTTTTGCTTTTTCCTTCATTTCTCCACGATCTTTCTCCACCATCTCGACTTGGGGTTAACATTATCCCCCTCCGAGACGGGTGCCAGTCCCATGGCACTTCTGGCTGTTGTTGGGGAATGGTAGGCAGTTGATAAATTGCTCGAGTGAGGTAGGGCCACATGTAGACTCGGGTGCTTGTGGAAGCTTGATAATGATGTTTATTGGAGAAGCCAATTGGATGCCAAGTGGATGATGGGGGCCTCTGAAGTTGGTGGTTTGTCACCTTTTGTAATGCCTAAAAGGAGAAGGTGTGGTGTGCTACCTAAGGGGAGTGTCTACCTTATTGTGTGGTGCATCGTGCTTATGCTAGTGGAATGGGGAGGTGGATCTAACCACAGGCAAGCTTGGGTGACGTCTCACACTTGAGGATCCCATTCGTGGAAAGGGAGGTGTGGTGCAAGTAGCTTAGGATGACAGGTCTAACCATAGGTGAGTGTTACCTCCCTAGGTACGTCTGACAACACCTAGAAACAATGCCTAGCATTGCAAAAAAAAGTACCTGGCTAGCCTAAACCCCGAGAAAATTTATGCGATAGGGTTTGAAGAAGTAACACAACAAGGAGACCGGTAGGGGGATGAAGCTGAACTTCAATTCGATATGGGAAGGTTTAGAGAAGAGGTGATCTCACAGCCCCCCTCGCTGCATTCCCAAGAGCAACAACCGGTCGACACATCTGCGGAAAGACAAGCCACGCTCAGGGAAAGAAGGAAAAAGTTATTAAAAGAAACCAGAAAGTAGCTAAGGGCCAAGCCAATCGTGCAGCCGTCTATGCCCCTCCCACCATGTCTTGATGACATTCCCGCAGGATTCCACGCAGAACTGGTAGTTTGGGAGTGATAGGAAAGAGAAAAAGAGCCATTCACTTTCAACTTTCTCATGCCCAACAGTCTGCGGAGGTTCTTACCACTCAAGGTGATGGAGGAGGTGATTGGGATTGGTAGCCGACTAGGATAGAAGTGGCTGGAAGAAAGAGAGAAGAACCCCACTCTTTGGGGAACTGAAGAAGCTGAATTCTGGCAAAATAAAGTGTTTGAAGTGCCACATTCCATGCAAGATTATAATTGCCAACCTCTATGGAGGAGGCGGGTGTGTGACATCAGCATGCTCGCCTGGATGGCTTTTTGCAACACCCTGCCCTACGAGAGGAACAACCCCACGTTTATGGCATACCCTCGTAGGGTAGGAGTGGATTTTGATGCCACCCTCCACGGGCGATATGAGTTTCCCATTATCTATAACTCTAATGTTGTCTCTTTTGAACACGCCCTCATCTTCAACTCAGAATGCTTGGATGACTCCATGACTCACTTCCTCGCCGACTTATCCTCTTGCCTTGATCCAGCTTTCATAACTACATGTAATTATCTTAGGCTTCTTAAATTATTACTTAAGCAGGACTCGATTTCGCAAGAACGTGGCCTGCCTCCCCTCTTCTTTGATCCTAATGCCATCGACAGCTATGCCATGGCGCGCCTAATGATGAGGGCTAGCCTCCTCTCCCTTCTTTTTGCAGCTCTCCTGGAAGACATGAATGCCAGCCAGTTCACCAGATGTAATCATCCCTTCCTCTCCACCACTTCACTTCACATTCGCATGAATCTTAAAGGATACATACAGAGCTGGCAATTTTTGAGCAAATCCATCCGACCTCCTTCTCCACCTAATTCAGACGATGAGAATTAGGCACTGGCTATCATCCTACTAGTGTAATACTTATCTAAATAATAATCTATTTATTTTTTAAAAGAAGAAGAAGCAAAATAAGAAAAAGAAAACATGAAAGAAAAAGCAAGAAGAACATCACATCATGACATGGAAAAAATGGCTCACTTGAAGAAGCACTTAGCACCACATAAAACACAATCACTGCACCTAGGGATCCTCAAGTTAGCCACGCCCGGTGGCTTCGGTCGGTCGGCTCTGCTCCTAACCCCCTAGCCCTTTTAATCCCCCACTTCATGCTTAGGGCTCATCAAGGGTAGGACGTTGACTGGCCAAAGACCAAGCCACTTTTAACCCAGATGTCAAGCCAACTCCTAGGAGTTGTTGCACTAAATAGGTGATATTGATAACTAATTTCTATGATTTGTACTAGCCTTCCTCAATAGTTACGACACTCGTTTGTAGTAGTCCAACTAATTTAATATCGAAAACTCAAAAAGTTTTCTTAATCTTGCTCTTCATCTCTATTTCTATACTGGACGCTTAAATACTAACCCTAGGATTTTAATCCCTTCGCGAATTAACTTCAAAGCATAAACCCTATAGTTCTTTCTCATTCCTTTTATTATCAAATCAACTAACATCCCTCAATCCCATAAACTCTAATTTTATTTAAAAAAATTCTTTTTCTAATGTTGATATAACTTAATACCTCGTCAACACTTTTAATTTGCATAAAGTTAGACACATCATCTTTTATATTAATAATGTTCAAACAAATAGATAACATCAAATTAATTTTATTTTTCTCTAACCCTAAGAAATTTTCATAAAACAGCCAAAATTATATTCTTAGGTTTTCTATAGAAGATCCTAATTTTTGGTTGAATTAAAAACATGATTTTTATCAAAAAATAATGTAATGTTCATCCAAAATAACTATTTTTGATTTTTAAGATATAGTAATCAGTTTCCAAAAATTCTAGAAAAAATTAAAAATACTTCCAAAAAATACATAATTTATCAAAAAAATATCACATCTCATAATTGTTTAACCAAATATTTCATAAAAATTTATCTATATCATTTTTAAGCCATTTAAAATATTTTTAAAAGTTTTTGATTTTTAAAATAAAATAAGACCTACATAAATTCAAAAAACTATCTAGAGTTGAAATTGAGATTTAAAGGTATTTTATAAAAGTTTCAAACTAAAGAAATATTTATGTAAAATTATTTTTTAATGTTAAACAAGTTAAGGTACTTATGTAAAGTACGAGATTCGTAATTGCGTCTTTGGGAGCCGTGTCCTTTGTAGTCCAGCAAAGGGGAGTCTATCCAATCGTTCCCAATGGTGAGCTCATCATTTTCCCTCTCCCAAGAGATCAATTGGTCAATTGCATTGTTGCCATGGAAAAGCCACTTGTAACTCTTTTAAGACTTAATCTTGATTAAGTCCAAACATACGAGCTTAGCTTCCATGGTTTTATGTTGACGACTAAGAGAGAAGAGAAGAGAAAGGCTCCAAAATGGAGGTAGAAGGAGAAGACATGGTAATGGCTATGGAATAGGCATGGGCTTCAATTCTCTCTTCTTGCTCTCTCCAACTTCAATTGTTTCTTCAAATCCTCTTGCTTGGATGGCTTGAATTGATGGCACTTTCTTCAGGATGATAGTGTCCCCTTCTTGATGATGGCGCCCTTCTCTTCCTTTAGTTTGCTCTCTCTCCCTCTTTATAGGATGGTACCCCCTCCTCTCTTTCTCATGACTCTTCAACTTCCACTAACTCCTCCCCTTCCTCTTCTCCAATTGGCTTTTGGACTTCCTCTCCCTTTCCTCTTCCTCTTCCAGTTAGTCTTTTCCCATTCTCCCTCTCTTCATCTCCCACTATGATGTGCCCCCTAGGATGAGGGCGCCCTCTCCTTGGTCATAACCTCTTCAAATCCACATGCAACATTTTTTCTTTTAGTTATGGTTTTTTTTAAAAACTCATTTCCTAACCTTTAGAACCATAACACATAGAAGAACACCCCCCCTTCTCTTTCAACTAGCATCCTCTCTTACATAATATTTTTTTGTTAAGCTAAAATGTTATCTACTTTTCCACCTTCATTATACAACTACCCTCTCTTGCATTTTTGCCTATGAGGTTGCCACTATCAAAATGTTTCCCCTCCTTTGCTCATATTAACTCAAATACGCATGGTTCCACTAATAAAAAATAATCCCTTCTGATTAGATAAAACTATCGAATTCTATTTGGTATTTTCCTAAGTCCACCCTCTAGCACAAAAATCCTTTGAACTAGGATTTTCCACTTGTTGGACTACAGAGACACGTCCTCTAAAGACGAAATTACGATCGCATCTGCATTAAATTAATGTGGAAATTTGGTAACAATGTGTCAATTGTATAGAATAATCTTCGCAGGTTGGGGTGGCATTTGCAACCCTGCATGTAGAGCTCTGCGTGTGATACTGAGTTTCTTCTTAACCACCTCCAATGACTCTCCTTCTTTTGGGCGGGTGGTGTCCATCAGTGTCTCTAGGAAGGCCTTTTGTTGGGTATTAAAGGCTACCTGGGCGGCTTCTGCTTTGCTCTCTACAAGGATCTTCTCTTTCTCTACCAGAGCCAGGCGCCGCGCTAGTGTCTTCACCCTTCTTTCATTTTGCCCTGTCCATTTCTTGGCTCTCTTCTTCATCTCTTCCATGCTCTCACCCTACCTCTGGACCAGGGACACGAGTTTCTACTCTTGGTCCTTTATCTCTTTGCTCATGGTTTCACGTTCTTTCTTTCCTTGGTCCAGCTTGTTGGTCATGGTTTTGATCTCTTTCTGCTACTGCTCCAACTCCTGCTTTCTTTCCTCATCCCTGGCGGTAAACTCAGCCATAAGCTTTTCGATCTAATCGGTTTTTGCAGTCAACTCTTCATGTTGCATGATCAGGAGCTTGTATTCTCTTTGCATCTTCAAGAGTTCCTGTGTTTCATCCTCCAGCTGCTATCTCCAGCCCTCTTCCCTGTCATCCATAGCCTTCAGCTCCTGTTTGAGATCGGAGATCTCCCTTTGCTGCATGGCTATTACTTGGGTCTTTTTGAGATGAAATGCAGCCATCGACTCTTTTTCTGCCGCCAACTTAGCCATAGCTATATTCCTTTCCTCCTTAGCCTTCTCCAATTGAGAGAGCAGCTCGGCGACGTACTCGTCGTAATTAGTTGGGGGCGTCATTGTTGTGTGGATGGGAGTGGTTGAGGCCTCCACTTTCTGATGCTTCAGATCCTGCCTTGACTTGACGTCTGTGGCCAACCTTTTTTGCCATGTTGCTGTGGTCTCGGTGCTCTTCCCTTGGGCTAATTTTTTATTAATAAAGTACTTCATCCACGCCACGAAGTTTGAGACAGGGTGGATGGGAGCCTTTCCTTTGCCCTTAGTGATGGCCGGCGTTACAATTTCTGGCACGTGCATGCTAGAACTGGGCCCCTCCTCTTTGGGCGGGCTCATAGCCCCTGGGTCATCTGCCCTGCTTTGCTGTTCGATTGACTGGCATGTAGCTTTGGCCAAGTCTTCCTCCTCCTTCCTTCTTAGCTCCTCCTCTTCTTCACTAGCTCTTCTCTCCCTCTCTTTCTCTGTTTTCCTAGACTTTTCTTTCAATCTATCTGCTTCCTGTTTTTTCTTCTTCTCCCTCTCTTCAGCCTCCTTGAGGGATTCCCTCTTTGCCCTCTCTAAATCCTCTTTCTCTTTTTTTTCAGCCTTTGTCCTACTTTTTTTATGTTGTATTTTTAACATGTTTCTTTGCTGTCTTCTTGCTCATCTGTTCCTTCTATTCTTCCCCTTCTTCTTCACTCTCAAATCTATCATTGGATACCTCTTTGTCCTGGTGAGGGGGCGATCTCTCGGGTGTTTCTCCTTCTCCTTCCTCTGCATCCTGAGCCTGTTTTACCGCCTCCTGAATGAGGGTAGTCAAAATGCTTCCGTAGCCAATGAATGAGGCTTTGGATGAGGCCTTATTTCTTTTTGTGGTCTTGGATGCTGGGGAATCCCCACCTGCTCATTTACTGCCCAAAGCTAGCACTTTTGCCGCGTGGTCAATGGTCTTGCATACATAGCCATTCCAGTCGACTTTCTCCAAGGTGCAAGCTACCACATTCTCCAGCACAAGCGCGCTGATTCGATGCATCAAGGAGTTGTAGCGCTAGTTGGAGAAGAGCGTAGCACTAGCTTTGCTTGTAGATGGGCTTCTGCATCAAGAATATCCTAGATGCTGATGCCGTCATTGGTCAGCACTTCTTCCCTCTTCATCTTAAGCATGGCATAAACATCTCTCTTATGCTTTTTCTCTACCTTCGGCTCCAACCCCAACGCCTTTTCCACCAAGGTTGGGTTTAAGTGTACCTGCACCTACTTGGCCTTTTCTCATGTTCTCACTGTCACAGTGCCGCACTTCTGGTCTAGGTTGTACGTCCTAAGGAACTCCACACACTTCGTGTAGTCAGGCTCTCGTGCAAACTTCTCAAGGTACTTTGTGAGGTTGCACTGCTCGACAACTCTCTTGGCTATTTCCTCCTTGGCCACCACATTCTCTATGTTATGGATGGTTTCAAAATTTGAGCTGGTTGTAGGCACGGTTTTCTAGGGTGATGCGATATTGCGTCCTTTTCTCCTCCGTGAATGGGAGTCGGTGGGCACAGTCTTGCTGCGACATCTTTCGTTCCTGATGAACCCCAATTTTCATTAGTTCTTTCAAAATAATAATTTGCTGGAAAAGAAAGACTCTATGTGTTTATTGAATGAAAGCATTAATATCCAATGTAGGTTCTTCCCTTCAGATCTGAATTTTTTCCCTTTATTTCAAAATTCTCGTGCCATTTTCCCTACCTCACTCATTTTTTACGTATTTATGCGTTTGCTTGATTTTCATTGGTTTTGGTTTGATTCACCTTACCCCCCTCCCCTTCCAGCTTGAGAAGAATCCTTCATAGGATTGAAAGTTAGGAGGTCAAGGGCATTCTGCAATGTGGTCTAGGATTTACCTGCATAGGAGCCAAGTATAGAAATTGGGATCGTACTCTAACTGAGCTTCGTGGTCTAGATCAAAGGGTCGAATGCCTACGTGTGTGATGTATGTGAGAACATATGTTAGGAAGTCACCGGAGTCAACACGGCTAGCAATATGTAGCTCTTCCTTAGTCAGTAGGCGATCAAGGTAGGGGTGTGCTTTGATGTGCTCTTCCATGGGTCGGCCACGAAGAGTGGTTAACACTCTATACGAGGTTGGCGTGATGCAAGTGGGGTCGTACTCCACTGTTTTGATTGTGTTGCTCAACGTTGGTCATTATTTGGCATCCTTCAACTTCCCATTGCAATCAAAGAGTGTACTAGTGCCTTAAGAACAAGGATTCAGTATCAGCAAGTTTTGATAATTCTGCGATTTCTTGGTCAATAATGGCAGAAGTGGTTCATTTATCATAGGACGTGATGAGGCACTATTTGATGGCCTGATCTTTGGATCTCTTGCTGGTGAGCAATTCAACAGCGGAGTTAGAGGCTTTTGCGAATGCAAATTCAAACATCTCCCAAGAGCAAGGCATCGTTTGAACTTCATTTGCAAAGGGTTCTTGCAATAGGCCTAAATCCAAGCGATCATAGCTCAGAGCTAACGACATGAAAGTGGCATCGAGTCGTCTAATGCAATCAACCACATCCTCCTCTGTATCCTCAGCCAGATCGACGGCCAGTGTTAAGAATGATTTCCGCTCATAAGGGGATCGAAGGCCTGTTGGCAATTGGGGTTTGATAGAACTAGAGCCTTTGACAACAAATAGTTGCGGTTGCGGGTGTTCTTGAGATTGCGGTTGGACCTCTTGAATTAGGGCTGGGGTAGTAGCAGTGATGTCTGATGGACTGCTGCCTTCGGTATGGATTAGGAAAGTCTGAGCGGCTCTATCGGGTGTTGATTCATGTAACACTGTTTGTCATTTGGGCCGATAGGCTTGTTCAACTTTCTTGGGCGTATGTGCGGATGAGCTTGATGGATATGGGACTTGAAAGCGCTGCGGCTTCTAGCTTTGAGGTTTTATGGGGCTTGGTGTGATCAAACTTGAGGGCAGTGTGCGAGTAATGCCTTCGACAAAGCAGGCCTTAAGGATCCATATCCAGGCATTTCCCTCATAGTAGCCTTGCGCATGCAAGAGAGCTTTAGGGAACCATCTTGGCTTGATCATGTGTCAATTTCTGTAACTGCACCTTGGCCTCCTAGGTTTAGAGTTTTTGGTATTATGAGGACGTGAGCATTGACTCCTAGGCGGTGGTTGCGGTTGCTTGGTCCTCCATTGAAGCCTAGGCTGTTGGACCTTAGCCTTTGCTGCTGTGAGCGGCGATTCTTGAGATTCGATGAGCACTACCCCCTCCTTAGACTTGGCTGCTAACATTTCTATCGATGGTCTTACGGACTTTGACGAGGTCGCGTAGCAGCCCTTGCTGAAGGCTGTAACAATGCGAATGTTGCCTATGGCGAGGTGGATACACTGCGATTCATAATCAACATTGCAGTGAGTTTGCTTCTTGAAGGTTTGCCCTAGCAGCGATTCCGTGCTTGTGTCTTCAACGTTTTGCAACATGTAGAAGATCATTGGTACTGTCTCAGACTCTTTTAGAAATGGTGGCCCTACACTTGCCGAGAAGTGCATATGACCGGCCCCCATATGGGCTTAATTTGGCATTGGTGCGCTGTAGTGGTGGTTTTCCCAATTGGGTCCAATGATCATGAGTTAAGACATTGAAGTCTACTCCCTCATCGATCAAGGCATTGAAAGCGCATGTTCGCTTGGCAGTGACCATGATATGTAGGTATGCAGGTTCTACTGCTTCCTCATCCTCATCATCCATTTTAGTGATTGTGGCTACTCGTACTTTGACAGGGGGTTCTAACATTGGTGGCTCATGCAGAGGATGCGTGGGAGGGCAGTACTTCTTGACATGACTGCCATTGAAGAAGCCTATGCCCTCATCGTCTAGAGTCTTGAGCTCAACGTTGCCAGTTTGGCTGATTGTGCAAACTTTGAAAGGTCCAAGACCTCTAAACTTCATTTTTTGCTTATGCCCCTTAACTGAGTACAGGAGTACTAAGTCTCCCTGTTCAAAATTGCGCTACTTGACATGCTTATAAAACTAGCTCTTGCGTCGTGCCTTCTCACATATGAGTGCGTGAGTGGCTAGAAGATGAGTTTTCAAGAGGCATTCGAGCTCAACCAGGCATTGTGTCCATGCCTCCTTTCCTTCCCATCGTTCCTGAAGTGCTATTCTCAGGCTAGGAAAGAAGAACTCTACAGGGAGAATTGCTTTAGTCTGTAGGTCAACCTAAAGGGAGTCTAGCCGACAGCCATTTTATAAGCCGTACAGTAAGCCCACAAGGCTTCCATCAGCTTGTTATCCCAGTCACTGCACCAAGCAGATACTACTTTGGTCAAGATGTTTACAAGAATCTTATTCGTGGATTCTGCTTGGCCGGTTGCTTGAGGGTAGTATGGAGAGGATTTTCGATGGATAATTAGAAAAGTGGATAGAAGATGTACAATCACTTCATTGATGAAATGTGTGCCCTAGTCAGTGACTAGTTCGATGGGACAGTCGAATCGTGAAATCATCTGCTTCCACAAGAACTTGGCAGTCGTTCTAGCATCATTCTTTTGTGTCGCTCTTGCTTCTGCCCATTTAGTTAGGTAGTCTGTGGCCACAATGATGTATTTGGCCTGTGAATACTGTGCAGCTGGGCTGATGGGTCCTATGAAGTCAATTTCCCATTTTTCGAAGGGTTTTCATGCAATGATTGGGGTCAACTCCATTTGATCATTGCGAATGGGAACCTTTGTCTGCTGACACTCGTCACAATGCTTGACGAATCGTGCTGCATCATGAAACAGCATTGACCACCATAGTTGAGACTACAGCACCTTGTGGGCTGTTGTGTCTCCGCTAAAGTGCCCACCAACAATTCCACTGTGTGTCTCTGAGAGCACATTGTGCATCTCATGCTCGCACATGCATCTACGTAGCAGTCCATCTTGCCCTAGTAGATATAGCTGGCTTGCTATCAACTAGTAGGGTTGGATCTTGAGGATGAGTTGCCTAAGTCTTGCCTTTTCTATTGGTCACTCAAGCAATCCGTGCTCAAGCACTTAGACTATGTCATCTACCCAATATGGCGTTAGATCAGCCTTGAATAAATCTCTCTCGTCCGTGCTCTTTAAGCAGACTGTGCTCAAGCCATATTGGGTAGATGACATAGTCCAAGTGTTTGAGCACAGACTGCTTGAGGAAAACTGGCACTTTAAGGGGTTCAGGAAGAGATGATATAGGTGACACCACTCAAAGATTCCTCGGAGTTTGTCTAAGTGTTCTCTCCAGGTTGAGTGAACACACAAGTCATCTATGAAGACTTCCAACTCTTTGCGAAGCATGTCGTTAAATATGTGGCACATGAGGTGTCAGAAGGTGGCAGGGGAATTAGTCAACCCGAAGGGCATGATTATGTAAGCAAAGACGCCCCACTCAGTGGCGAAGGCAGTCTTATGCCATCAGCAAGATGTAGTTGCACTTGATTGTATCCCGAGAAGCCGTCCAGAAAACTGTAGGCTTCCTTGCCAGCCACTCTTTCAAGTGTGTGCTCGGTGTACGGCAATGGATAGTTGTCCCTCTTAGTAGTAGTGTTCACCTTCTTGTAATTGACGCACACTCTGATTTTTTCGTTCTTCTTTATGACAATGACTATGGGCGATACCCAGTCCGTGTGCTCAATTTCGTAAATGAATCTTGCTCTCATCAACTCTTCAATATCTTCCTTGACCACATGAGCGTGTTTTGGATTCATAGGGTACAGTCCCTACTTGATTGGCATAGCATCTGGCGTCATGGGTATGTTATGAGTCATTACACTCCGATCTACCCCCTTAAGCTCTTCTAAGGACCAAGCAAATATGTCTATGTACTCTTGCAAGAGAGCGACATGACTCGTTTCCTATTCCTTAGTCAAGTCATCGGCAATGAAGACTGTCGGGGTGTCTGCCCTTCTTGGGCTAGGTTCACCTCCTTGACCTTGGCTGGTCCCTTGATCAGTTCACTCGGTTGTCCTTGACGTTTGGCACCCAACAGGATCGCTACCCTATCCCCTTTCTTGAATTTTGTAAATCTTTTAGGGAGGTCCTGCGATTTTCTCTGTTCTTCTGTTCGTGTGTCCCTGGGTTGTTTTATCATTTCCTCTTTCAACCATCTGCGCCTCAAGTGGACGGGTAGGTTCCCCTTGGTGCATCTCATCTTGGCTGGCCTAGGTATCTCTAGGTCGCAATCTGAACTTACCTTCGACTCACAGTCAAACTCCCCTCCCCGTCTTCACTAGAAGAGGTGGCCTCCCCTGGTGGTTGCAACTCAGATGGTGACTCTGTCCTAAGCACTGGTGTCGTACCGGATTGGGCTAGGCCTGCTTGATCAAAATCTATGGCTCTTACGTGTTCCAACCAGGCACAATCACATTCGATGCGCATGACTCCTCGTTTTATCCTGAAGGCACTCTTTTCTTGCGGCTTGGAGTCTGCCCGTATTTGTTCTATTTCCCTTCCCTCATTGTCGTATTCTACGGTATCCATCTCACCCTCGCTTTCATCACTGAAAGATTGTCAGTCTTCGTATTCATTGTTGGAGTCCTCTTCATCAAAATGCTCGTCATCTCCTAGGTCTTGGTAGATCTCTTGTCTTTGATTGGGGATTAGGGCCTAGTTGTACATGAGGTTCAAGTCATGCACCTTGGTCCATTGCCACTTGGATTCATCAAAGAGATCATGGAGTGGTTTGAAGTTTGCTGCTGGATTGCCACCTAGCTTGCTCGTTAAATATTCCAGAATCTCTTGGGGCTCCCTCTTGTTATTTTGCACTTGGAAGGTGACAGGTTTAGGTCTCCCTTGAAGGGTTCCTGCCATCATGTAGAGGGTGCGTCTTTAGACTTACCGATTGTCTTGATGGCTTGCTTGTATGCCTCATGATCCGAGAATGGCAGGTTGATTGTAGCAAGGACATGCATCCAATCTTGCTCGTCTTTAGGCGTGGAATATACTTGGTCAAGTGTCCATAGGACTTCTTGACTCGAGCGTTCCCTTTAAGCATCACGGAGATGGCATCCAAGTTGACTGGTGAGGTCTTCTAGGTGTCCATCTCTACCCTCACGGCGTCCGTTCTATTGCCAAGGAAGATTAAGCCCTTATCCCAATCTTTGATGACTCTGGCATTGCGCATCCAGGGTCGGCCTAATAGGATATCGTAGGACACACCCTTCATGACTATAAAGTCAACCGAGAACTAGACACTTGTGATTTTCACTGGCCAGTTTTTTAGCACCTAAATGGTTTCACTCTCATACCATTTGCTAGTGTGACGCAGTCTCAACAAGTGGGTTTCCCCAAGTTTGAAGCACTACGTGGCTAACCACACTAACCCCAGCTCCCATGTCTACGATCCCCTTTCTCGTTTTGTCGCCTAAGGCTAGGACCGGTAAGACTACATGCATCTTAGTGCCCTCCCAGAAGGCATTAATGTGCAAGGACTTTGGCATAGAGTGCAGTGTCAGAGTTAGTATTTTTGTCTCTGCATCATGGTCATGCAAATCAACATCTTGCTCTCGTGATCCTTCAACCCATTGTTTCAGGTCCTGCCATAGGGTGGGATGTTGCTTAAGCAGGTCTCCCAGACTTAGCGTCACAGGGGTGGTCACCATCGTGGTAAGGAGGTCGTTGGCTGCTCATCTCTCTCCTAATCTAGATTGTCTTGGCCAATGGACGTGATTGATTTGCGGGCCTACAGCATCAAGACTTGGCCTAAGCGGTACTGCTTGTGGTGCGTGGTCGCATCCCTCGACTTTGGTGGAGGGGGTGAGACTGGCGTGCTTATGCTGGAGAGATCATCAATCTCATCCTCTAGGATGGGTTCAGAGTCCTTTAGGTGCTCTTGGTCCTCTTTCACCCATTCCTTCTTTTTTCTCTATGGCCTTTAGTTGGCGCTTTGGATGCGGGTATTCCCCTATCTTAGCACTTCCCTTTTCAGCTGTCTTAGGGGTTGAAGTTTCTGCCTCTACATCAGTGACCTTCTTTCCAGTAGGCAGAGTAGTAGCACTCTCAGTTTTCAGTGCAACCTTAGCTTCAGGCCTCTTCTTTCTCCGTCTACAGCTCTTCTTTCCTATCGATGCTGCATTGAGGTTGCTAGGCCCTGGCAATGATATGTCGGCCTGCTTTGTCTGGGCATGAGTCATGACCCGCAATGGGATAGGTGTGGCCTCCCCATCAAGGTTCTCGACACCAAACAACCCCAATGGGACAGATGGCACGTTGGCTGAACTCGAAGATGGTTTTTGCTTTGGGCAGTCGCCGAAGAGATGAGACATGCCCTGGGTGACCAAAAATCCAACAGATGATTGGATCATGCGTCTGCCCTCCTAGGCCTCTACCTCGTCCTCTTCCTAATGCCATCACCGGTATTGGTCGATAGTCCATAAGGATTGCGTTGCCCTCATTTTCGTGCGAGACGTAAGGATATACGTAAGTCTCTTCCTCATTCGGCTCTAGTCCACTATGTAAAAGAGCCGAATGAGGAAGAGACTTACGTATATCCTTACGTCTCGCACGAAAATGAGGGCAACGCAATCCTTATGGACTATCGACCAATACCGGTGATGGCATTAGGAAGAGGACGAGGTAGAGGCCTAGGAGGGCAGATGCATGATCCAATCATCTGTTGGATTTTTGGTCACCCAGGGCATGTCTCATCTCTTCGGCGACTGCCCAAAGCAAAAACCATCCTCTTTTACATAGTAAGTTTGTCAAATCCACCTCTTTGGCACCACTTGCTTGGTCCTAATCCGTGTGTCGATAGTCTTTCTATATCTTTGGGTCTTCTCCTATTGGTGGGTTCCTTGAGTTGTTTACCTGAGTGAGTTCCTTGACTTATTAAATACAATCCTCAATTTATCTCCTCTCAGAGTGTGTGTTTCTTCTCGCGCACTTGTGCTCAATCAGGCTTTCAATTTTCCTTAAGTGTACTTCAAGTGCAGAAATTCAAGGTGAGTGCGACAAACAATATCTAAGCATCTTACACACTCTCGCTTTGTTTTAGGCCTAATAGGCTTGTCAATCAATTCTCTGGCCGTCTTGATAGGGTTTTGGATTTTCCTGCTACATTGCCTTGCTCATTCTTGGTCCGGTCAGGGTTTATGGCCTAGCGGGTTGTCTCTAGGACTCTAGGTCTCGCGATAGCCTATGCAAGCTGCTAAGCGGCTGCGCCTTACAATTTTGCATATTCCTTGTGCCAAAATCGAGTTCTGAGCATCAGGAGGACTCGCGATAGGTTGTGCGGCTGAGCTCTAGTTGGGTCTGGTAAAATTTCTAGAAAATTTGAAAAAGTCCACCACACTCGGCCCAACTTGTTCGAATTGTAGGGGTTGAGTCGGTGACTCGGACGGGTTGAGGCGCACGGGCCGAATGGACACTCAGATAAGGTAGACTTGGACGTACCGAGGTGCTGACTCGGACGGGGTCACTCGGACGGGCCAAGGGAGTCTACTCGGATGGGCCAAGGCACACAGGTCGAGGGCCAAATCAGGTTTGTCCAAGGGCCGAGTTTTGCACAGGACAAGGGCCGAATTGGGTTGCTTGGACGGGGCCGAGGGCGGCGGAAGCGAGATGGTTGCAGAGGGCCGAGTTTGTAAGTGGGGCCGAGTGATGTCACTTGGACGGGCCGAGTAGGGTTTTGGGCTGAGTTGGCTGAAAGACAAAGGGCCGAGGGCCGATTCTGGGACTCGGCCTAGAAATCGGCAGCTCAGATGGACCGAGTTGCACGCGAAAATGTAGTCCGATGCGATTTTGATCGAAACTGACGATTTAGTCAATCATTTCATACACAACCTTTCAGATCACAACTAGGATGCAAGGGGAAGTGATTGATATACATGAAGCGATCGGTAGGCTCTCCAGCAACAAGATCAAATCGATTCTCCGCGGGATCTCTCTCTCTCACTACAAGGGTTGCAAATGAGCTCTCCCTTGGCCACTTGGCTCTTAAACCCCTTCCCAGGTAAGGTTTGGACGCTCCCAATCACTCATTTGCTGACATTAAGCATCCCAAGCAATCTTTTTGCCATTTTTTGCATGATTTGTGCCATGTTTTGCCCTGTTTTACAACGATAAACCCTACCCTTTTCTGATTCAATTTCCTAATCCTAACCTACACTAAATGCAACAAGAATTGAAAGCAAAAAACTGAAATGATTTCTCCATGTTTTTCGATCATCAAACAAACAAAATAACCCAAAATACTTACTTGCTTTGAAGATAAAAAAACCCAACTTCCTACCTATCTCAAGCTCCAATTTGGGGATGAATCCCTTACTTCGATGCTCGATATGAGGCACACAAGTGCTCAAGCTTGAATCCATTGGTTCCGACAACGAAACCAAAATGTAGAGGGAGCCCACGCTCAACCGCCAAGACCCACGGAGTGCTTATTGTTTCAAGCGTTTCAAGCGAGCTCTAATGGCTATCTCTCACCTAGCCAAAATGCACCGTCGATCCTACAAGTGTAGTGAGCTTACCTTGATGCCGAAATGAGTTGCCTCCTCTCTCGCACACACCGGTAGCTCCATGATCCTAGATGCTAGCTCAAGCATCCTCAAGCCTCCTCTATCTCCAAGCTCCATCCACCAAAGCCGCATGCACGAGAAAAGAGAAGAGAAGAGAAGAGAAGAGAAGAGGAGATGGTGAAGAGCTTCACCCTCTTGATCCCTCACTCCTACACACTCACTCCCTCATAGTCTCACACTTCCTCTCTCAAGAGCACACACAAGCAAGGAGAAGAGAAGAAGAAGAGTACTCTTGTTAGCCACACACCAAAAGAATGAGCTTCCATTCACTTTTTGAACTTTATATATAAGCCCTAAAATCCCATGAGCACCCATCCCTTTTTTACATGACCGGCCATTGTGGCAAGGTCCTTTTTCTATTTCCCTCTTCTAGCCTTATGCCTCTAGCCTACACTCATCTAATATTTTACAATTGGCACAGGAGGGAGCTTGGCACTCTTTTACAAGGGTTTTTAGAGCTTTTTGAGGCGCCTTTCATTTAAAATTGTGTTTTTTGCCCCAACTTAGCTTTAGAGGCCACCTGCATGTCTTTGCTCTTTTTCCATCTTTTTTCTGCTTTTTTCTTCATTTCTCCGCCATCTCAACTTGGGATTAACATGTCATAAGAGAAAATAACTTCGGTTCTTGTCATGCCGACTTGCTCTTTGAGAAAAGGTGGAAACACCCTTGGGAGTAAGGGAAAAAAAAAGAGAAAAATAAAAAATAAAAAATATAAAACAAAAATAAAAAATATTATGGCAAAAAATGAAGAAATTCCTTATCATAAGAGGCCTCGTTCCAAGGAAAGGTAGCAAACACCTTGGATGGGAAGTTGGATGTGGAAAAGGTGTCAACACTCACAGTCCAGAATAGCTAACTCCTTATTTGAAATCCCTAGGATATAGTTCAGAAGCCAACTCCCTTAATGCATTGTGTCATGTGCTTCCATTAGTGAGTCTGACCCCCACAGTAG
Organism: Lygodium microphyllum; assembly: GCF_053477565.2. Lineage (NCBI taxonomy): Eukaryota > Viridiplantae > Streptophyta > Polypodiopsida > Schizaeales > Lygodiaceae > Lygodium > Lygodium microphyllum. The sequence goes on from NC_141162.1 coordinate 110,197,571, forward strand.
CACATGACCTCTTCTACATGCCATTCAAGTTCTTGATCTATTGGCTGCCACCTTGGGTACACCTCTTCATCCACCCAACAGCTAACACTAGTCAACATCATCGACATGATGAAGCTGAACTTCATCAATAATGCCGAAGTGATGTGAGTTTTCATCTTAACTGGATGGGGATATAAGTATGGGTTGCCCTCTTGTATCTATTAACAGAGCATGAGATAGAGGGGGAGCTGAGTGTGACTATGTAATGTCTTCTCTATGCCCTGTTGGGGTCCCTTCCCCACCCAACTATCCTATTCCGCCCTGTACTCGGAGTTTTCCAATTAGCACTTTTCTCTCACTTTAATATTTTTTCAATGTGAATATGCCCTACATTAGCCCCCTTAGGTATTAAATTTTGAAGAATTTTATGCAAATCAGACGTGTTTTCATATGAATATACATTTCTCATGCCCGATTGACCTACATCCCATGATCTCTCCCTTCTCTCAAATATTTTTTCTTTTTATAGCCCGTCATTCTAACATAGGAATTGGCCATTATTCATTTTTGCATGTTTGTGGGTACGTTCTTATGTGATTTTTGTTATTTTTCTATGTGAACATGCTCTCTTCTTGTCAAAATGGTATATTGCTTGGATAGCCTTAAGTCACACATCCAACTGTATTTTTTTTCATTTTCCTCCTTTTTGTTATGGCACACGAATTTCATGTTATTAATTTTTAATTGTGTTTTTATACGTATTTTTGTTGTGTTTTCCATGTGAACACATCATGTTGCCATTGAATCCACATTTTGATATGATAGCCCTGTCCGACACCGCTATCTTGACACGTTTTCTTTTCATTGCACTATGTTTCCACTTATGAATTATCTCAAATTAATTTTTATTCTATTTTTCATGTGCGTCTTTGTAAAATTTCCATGTGAATACCCTTGTTTCTTACTGGACCCATGTTTTGATTTGATAGCCATGTTTATCTAATTAAATCAGTCATTTTTCCTTTTTCTTGCACTCCATTCCAAAAATATGATTTTTTGTTATTAAATTTCTATCACATTTTCAAGTGTATTTTTACATTTTTCCATGTGAATGCATATTTTTCTTATCGGATATATTGTTCATTTTGTCCATCTTGTTCTCCCTTCCAACTTTTTCTTTTTACCACACATCAATCCAATGCCCAAATTTTTTCATGATTTTTTAGTCTAGTTGTCCTACATTCCACGTCACCATCTAGTTTTTGCCTCAAAATGCATGCAATTGGGTTTGATGTCTTGCAGCCACCCACTCGTGCTCCTCCCTTTTTGCTCATTCCCGACACTGCAAATGTTTTTACCTCGCCCCACACTTGGGAGTAGTTGAGGGGAGAGGGGTTTTTAAACATTTTCTTTGTATTTTTTTAAAATATTAAAAAACACACCCTCCCATCCTTCGATTTCATTCTCTTCTTCTTCTTCTTTTTTCTCTCTCCCATCCTGCACCCCCACCTCCCCTCCCTTCTCCCTCCCCACCTCCAACCTCCCTCTCACCCTTACTCCCTCCCTCCCGTCGCCCATTCATCCTCTCTGTGCTGCCCCACCACCCTACCTTCTGTCCACCTGTCGGCTGCCACCATTAGTCCGATGGCATGTGCCCAATCCATAGCGCCTTTGCATGCCCCCACCACCGCTCTTTGCCACCCACCTTTGCCACCTTTACCCCCCCCCCCCCCCCCCTCCTCCACCTGTGTCACCTTTACCCCTCTCGGCCTCACCCCATGCTGCCTCCTCCTCCTCTTTCATAGCTCCCCCCCTCCTCCCCTCCATCTCTCACCACCCACCTTCTCCGTCCTCTCCCTCCTTCTCCACCCCTATCTTCCTACTCCTCCTTTGTCCTTTCTCCTCCTCCTTGCCCTCCTACACCCCCATCTTCGCCACCTCCTACATGGCCCACCATCTGCCTCCCCCACCACCTCCCTTCCCCTACCCCCACAGTGCCCCCCCCCCCCCCTGCTCGCCCAAAAAAAAAAGCACACCCAACCCCCCTATTACCCCCTTTCCCACCCACTCTCCCATTTTCCCACCCAAACTTCCCCATTCCACCATTTTTTTTCACCTTACCCCTCATTTAACCCCCGTTCCCTTGTTGACTCGCACCCCCAGGGCCACTCCCTCATCTAATAGCCACTGACCGGGCCTCACCACCACTTGTCCCGTGACGCCCCCCACGTGGACTTGCGTGTGTTATTTTCATTCCATTAAGGGTTGTTCATGCACAAGGATTTTCTTGGATTGTAAATTTGCTATTTCAACTACCATTCACATGCGAGGATATGTGTGGGGTCTTAATTGTGCCATGGAGCTATTGTTGTTCACGAGCAATGTAGCAAATCTAGGTACATGTCTTCCCACAATTTTAAATTGATGAGAAAATAAAAAACTTTAACAAATTCAAATAAAATATGAAAAATTTACAAAAAATAGAAAAAAACTACAATTCATTGAAATTTATGTTCAACATAAGCTAAAAATTGCAACTATAAGAATAGAAAATTTTGAAAAACCTAATACACATCTAAAAATTCATTTAAAATCTCTAAAAATTTAGAAAAATAGATAAATATTTTCCTAAATTTTTAAAAAAATCCAAAAGAATTTCATGACCTATTTTCAACCTTTTTATTGTTGTTTGCAAAAGTACAACTATTGAAGCTTTCCATTCTCTTCTTTTCTTCTATTATCTTACCTCCATTGTTGAGAGGGAATGAGAGAGAGTGAGTGAGAGGTGTCTTGAGTGAGGGACTAAGGGAAGATGAAGCTTTTTTTCATCTTCTTGTTTTTCACTTCTTCTCTATTAGTTTCTCGACTCGTTTGTGTGTTTGGTGATGGATGTTAAGGAGCGATGTCATCAGATTGTATTGATCATGGTTGTGGAACCATCTTTGAGCCTTCAAGCTTTTGAACTAAAATACAGAAAGGTAAGTTGGTAAGTTCACTACTCCTCAAATCTAGTCTTGTATTCTTACTTTCTTGGGATAGAGAGGAGGATGCATGGTTACTTAGAGTGGAGTATCGAGAGGAGGCAAGGTGAGAGATATTGTCCTCGAAGTGAGTTGCATCTTTTGAAAGAACTATTAGTATGTTTGGCTCAATAGTATTATATATCCCATTGAATGAACAAATGTAATAATGTGTAGGGATATGTGTATATGGGTTATAGTGCTAATCTATGTAATGAACAAGACGTATAGGAATGTTAACCCCAGCTCAAGAGATGGAAGCAAAAGAAGTGAAATGTAGATGAAAGGGAAGAAGTAGGACGGAGAACAAGCAAAGGTGCAAGGGTGGCCTCTAAAATCAAGTTAAAGGCAAAAGTGCATTTTTGAGTGAAAGGCGCCCCGAAACTTTTGCATAAGAGCTCCAAGCTCCGTCCTGTGCAAATTGTAAAGGGGTAGACAAGCATAGACTAAAGAAATAGACCAAGTAGAAGAGAATGGAAAAGAGGACCTTGCCACAATGGTCGGTCATGTAAAAAAGGGGATGGGTGCCCACGGGATTTGAGGGCATGTATATAAAGTTCAAAAAGTGAATGAGAGCTCATTCTTTGGTGTGTGGCAACAAGAGACTCTTTTTCTTCTCTTCTTCTCTCTTCTCTTTTCCCGCTTGTGTGTGCTTAAGAGAGGGAGTGTGAGAGTGTGAGGGAGTGTGTGTGAGTAAGAGGGAGTGTGTGTGAGTGTGAGGGATCAAGGAGATGAAGCTCTCCACCATCTCCTCTCTTCTTCTTCTCTTCTCTTCTCTTCTCTTGTCTCATGCACGGCTATGGAGGATGGAGTTTGGAGGTAGAGGCTTGAGGATTCTTGAGCTTGCATCAAGAATTGTAGAATTACTGGTGTGCTTGAGGGAGGAGGCAACTCATTCGGGCATTGAGGTAAGCTCACTACACCCTAGTAGGATCAAAGGCATGTCGGCTAGGTGAGAGATAGCCATAGGTGTTTGCTTGAAATGCTTGAATAAAAAGTGGTCTATGAGTCTTGGTGGTTGAGCATGAGCTCAGCATGAGCTCGCCTCTACATTTTGGTTCCGTTGTTGCTGGGACCAACAAATTCAAGCTTAAGTGCTTGTGCACCTCAAATCGAGCATCAAAGTAAAGGTTTCATCCTTGAATCAGAGCTTGAGATAGGTAGGAAGTTTTGGGTTTTTAATCTTCACAACAAGTATTTTGGTTATTTTGGTGGTTTGATGATTAGAAGAGTAGGAGAAATCAATTCAGTACTTTTTTTTAAATTCTTGTTGCATTTACAGTAGGTTAGGATTAAGAAAACGGATTGGAAAAGCTTAGGGTTTGCTGTTGTAAAACAGTTCCAAACAGGACACAAATCAAGAAAAACAAGAAAAAAAGAGTGCTCTAGGGGATTAATGTCGACAAGTGAGTGATTATGATGCCAAGAGGCATATTCCATGGTGGATTCAGTGGTTTTTTGGTGGATTCCATAAAACTATATTTATTTATAGGGGCTCGTACACAAGGTGGGTTTCTTGTATGAGAAGTTGATGGGGACACCTGTCCTTTTCGGACATCATGTTAATTTGATGTGCACGTGGGTGATTCCACAACAGGTGATTCTACAAATACATATTTAAATTAATGGATGTTAATGAGTTTAGAGTGCACTCGTATTAAATTAAGATTAGGACTGAGTTCCAACCTACTTAAGTATTTTCTAGTTGAAGACTGCTAAGTATTCACTTTTGTGGGCTTTATCTTATTATTTTCTAACAATTGTGAATGCTTCAATTGATGTGTAGAGCAAGCAGTAGTGGCGTTGGGAACCACCTTGTGATGGCGTGCATTTAAATTATCTAAAAGAATTATTATTTTTTATGGACGTGCATCTTATCACTAAAGACGTGGCATAATATTTATTTAGGCGTGCTTATTTATTAAAGCGCTTGACAAACATTTATTATTTTATATGCGCATAGGTGCTGGATTTTAAATATTTCATTATTGGACATTGTATTTGGGCATAGCCCCACTTTTTGGATGCCCAAATGCTTTACTCTTTATTTGGGCAAAAGCAAACACAAAAGCCAAAGGCATGCTAATTGTAAATTGGACTATTTTTTAGCTTGGAGATTAATAATTTTATAAATACATGCCTTGTGAAGCACTCACAAAAGGCATGGGGGGAGATTGTACCCAATTGGTCTTTTTGTCTCATGTTGTACAAACCTCTCTTCTTGCTTTATGAGCTTGGCTTGCAATCGCTTACCATCTCGCATGAAGGCGAAGCTCCTAGAACGAACGGGCTCTACAAGCAAAATCGTCAATATCAGCGTGTTCTTGGCAGTGAAGAACCCCCTACTGTGTTGTCAGATCGCAAAGGACCATTCCTAGGAGGCGAAGGACCATCTCTCAAGCTCCTTTGTCAAAAAACGTTTTTTCTCAGAGAAGTAGAGAAGGAAGATTATGAATTTTATAATCAATAAGCTTAATAAGCTTAAGCTCTAAAATCCAATCATCAACGAGGCGGCAGGATGTACTTGACGGTGCCAAATTTGACGATCACGTCTTGACGTCCTGCAATGATTATTTCAAATAGTTAAGCTTCTTCTTAAAAGTTTAAAAGTTTCAAGCCTTACTAAGGCTAAAGATTCAATCTTTAACCTCTACCATAGTGGGTGTTCACATTGAACCCGCTTCGCAACTCCAACAAGCCTCTATTCCTACCTGCACTTTGACAGAGTTGATTTTGAGCAAGCAGACTGTCGCACGTAGTCTATTTCTTGCTTGGAAAAAGACCCCGTCATCAATTGCCATACCCGCAAAAGAAGCAAGATCGCAAAAGCCATTAAAAAAAGAAAGAAAGCCTTGTAAACCTAAATTTGAGATACGCTCATCTTCCTAACTCCTAACGAGATTTCGAGTGTGTGAGATTGTTTGAGATTTTTGCAGGATGTCGGATCAAAACATGGAAGATTTTATGGCCGAAGGTGATTTGCTAGAACCGACCATGGAGCAAAAATTGGACCTAATTATAATGCAACTTCAAGAAGAGTGAAGAGCACGTCAAAATTTGCAAGCACAACTGGCTACACTTCAACAATCCATTGTCGATCAAGATGGAGCGCAACCAGAAGATGATATTCGACGTACGATTGACGCAACACTTGATGCACAGTCTCTCAGAAAAGAAGCTAAGATAAGTAAAAGAAATTTTAAATTTCGTACTTTTAATGGGCAACGTGACGAAAAAATTGTTCTTGCTTTCATTAGTCAATTTGATGATTATTTCCATAAAGAGCAGTATACTAAAAAAGATAAACTCAAACGTGTCACTAACCACTTAGTAGACAGAGCATCATTATGGTGGACTATGTCTGCAAGAGTATTAATTGTCCCACTACTTGGGAGGCCTTTCAAAAGAAATTTTTGTAGAATTTTCTTCCACCTCAATTCTATGAAAAAGAAATCAAACAATGGGATATTCTACAACAAAGAGATTGTGAATCCATTCCACTATACACTGAGCGTATCTAGAGGGCCTTACTACAACTTTGAATGCTTGAAGATGTTCCTGAGGCGATCCACAAGCGCAAGCATACCGGTTTGCTTGGTCACTTCTATGTAGAAGTGAAAATGTTCAAGCCAAAGACTTTGGAAGATGCGATTTCTTTAGCGCATGATGTTGAAGACCAAATTCGTGGATAACTCGACGTAATGTGCCTCGATGGTAAAAGGAATATTCCGTGGCCGACTAGTGGAGGCTCATATGGTAGGTCGGTCAGGCCGACCTAACAGCCTTCGTGGGCTATAAAAGCTAAACCCCTTCATAGCCATCTATCATTCATCTTTCACCCAGTCAGAGTTGTTGTTCCAGCTAGCCTTAAGCTCTTTACCTATCTTCTGTCTAGATCGCCATCTAAGCTTCACACAGTGGAAGCGCACAGGTGGACAGAGCCATCTTTGTATCAGTTGTTTGGAGCTAAAGAATTTACTGATTCTCCTCTTATCTGTTGTGTACGCTCTATCTCTTTCTCAAATTCTGTTCGCTGCGCCGTGTAATATTTTACATGGTATCAGAGCCCAGGGGGCTCTAGAGATCGGAGAGTGTGCAAGAGGCAAAGGCTTCAACAGCAAGGAGAAACTATGTCGACTTTCAGAAGCGGTTTGGGAGCATCAGGAAGCAGTGCAAGAGGTGGTGCTGCTGTACCGGCTATTCAAACACTAAGGATTCATTCACCAACCTTCAGCGAAGGCAAGTTAGATGGTACAAACTACACCTTGTGGAAGTTCAAAATTACAACTATCCTTGATTCTTATGAGCTTCTGGAGACTGTGCTGGGGACTGACGCAGAACCACAGCCTACCCCTGACCCATTAAATCCTAGTGTGATGATTCGTCCGAATGCAGATCTTCTACGAGCTTGGAAACGAAGGAATGTAGATGCATTGTGTACCTTAGTTACAAGCTATTCTGACAATGTTCTGACTTTGATTCAACATACAACCAAAGCGTTAGAGGCTTGGAATGTACTAAGGAGTCAGTATGAAACACGAAACCAATTAAGGATTCAAAACTTGGAGAATCAACTAGCAGTGGAGAAGTTTGCTGAAGGAGAGATGGTTGAAGCATTCATCACTCCGATTAAGAATATGCGCGACCAGATGGCTGGCGCTGGGATACAAAGACTAGCGAAGAGCTAGCTCGGAGGTGTCTTCGGATTTGTCCACAAAAGTTTGATGGACTAGTAACTACCCTTAATACTCAGGTGAGACCTCAAGCTTTGACTTTTGAGGAGTTTTGTGCATTATTAATGGAGGAGGAGTTGAGGCTGAAATCCCGAGAAGGAAGCAACAATGGAGATGCTGCATTCTCTGCCAATGCAAAAGGCAAAGGTGGTTCCTCCACAAAAAATGATGGTGACAAAAAGAAGAAGGGCGGCAAGAAAAAGTTTCAAGGAGAGTGCTTCTACTGCAAGAAGAAAGGACATGCAATTGCAGATTGTCGTGTCAAGAAGGCAGATGAAAAGAATGGTACCCTTAAAAGTAAAGGGAAAGAGACAGCCAATACAGCTGAAGCAGAGTTGGAATTATTCATGGCAACCATTGAGGAAGTGTGCTCCTCGACGCAAGAAGAATCTACCACACTGACTCATGGGTGTTGGATAGTGGGGCCTCCCATCACATGACCAACAAGAAAGGTCTATACAATTCTATGCAGCCTCTACAAGAATCCATCACTGTGACGCTTGGAAATGATGTTAAATGCCTTTCTGCGGGCACATGTACTATTTCTTTTGTTGCTGCAAATGGTGAAGTCAAAAAGCTTTCAAATGTGCTGTATGTTTCCGAAATCAGGAGAAATCTGCTATCGATTTTGCTGCCATAACTAATCATGGTCATGAAGTGAGGTTCAAGAAGACAGGTGCAGAAATTCTTGATAGTGTTGGCACAATTGTTGGCAAAGGAGAAAGAAGGAACAACTTGTATGAGCTAAGCTAGAGTGGGCACAAGTAAGCTTTGGCATGAAAGGTTTGGACACATCGGATTTGCAATGTTGAAGGAGATGCAAAAGCAAGGTATGGTTGCTCACCTACCTACAATAACTGAATTGAAGGAACCATGTGAAGCTTGTATGATGGGCAAGCAACAGAGAAAGACATTTCCACAAGAAAGCAAGAATAGAGCACAGGCTCCTCTAGAGTTGGTGCATGCTGACTTGTGTGGTAAGATGCCTACACAGCCCTTGGGGGGATCTTCTTATTTTATGTTGATTGTCGACGACTACAGTAGGAAGATGTGGGTGTACTTCCTTCGTGATAAGGCTCAAGCTTTTGGTAAGTTTAAAGAATGGCTAAAACTTGTTGAGAATGAAACAGGGAAAAGTGTGAAGAAATTTAGAACAGATGGTGGTGGTGAGTTCAACTCAAAGGAGTTTGAAGGCTTTTGCAAGAGCAAAGGGATCAAGCGTCAATTGACGACGCCTCACACACCTCAGCAGAACGGTGTTGTGGAATGCAGGAATCGCACCATTGTGGAGATGGCAAGATGCATGCTAAAGGGCAAGGGATTGCCTAACCATTTTTGGGCTGAAGCTGTTAATACTGCAATCTACATTCTAAATCAAAGCTACACAAAGGCTCTCAAGGGAAAAACACCTCATGAGGCTTACATTGGTAAGAAACCATCTGTCTCACATTTCAAAATTTTTGGATGTGAATATTATGCACATGTTCCAGATGAGAAGATAAACAAGTTAAAACCAAAAATCAGAAAATGTATCTTCTTGGGTTATAGTGATGAGCAGAAGGCTTACAAATTATATGACCAAGAGGCAAAGAAGATCATTGCGAACCGTGATGTGGTGTTCAAGGAGGAGCGGTATACAGTGGAGGAGGAGAAGGCAAGTTCTTCCACTTTATCATCAAGCGAAGAAGTAGTCCACTATGAACCTGTCCCGAGAGCTATCCCTATCCTTAAGGAGGAGGAAGCATCATCTTCAGATGATGAGGAAAAAGTTCACCAACCTGACATCACCCCACCAGAAAAGCCATTGCCGGGCTGGGTGAAGCAGCTCTATGAACACAATAATCCTATGCCTGTATTTGTTGAGGAGAAGGCAGACGGACCAAGGAGGTCTCAGAGAATAGAGGAGCAAAGGAGGGCTTTTGCTCACATAGTCAATATGGCCTTGATGGTTGAGATTATGAGAGAAGTAAAGGAGCCAACTGACTTAGAAGAAGCACTTGCAGATCCATCATGGAAGGCTGCTATGCAAGCGGAGTATGACAGCATAATGAAGAATGACACTTGGGAGCTAGTGGATCGACCAACAAAGCGGAAGGTTATTGGCACCAAGTGGATCTGGAAGGTAAAGTATAAGGCTGATGGTACCTTAGAAAAGTACAAAGCTAGATTGGTTGCCCAAGGATTTTCACAAATTGAAGGGTTTGATTTTCAAGAGTCATTTGCCCCAACTGCCAGAATGACCACTATTCGCACGGTACTTGCAGTGGCTGCCCACAAGAAGTGGCCAGTGTACCAAATGGATGTTAAGTCAGTGTTCTTAAATGGTGACCTCAAGGAGGAGGTGTACGTGGCTCAGCCACCAGGGTTTGAGGCCCCCCATTCTGAGAACAAAGTGTATAAGCTGAAGAAGGCATTGTATGGGCTGAAACAAGCCCCCAGAGCATGGTACCAGCAGATAGATAAGTTATTTTTAACCTAAACTTCAAAAGATGTGCCTCAGATACTAACTTGTATGTTTACAGGGATGATAAAAAGTCTGTAGTGATTGTCCTATATGTGGAAGACCTTCTTATTACAGGTGACTATGAAGATATGATCAACCAAACTTGAAAGGCTTTGAGTTCTGAGTTTGAAATGACAGACTTGGGCTTACTGCACTATTGTTTGGGGATTGAAGTTTGGCAAGAGCCAGGAAAGATCTTCATCTCTCAGAAGAAGTATGCATGGGAGATCTTGAAGGCATTTGGCATGACCGAGTGCAAGGAGATAGCTACACCTATGGAGGTGAATGCAAAGTTATCCGTCGAGGATACATCAGCACTAGCAGACATTGGGAGGTATAGGAGGTTGGCCTGATCTACTTGTGTAACACCAGACCAGATATCAGTTTTGCTATTGGTGTTTTGAGAAAGTTCTCAAACAAACCTCAGGAGAGTCATTGGAAGGCTGGGATGCGGGTGCTCAGATACTTGAAGGAAACTATTGACTATGGTATCACATACAATTTCAGAACTTCTCTTGTGGGGAACTGTGACTTAGATTGGGCAGGAGACATTGATTCCAGGAAGTCAGTTTCTGGTTATTGTTTCTCTTTGGGTTCAGGAATTTTCTCTTGGATTAGTAAGAAGCAGCCAACAGTGGCATTGTCTTCTACCGAAGCAGAGTACAAGGCAGCTTGTTTTGCTGCATGTAAAGCCGTATGGTTGAGAAGGATTCTATGGCATATGGGAGTGCAGGATGAAGAACCAACTGTGCTGAGATGTGACAATCAAAGTTGCATCACCATTGCCAAAAATCCAGTGTTTCATGCACACACCAAACATATAGAAATCCAGTATCACTATGTGCGTGATTTGATGGAGGATGGGATAGTGGAACTAGTCTACTGTCCAATGGAGAAAATATCTTTACCAAAGCACTTACGAATGATCTGCTTCAAGTTCATCTTCAGAGACTCGGCATTGGGCCGAGGAGATAGTTCACCTATGGGTGGACATTGAGGGGGGGTGTTAGATATGATCAATGCCCCACCCTCATTAGGTGCCACCAATGATCCATGGTGCTCAAAGTTGTAAGGCCCCCATTATGAGGAGAAGCCAAATGTGAGCCCGGACATTGGTTGAGTCTTGACTTGTATATTAGATGAGGTCTATGTGACCAGATGGCAAAAAGGTGACCGTTGTGGGTCTAATCTTTGGGTTAGATAGAGTGGTTAAGTTGGTAGCAAATCGAGGCGCATTCTGGCGGGAGTCCGGGGACAGCGCCCTCGGCCCGATGGTAAAGGGAATATTCCCTGGCCAACTAGTGGAGGCTCATATGGTAGGTCGGTCAGGCCGACCTAACAGCCTTCGCAGGCTATAAAAGCTAAACCCCTTCATAGCCATCTATCATTCATCTTTCACCTAGTCAGAGTTGTTGTTCCAGCTAGCCTTAAGCTCTTCACCTATCTTCTATCTAGATCACCATCTAAGCTTCACACAGTGGAAGCGCATGGGTGGATAGAGCCATCTTTGTATCAGTTGTTTGGAGCTAAAGAATTTACTGATTCTCCTCTTATCTATTGTGTACTCTCTATCTCTTTCTCAGATTTTGTTCGCTGCGTCGTGTAATATTTTACACATATCTCTCTCCACAGGCCAAATCTCTCTAAACTTCCTTTTGAAGAAGTGTTTCTCTACTTTCAGAGCTCCTCCTTGGAAAGTCAATCATTGAGATTGGGCAAATATAGCTTCAGCATTGCCTCTTTTCAGAGTCACTACCATAACTATGTCTGTGGACATCACCTACCTACCTCTGTTGGAGTAGTCATATCTCATCAACCAGGCCATATCTCTTCGAGATTTCTTCTCAAGATTGTTCTTTAGGTCAAGGCGCAAATTCTTGGCACAAAAATCAAGGAGATTGATGCACATGGTGCCCGGAATTTGCATTTTTCCAAATCTGGGTGTAGTTTTGACAGTGATCACTTTGAAGGCTTAGATCTCTCAACTCGGGCAAAACAAGTACAAACCCTCTTAGGGGGATTTAGATCCATTAGTGAGGATCCTCATCTCAAAGGGTTTGAGAAGATTCAGCCTATGGAGCTTGTGGGAGCTCATTTACCAGTCGTTGGTCCCTGTTTTGACAGGACAGCCATAGCCAAACTTCACCAAGCTCAGAAATCTCATCATTTTCTCTCTTCTGTCACTAGAACAACCCATTGCCACTCAGACCTAAAGGTCCTAGCATCAAATCAAGAAGGGGAATATCTTGATCTGAAAGAACTTGAAGGATTTTTGTAGGTTTGAAAGACTCAGGGAAAAAACATAGTGTCTATTGACACTCATTTTTAGTGATCTAAACACTTGTGTCTCTTGACACATCTCAACCAACTCTTTTGCCGCTTAAATTTCATAAGCCTAAAGCCAATTTATTGTTGGTCCCTCAAGTCGAACATGGGCAAAGATTCTCCAACTGCCCATTTCAAAGGAGTCGGGTTTCATACCCAGCAGACCCGCATCAAACTAATCCTGATGAAGAAGGGCCTCTGGGCCATTACCCTTGGAAAAGAAAAGAAGCCTCGTGATGTGGATCTTGCTATCACTTGGCAAAAGAACCATGATAAGGCTCAGGCCATCATCCAATTGGAGCTAGACGACAGCTATATCCACCATGTGGATAACTGTGAGACTTCACAAGATACATGGAAGAGACTTGATACTTTGTTCAGTGCATAGTCTAAATCATCAGAGTATGATTTCCTGATTGAGTTTTTCATGCTTGAAATGAAGTCTAGCACATCACTTGCCACACATCTAAATTACATGGAAGGACTTCTAACCCAACTTGTAGGAATCAACATTAAAATGGAAGAAGATGCTTACATTGGTGTTCTACTTAAGAGTTTGACTCCTGAATATAATAATGTATCAACAACTCTACTTAATATGCCAAACCCTGAACTTGTTGATATCCAAGCATCATTGTTAGAGGAGGAAAAGAAGCTAAAAACTAAGGAAGAACCAAGTACCTCTAGAGATGAGCATGCATTATATGTTGGCAATAGGTACAAAGGCAAGAAGGATCAGCTCTTCTGTTATTTTTGTAAAAGGATCGGAAACACTAAGAAGTTCTGCCATGCCAGAAAGAGGTCCCAAAAGGCCTATCTAGTTGCAGTTAAAGAAGAAGAAGAAAACGAAGAAAAGGAAGAAGAAGAAGAAGACCACAAGGAGAAGGACAAACCTCATCAGCCCTTCTATTCGGATAGACTTTTTTAGCTGTGTATTTCCTAGCCCTAATACCTCAGACATAAACTTATAAACTCCTCAGTTATCCTTGTACTACAGCCTTTGTATCTTTGTGAGGCCCCTGTTACAGCCTTTGGATATCCATCATGTTTGTGGTACCCACACTTAGCCTTTTCTGTGATAGCCTCTGGTGTTTTGCCATGTTTATGGTGTGCCCACACTTTGCAGGTGTTGTTTCACTAAAGCCTCTACACACTTTGCACTTTTGGTTGTGATTGAGGAGGGGTGTTGAGATATTTACAATCACACCTACTTCATTTCCTTTGTGAGGAGCAGTGAGGGTTCAGGACCAGAATCCCATATGCATAGTAGGTGAAAGTACCACCACTCAAATCCTTTAAATCATTGTACTTGCACTCTTTTTCTAATGCAATGATAGTACTCTTTTCTTTCTAGTAAAGTGTCATGTCATTGTCAATACACAAGATTGTGTTTATGAGTCCAAGACTCAATCTTAGAACCTAATTCACTTGTGTAACAATTTGTCCTAGTTAGGGTTAATGTCTTGATGAGTATCTTTTTCATCTTTCAACCTCCATAGCTTTCGTATTTCACAAAAGCAATGTCTATAGTTTGCTACAAGTGTCAGCAACCTAGACACTTAGCAGTGAATTGTCAATCCAAGAAGCCAATTGTTTAAATCAATTACTTGGGAGCGACTAAAGACGAGACCATGAAGTTATGCCAGAATTCACTGAAGATGATGATGATATTGGCGATGCTTTCGATACTTTATCAAGTATGCCAAATCCAAATTTATTAGTAATGATGAAATGTTTTGTGCATGGTCAAGAAAAGATTGTTTTGCATGATGATGGAAGCACACATGACTTTATTTCTGCAAATTTGGTAAAAGAATTGAATTTACCTATTGTTCCAACTCATTATCGCATAAAAGATGCATTTTTAAGCACTAGATGCAATGGTACACAAGAAGTTCATGATTTAGAAAATAAAATTGGCGATTATGTTGAGCGCAAAAATTTCTTGGTTGTGCCTTTGCAAGCTAGTGATATAATCTTAGGAATGCCTTGGCGTCACAAATATAATCCCGATATAGATTATTCCACACATTCCATGATAATTTATTCTAACGGAAAACAAATCACATTACATGGAATACACATCTTTGATCATTTTTCCTTGCTTAGTCATACACAGGCTAAATGTGCATTGAGAAAAGGTAGCAAATCATACTTAGTATGGGTGAATGAAATTGAATCTAAGGAAATTCAGATGTATCCTAGGTATGCACAATTTCTTTCACAATTTAAAAATTGTTTTGTTGTTGATTTACCCCCTCGTTTACCACCTACACGTCCTGAAGATCATAAAATAGATTTAACCCCTGAATCTCAACCACCATGTAAAGCACCTTATAGACACAATCAGATTGAACAAAAAGAAATCCAAGCACAAGTTGAAAAACTATTGAACTGAGGAGTCATTAGGCCTAGTAGTTCTCCTTTTGATGCAGCTGTCCTATTAGTTAAGAAATAAAATAATACCTATAGGGTGTGCATTGACTATCGTGCCCTAAACAAGATCACTGTTAAGAATAGATATCCGATCCCTAGGGTAGATGACCTCATGGATAAACTACAAGGAACCACTATTTTTAGCAAGATAGATCTCAAATCTAGATATCATCAAGTACGATTGGATACACCTGACATTTTCAAGATTGCATTTAGAACTCAGTTTGGTCATTATGAATTCCTTGTTATGCCTTTTGGTTTGACTAATGCACCAGCTACATTATGCACCAGCTACATTCAATCATATGATGAATCGTATATTTTTGAAGTATCAAAATTGTGTAATTGGTTTCTTTGATGACATATTGGTTTTCAGTATAAGAATGAGAACGAACACTGTGAACATCTATCTTTGGTTTTCAAATTGTTGAAAGAGAATCAATTATATGCTAATCCTAACAAGAGTGAATTTTTCCAAACCCAAATTGAATACTTAGGTCATATTGTTTCTTCTTATGGTATTCATATTGATCTTAAAAATACAGAGGCAATTTTGAATTGGCCAATCCCTAAAAATGTGCATGAGTTACATTATTTCTTAGGTCTTACCAGCTTTTATAGAAAATTTATAAGAAAATTTTCATTGATTGCATTGTATTTAATGAAATTGTTAAAGAAAGGTGTTGTGTATCATTGGTCTGACAACCAGCAAAAGTCTTTTAACTTATTGAAACATGCTTTAACGCATGCATTTGTTTTGCAATTACATGTTAGTCGACCATTCTTTCTAGTAGTCACTAATGCTAGCGAATCAGGAATAGGAGCTATCCTTATGCAAGATTCACATCTCATAGCATATTCTAGTTCTGAACTGAAGTATTCTACCTATGATAAGGAATTGTTAGCTATAGTTCAAGTCTTATGTCAATGGAAACATTATCTGATGGGATCCGAATTTATGATCAAGATTGACCAACCATAGTATCAAAAATCTCCTTAGTCAGCCACAAATCTCTAACCATCATATCAAATGGGCTACTTTCATTCAAAGTTTCCATCCACTTATCCAATATCAACCCGGTAGAGAAAATGTTGTTGCCTATGCATTGAGTATAAGACCAAGTTTCCATAATATTTCTATTCTATCTTTTGATTCCCTTATTCTTATGAAGGTTACCTATGACCATGATTCCATTTTTCAAGCTAATTGAAATAAATTAGTTGCTAATAACTGGATTCCAATTAATTCTTTGTCTTATTCTGATGGATTTATGTTTTATGAAAAAAGATTGTGTGTCACTGTTCCATTTATATCATTTGTATTGTACAAAATTCATTGTCCCCCATATTATTTCTACTTTAAGAACATTGGTTGAAGATTTTTACTGGCCACAAATGGAATCTGATGTTTCTAACTTTGTTTCTGAGTGTTTAATGTTTCAAAGGGTCAAGCAACACCATGGTAAGCAATATAGTTTGTTAATACCTTTACCAATTCTTGAA
This sequence comes from Lygodium microphyllum, assembly GCF_053477565.2. Classification (NCBI taxonomy): domain Eukaryota; kingdom Viridiplantae; phylum Streptophyta; class Polypodiopsida; order Schizaeales; family Lygodiaceae; genus Lygodium; species Lygodium microphyllum. The sequence continues at coordinate 110,214,070 of NC_141162.1, forward strand.
CATTCATGGGAACATATTTCAATGGATTTTATAACTGGTTTTCCTAACACACAAGCTAATCATGATGTGATTTGGACTAAAGTAGACCGATTTAGCAAATAAGCATATTTCCTACCATGCAAGAAAACATTAACTGCATCTCAAGCTGCACAATTGTTTTTGAAGATTGTTTTCACTAACCATGGTTTGCTAAAAGTTATTATTTCTGATCATGATTTTAGATTTTGCAATAATATTTGGACTTCTTTGTTTGCTAATTTGGGTACTAAGATTGATTTCTCATATGTATTTCATCCTGAAACCAATGGGCAAACAAAAGCTTCTAACATTACAATTCTAGATCTTTTGCGTGCATACACAATTACAAAACCACAAACATGGGATACACATTTGCATCTACTTCAATTTACATACAATAATACTCCCCATACAACTACATATAAAGCACATTTTGAAATCATTTATGGACGTAGATTGCCTACACTTGTTACATCATTGTCAAACAAAGTTAAAGTTGTTGATGATATTGCCAATACACATGCTACTATTTTTGCCGAAGTTAAAGATATGATTGCGAAATCCTAGCAATCATACACCAAAAAACCTAATAAGAAAAGAAAAGCCATGAGTTTCAATGTTGATGACTATGTTTGGTTATGCATTGAAAAGAGAAGATTGCAAAGTGTTGAGAAACATCCTATTGTTAAATTAGCACTTAGAATTTATGGGACTTTCAAAATAATTCACAAGATTAATGGCAATGCATTTAAATTAGAAATACCCCAACACTGAAAGATACATAATACTTTTCATATCAGTTTTGCTATGACCTTTTAGAGGCCAACTACTTGTCCACCCTATTTATGAAAACCCTCCTTTGTTAGAAGAAGAAACTGAAATACTTGAACTTGAAATTATTCTAAACATGAACTTTATAACCATTAGAATTGGCTATAGATATTCTAGATATTTGGTTAAGTTTAAAAATCATCATGTTGAAGAAGCCCAATGGATGCACGCTCGCGACCTAAGTGCTTACCCCTCACTGCTTGCACCACATTGAGCAAATAGCAATTAAGGACAACTGCTTTCCCACCTCGGGGATATGATGCCAAGAGGCATATTCCACGGTGGATTCCATGAGGTTTTTATTCCACGGTGGATTTCGTAAGGCTTTTTGGTGGATTCCATAAAACTATATTTATTTGCCGAGGCTCGTACACAATGTGGATTCCTTGTGCGAGAAGTTGACGAGGACGCCTGTCCTTTTCAGGCATCATGTTAATTTAATGTGCACATGGGTGATTCCACAAAATACATGTTTAAATTAATGGGTGTTTATGAGTTTAGAGTGCACTCCTATTAAATTAAGGTTAGGATAAAGTTCCAACCTATTTAATTATTTTGTAGTTGAAGACTTCTATGTATTCACTTTTGTGGATTTTATCTTATTATTTTCTAATAATTGTGAATGCGTCAATTGATGTGTAGAGTAGGTAGCGGTGGTGTTGGAAAGCACCAAGCGATGGCGTGTATTTAGATTATCTAGAAGAATTATTATTTTTATAGGCGCACGTCTTATCACTAAAGTCGTGGCATCAATATTTATTTAGGCATGCTTATTTATTAAAGTGCTTAACAAACATTTACTATTTTGTATGCACATAGATACTCGGTTTTAAATATTTCATTATTAGACATTGTATTTGGGCGCACTGCTCGACTTTTTGGATGCCCAAATGCTTTACTCTTTATTTGAGCAAAAGCAAACACAAAAGCCAAAAGCATGCTTAAATTGTAAATTGGGCTATTTTTGAGCTTGGAGATTAATAAATTTATAAATACATGCCTTGTGAAGCGCTCACATAATGCATGGGGGGAGATTGTACCCAATTGGTCTTTTTGTCTCATGTCATGCAAACCTCTCTTCTTGCTTTATGAGCTTTTATAGAGTTCTTTGTTCTTGGGGGCCTTCCGGCATTCACTACGTGCGCAACAACATCCGATTTGCGCACCAGATTAGGAGTGGCAAGACCTTTGCCGAGAAGGGGTTTAATAGCCAAGACGCCAAGAGAGAGCTCATTTACAACCCTAGTTGAGAGAGAGAGAGAGAGAGAGAGAGAGAGAGAGAGAGAGAGAGAGAGAGAGAGAGAGAGAGAGAGAGAGAGAGAGAGAGAGAGCTCCATTGCATGGATTTGCTTTGATCTTGCCACCGACAAGTTTGTTGCTCACTACAGGTATATCCAAACCTTCTCCTTAATCCATAGATATGATCTGGAAGTGCTCGATGATTACAAAGTCCTAAATCTCTCGGTTCGTCGAATTTTTTAGCACTTCGGCAAGAAACACATCGCATTTGGCCTATTCGAGCGGCTCGATTCTGGGCCGAGTCCTAGAATCGGCCCTCAACCACTTGTCTTTGGCCTTCTCGGCCCGCCCATTCGGGTTTGCTCACTTGGATGCACAGCCACTCGACCCACCTAGACTTGGCTCGGACCTTGGACTGGACCAATCTGCACATTTGGACACACTAGGTACTCAGCCCGGCCAATTTGGCTGGCCTTGGCCTGCCCACCCATTTAGCCACTCAGCCACTTAGCGCTCGGACCACATCCAAACTCCATATTCAGCCTCGGCCCAGAATCGGCCTAGTTACACTTGGCCATCGGCCATTCGGCCCGTCCGAGTTATACACTCAGCCCCCTGCAATTTGGACCTTTTGGGCCGAATTTGATTTTTTTCATAAACCCCCAAACAATTCTTGATTGAGCAGAAGGCGCAAGTGAAAACCCTATAAACCGGCGAGGATAGCCAGAAACCGCGAACATACAAGCCTATCAGGTCAAACCTAGGAACAAGAGTGCACGAGCCGCTTAGACACTTTGTTTTCTCACTCACTCTAATTTCTAGCACTTGAAACTCACTTAAGAAAAGCTAAAAGCCTAATTGTGCACAGTGAACGGAAAAGAGTACACACACATACATGTTAAAATATACGGGATCTAGAGCATGGTAGATGCGGAAGCTATGGAGGTCGGAAGAGAAAGAGCGAGTTCATGAAGACACTAACATGACTGACTGTTACACAAGTGAATTAGGTTCCAAGATGGAAGCTTAGACTCATAAATAGAATCTTGTGTATAGATTGACAATGACACAGAAACTTTACTAAAGGACAAAAGTACTATGACATTTCATTAGAAAAGAGAGCAAGTACAATGCTTTATAGGAAACTGGATGGTAGCACTTCTCCTACTATGCATATGGGATTCTATTCCTGAGCCCTCACTGCTCCTTCCAAAGAGATTGAAGTAGGTGGGATTGCAAACATCTCAACAATACACACAAAGTGAAGGTAAGTTGAGGACTGTTTGTAAAATTAACAAGGAACTCACTCAGGCACAAAAACTTTGAAGAACCCACCAATAAGAGAAGATCCCAAGACATAGATGGTGATTGAATCCCCAAGTGTAAGACCCAGTAAAGAACACAATGGAAAAGTCAGACATAGCAAGGACCAACACTATTAGGGAAGTGGATATGCCCAACCTCATCAACCTGATCAACAATCTAGCAAGATAGGAAGTCTTAGACATGGCGGAGGGAAACTCAGATCGTAAAAGTAATGAAGAACTTGACCTAGGAGACTTTCATGAGGCAATCCAACAATTAGTGAGCAAGTATGACGCTCAAACCCAGTTAGAACATTGTGGCAGAGCTGCAAAGGACATCATAGTGGACGTTGAGAATGAGAGGAAACTAGCATGCCAAGATTTGCAAGGCATAGTCGCTTACATTAGGAAAAAACACTCACAAATGGCCCTTTTAGCCCCCCTCTCTCCTCCTTAAAACAAGGAAAATAGGAGAGAAGAATAGTAAAATAATCATCTTCTCTCTCCACTTTTGCAATCTCATTTTGCCTTTTTTATATTATCTACAAAGATATATTTAGCTTCCTTCTCTCTCCTCATTCAAGAAGTCTTTTTCAACCAAATTTTATATTAAAAAAGGAATTAGATATGGGAGTGTGGTGCTTATTTTCAATGCAAAATGATTAGTGGATACAAGGTAATTGATTTTTTAATTGAGAACAAGGAAAATGAAATTTTAAAAGTTCATTTTAAGATATTTTGGGGGTTTTTTTTTAATTCTAGCGTTTGGTCAAAAAACAAACCAACTAGTCAAATTTCATGTTTTTTGGAAATATTTTTGGAGGTAAAATAGAAATGTCTAAAATACGAAAAGTCATGGACATCCCTACTCTCTGAGCTATTTTCCCCCCATATCTGTACTCTCTCATGGCTCTATTGAGACCTCTCCTCTCTCTTTATGCAGCCTTAATAAACAGAGTGAATTACTTACACCCTCCTTTCCCTTGGCACCTTTGTGTGCATCTCCACTCTACCTCATGTGACAACCAAGTAGGCTCCCCTGTTTCTATTAATAGTAAAATCAATACATGAAAGAAGGAGATGCATATTGAGGTAGAGATTGAATATGCCCCATTATTCAAAAGAACCTAGCGTACTAGTGTCAACCCTCACGTTCTGCAGAGTTACAAGCAAATGGGATTAAAACATGTGGACATGTGGGTTGATAGGGGAATCTACCCAATTGACCCCTTAAACAATAGACCTCCAACTTTCTCAGGAATCACAAATTTGTTGAAGTATGTGTGCGAGGGTGAAAATGGGTTGCTCGGTTACACTAGGCGGCTCAATGATCAAGCATTCAAAGTATTTACAACTTGCCAAGCAACCATAAAAAATTGTCATGATGTGATCGTTGCACATCAACTTCATACACAACAGCTCATAGGATAGCTGGTACAGCTAAATGACACTATAATTCAATAAAAAAATCAAATTATTTCAATGCATGACACTATCCATGACATTGGTATCTCATATGAGGAGGCAAAGGCACAATTGGATGACCTAAGAAAGATCAACAGCAAGCTAACATAGGAGCACAAATGAGAGAAGAAGCCAATCAATGAGTTAATTGTGAATAGTGGCCAGTGGAAGCGACGTATCAAAGCATGTAAGGTAGCTCAGAATGAGAATCTAGGTGAGGGTGAGGTTGGATCATGTATTAGTAGATTGTTGAAGGCAAGTACATTGGAAAACACTTTGAGCGATCCTATGTTGAAGGCTATGAAGAAAAAGGTGATTGAGTGCACATTAAAAGATATGTCAAATGAGTTCTCAGTTGTGGATGCACAATCCATTTGTGACAAGGTCAGTATTAGCACAGCAACTTACTCAAAGATATTCAAAGGTGTGAAGGTTGGGTTTGGCTGTGTACTGAAGAGAAATAGAATTGTGCCTCTTTCTCGACCTTCAAAGTTAATATATGCCCGACAACAACTTAATACAAAGTTTTTGGAGCTGATAGAAGATCCGATGCATGTTCAATGCGTGGAAACACTAAAGGTTGGGACCAAAAATTCATAGGTGGTGAAGTTTAGCGAACTCAAAAATTACTATTTAGATTTGTACAAGGTGTAGTCGGCAATGGTTATGTACTACAATATGTCTATTGAAGAATGTAATGGTAAATTGCAGTTTGTTATAACTCTGATGAATAGAGCTTTACAATTCAACAAGAACAACCTAGGAAACTTTAGTGTTCAATCCAAGTGCCATGTGTGGTAGCTTGCTGCATTTGAAGTTCCTAAGGAAACATTTGAGGTGCTGCAATTGTTCTTTACGCACACAAGCATTCCAAGCATCATCGATCATCAAGAACATGGTGAGATGCTCTCGGTTGAAGGGTGTGTCATGTCCTACAAATCTTTTTTGGAAATTGTTAGATGCCTAAGATTTAAGACAATCATGATGCATATGAGAAATGGTGCATTGAATGCTTTTGGATGTATTTTTAGTATTGCTAGCTTCTTCATTTTAGAAACAAGTTCTTGGATGGAGATAGTGTTGGTTTCTAGTTGATGGTAATACTATTAGAAATTAATAGATATCGGCATTCCACTTTCTAGCTCGCTTCATAAGCTCACCAACTCACTCTAATAAGCTTGATATTCTTCTTTTAATCCTATTGCATGGGCAATTCTTTTTATGCATTCTATATAGTTCACTAGTCTTTAGATCTTACAATTACCTTTAGCTCCTAATGCTTGTGGGTGGGTGTGTTTTTCTTATAGTCAATGTTTCATAGTTGTGTTATTGTCCTCAATCTCATGTCTTGTCCTTTTGGTTTACCTCTAGAATGCATTTTCTTGTAACATTGTACACTTTGTGTCTCTCTCAACTTTCACATCCTTTATACTCTTGGTCCATGATTGAATTTCACATCCTTTGTATTCTTGGTCCATGATTGACTTGATTTTGGCTCCTCTTGCTTTTTGTACATGGCCATAGGTGGACTTGGATTTTGGCTTTAATTATTCCACAAGCCTTGCTTGATGGATCTTTTGGTTGGTATGGCTAATTCGGTACACTTTTTCTTTTATGTGTAGCTATCGTTAAAGTTGTGATGTACTTCATTGGCATATGTGCCCATTTTATTGGTGCTTTCACTTTCAAGGTTTCCTTGCAACCAATTTGGCACAATTCTCTTTGTGGCTATCATTATGATATTTTGGTGACTCATTCAATTATAGCTATCATTATGATATTTTGGTGACTCATCCAGTTATAGCTTTCCCCCTTACTACAATTGTTGCATGTTGAGAGTGTCTAGGACGTCTAGTGAGATGAGATTCTAATGGCCAAGGTCTAAGGTTATTGTCCCTAAATGTGGTATAAGTTTTCAAGGATTGGATCTAAGAAATGATCTCAAGGACCAAATGGCCTCAATTCTATTGTAGCTAAATGGACCTTGTCCTAGATACATTTATGTGTGTCTGAGGGAATAGGTAGACTTAGATAAGGTGAGAGAGTATGAGATTCATGAAGACAAGATCTAAGAGGAAAAGACTCAAGAGGATCAGACCCAAGAGGAGCCTCACAAGAGAATCCCTAATAGTAGTTTATAGAGTAGCATATATATTTCTAACACCCCATCTTAATACTCAATAAATGCTACGAGTAACAAGAGACTACCACGATGGAAAAAAGTTAGCAAAATTCTAGAACCATGGATGCCCTAGTCTTTTGCATAGGCTAGATGTGTCTCAGAGATATCACAAAAAAGGCTCCTCAAGTATGAAGCACGAGATGAAGAAACAACTCCTCACATATGGCAACTCACCAGGGTCTAGGATAGACCAATTAAGAGTATCTCAAAGCTCCAAGAAGGCCATCCAATATTGATTGGCCATATGAAGCATGCAAAAGGCTACACAATGTCAAAGCAAACTCTAGTCCCAAATTCCAAGCCATTGATCATAGCCGTGAAAATGCCAAAGAAAAATCTAGTCCCAAGTCACTTTATAGCAAGGGTGAGACTTATGAATCACCTCCCAAGAACCAGCATTGGATTGTATGTAAGGAAGTGAAACAAAAGTATTGCCAAGAAGTGTCAATCACAAAGCAATTCCTCAAGGAAATTTTTGAATATCTCTTTGGAAGGCACTAATTGTGCCCTCTCGAACACCACTTCCCATAGTCCTCCCTTTAACCTAGGAAGTTGTCACCATGAGGCTAGAAGTGGGGGAGGCCACATTGGTAATCTCAACACAGGTCAAAGAATCTATCTTAGTAGCTACAACTAAATCTTCCACATGATAGGTTTTCTTTTGAGGACAATTTGAAGTGAGATCCCCTTCTTAGCACAAACCCAATAGTGGTTCTTCTTCTTATCCTTGAATTCCTTCATTATTGTGAGGGAATTGGTGGTGGATATCCCTCGTAACTTCTCTTGTGCTTACATTGACAACTTTTCATCACATATTAAAGCACCAACATGTTATGGGTTAAAGCCTGCTTGTGCCTAGCCACCTATATTTACCTTGTACTCAATGCATGCATGCTTGTTCACTACATGTGGTGATCACCTATCACTATTGTCTTCATTTTTTATTCTTCATTATGATAGAATAATAAAGGAAATGTAGGTCACACGTTGTGACTATTGGAGTTCCCACACACAAGTCTTGCTCTCTTGAGTTCAAACCTCCATAGTTCTTGCTCTTCCTTCCACATTCTCTTCTCTCTTACTCCTACTCACCCATTGGTATTAGAACAAGCATTTGAGGAGCTTCAATCATTCCACTTTAGCCTAGGAAAGAGAGCAACCATATCTTCAATTATCTGAGGTAAAAATTTTCTCCCCACCTTCTCCAACTTGCTTCTCAGCTCTCAAGCACATTTTCAAGTGACCCCGAAAGGTCAGGAGTAGTAGGAAAATCCCTAGGAAGTAGCCTATAATTTTCAATGCATTTTTAGGGGTCTTTAGGCTTCTAGCTCCAACACTTCTCCTACTTCTTGCTCAACCATTGAGCACTTCTCTTGGTACTTTTGGCTCCATCTTGGGCATCATTTGGGGAATATATTATTAGCCAATGGTTGTTGTTTGTGGAGAAACTTGCTATTCACAGTTTGGGACAGTAAGAATTTGAATGTTTATGCTTCACTAATGCTATTTACTGAGATTTTAATGCTAGAATAATGTATTGATGCTTGGGGATGCTCTATATATTGATTAAAGCTCATTTTTTAAAGCCATTGGGAGGTTCTTTCCTATCATAAATAGGGGATAATAAGCATGTGCTTTGAATATTAGTGAAATCTATGCTTATGTACCATCGGGGGAGTGCTCTTTGATCATATGTGTGCTTAACACTGCTAGTCATGAATGGATATGTTCTCCTTTGAGCCTTGAGCTGTGATTTTAAGCTCTTTTATATCTATATCAAATAGAGGTTGCATGGTCCAATGACTTTTGATTTATGAGCTTGGGTGATTATGCTACTTACATGCTCCTGGATGTATTATTTGGTCTCTTTGGACTTTCAAATGTTATGACATACATGTATTGAGCTTACTTTGCCCTTGAATACTCTAGTTTGCTTCTAGTGGGAGTACTTCTAGATTTTATTGCAGATCTTGGCTTTTAGAGATGGTGGGAGTCTCTCATGTATGCCCATTGGTTTATGAAAACATTGTCTTTTTAGTTAGTGGGGCTGATCTTCACTTCATTTTTTGGTTACTCTCATGTTAGATGGGTTGTCAACCATGGATACATGCTTTGTTATGTATTGAGCTTCATTGTTTATGCAAATAGTGAGTTGGTTGCAGCTTTGTAGATCTCTTTGTTACTTGAAGATCTCTCATGCATAGTTAGCTCATGTACTTTGTTACCCCTTGGTGGAATGCATCTATGTATTTAACGCTTTTGGGTTCTCTGAAAATATTTGGTACTTGGGGTTGTTTGCTCTTCATTGGTGGTCATTGCTAGTTGCAATGTAAGTCGAGCTATTATTGAGACTTTTCTAGCAATCAAAGCATTTTATTTTGGATATTTGCCTACATTTAAGTTTTCATTTACTATAGTGTTATAGATAACACTGCTATACTTTATCTTTGAGCTATTTTATTGAGGGCAAACACTTGTTTCAGGCACTCTAGTGCTTCTATTTTGTGTACAATAGTACATTGCTTTGTACTCCTCCTTTTACATACAATTTTGGCTTTGTTTTGGGGTTGTTTTACTACAATTACAATAGCCCATATTCTCTTTATTTTGTAGTCATTATGGTAGGTGCTATTGAGATATTTGCAATCACACCCACTGTGGCCTCTTTGTATGAGGTAGTTCCGGGCTTAGGACATGCAGGCAAACTGAATCCCATAGGCACAAAAAGGGAAACTACTACCACCAGCAACTATAAAGCATTGTACTTGACTACCAATTTTTCATATGGAATGAATATAATATCATGATGCTTTGTACTTTCACTTAATGTCATTGTCATTGTCAGTCCATTATACAAGATTGTCTTTATGAGTCCAAGCTTCCATCTTGGAACCTAATTCACTTGTGTAACAGTTGGTCTCTCCTTGTCTACGTCAACATGATTCTTGTCTTCATCTTCCATCCTCCATAGCTCCTGCCATGCTCTAGATTCATGCTTTTCACAGGTGTTTCTAGTGCTTTTGGTGATAGTGATATCTTTAACATTGATAAGTTTGATGACAACAATTTTAATTATTGAAATACATAGATTTGGCAAGTATTGGTCCAAAAAAAGTAGGTTAAGCCATTGAAATTAAAATATATAAAGCTAGAAAACCTTGATATTGGCACTTGGGAGGAGCTTGATAAGGTAGGTAAGTCGACTATTATTTTATCTTCGTCCAAGCAAGTTTATTTTAATGTCATTGAGACTACTAGTGGTGCATGTTAGTTATGGGAAAAGGTATGTGATATTTATTATAAGGAGGGCTTGGCTTCATAGTTGTATTGGCTTAAGAAGCTTGTGGACATTTGTATAAAAGAAGGCACTCATATCTCTACTCATTTGAATGAGTTCCATTCTATTTGTAGCTAACTTACATCACATAATATTGTCTCTAATGACAATATTAAGTTTATATTCTTGCATGTTACTCTCCTTGAGTTGTGGGACACATTTTATACTACCATTACCACTAACGCTTTTGCATGTAACTCTCCACGAGTCATCAGATACATTTTATATTACCATTAGCAATAATACTCCTAAGGGTGGATTTACATGCTTAAATGTAGAGGAAGCTTTACTTATCAAAGAGGTTACCAGGAAGAATGTTGATGTAGCCCATGCCTCTCATGCTCTCATAGTTTGAGGTGAAAATGATGCTAGAGAAAGTTATGATTGTCTCGTGATAGAGATCCATTGCACAATAAGTCTAAGTCTAGATCTTGTGGGGGCAGACTCATAGTAAATCCCACTGTCATAAGTCTTCACTTATATATCATTATTGTAGGTGTAGTAGGGACACACATGACCACAATGACATAAGATGTGCCAGGATAGGCATGATAAAGGCAAATGAAAAATGCATGATAATTCTAAATCAGTGGGGATGATTAGTGTATCACTAAATCCATTGTCAAGATTGAAGATATTAATGTCTTAGAGTAGAGTTTAGATGACTACATATTGACTACTTCTTCACTTGGTGCCACATAGTTTACTAATGCTCAGTCCCCATTCTCTTAGTAGTATTAGTTACTTGATTTGAGGGACTCCTTTCATGTGACCTCCCATCATAGTTAGTTTTACACATGCCATAACATTTGGGACTGTATAGCTAGGAGATGATCATGTGTGTGATATTATTGGCATCCATGATGTTTGCAATTTCCTACAATAACTTCTTTTGTTTTGTATAATGTATGTCATGTCCTAGCTTTGACAAAAACCCTTGGATGATACTAGTTATCATGCCTCTAGTGATTTTTCTTAGAATATTCCTTGTGGCAATCTCTTTTTTGCTAGAGGTGTCAAATTTGGTAGTCTTCATCCCTTACTTATTTCTAGATCTATCGATCATGTATTGGTCGTCACTAATCTTTCTCATGTAACTCTATGGCGTCATCATCTTGGGCACATGTCACTTAAATGAATAAAAGTTTTGACTTATTTGTAGCATCTCCTATCCCCAAACTTCTCTTGTTTTGATTCTTACAATCATTGCTTATATGATAGGCAAACTTATAATGCTTATAAGAAGTTTGGCTCTATGTGCATAGGTGAGCCATTGCCTCTTGTTCATTCTAATATTTGTGGTCCCATGCCCTATCAATCTTTGGGTGGTGTTAAGTATTTTGTCATATTCATTGATGATTTTTCACATAAAGTCTAGGCCTATCCTATAAAGTAGAAATAAGATGTTCTAGCTACTTTTCAGCGCTTTATTACTTTGGTTGAGAATTAATATGGGCACAGGCTGAAATGCTTAAGATCAGTTAATGGGGATGTGTATGTCTCATGCTCTTTTGTAATATTTCCATGCAATAAAAGTTAGTTGGTGTTCTAAAGTTAGTTAGTCAATTAGTAAGTTAGTAAGGTTACTAACTAAAGACTAACTAAGGTAAAAACTAACTAACATTAATAACTAACCATTTTTATTTAATAAAAAATATTTTATTTAGAAAAATTAAGAGTCGTAAATATGATATTTTTCTTAGATTGACAAGGACCGTAGCCACCCTTCGCGGAAGTTACAATGTGAATGAGACTTATGAGCTATATTAATCACTAATATTAATGTGTATAGTTTGGATGGTCCAAAAATATTAGATTTTGGGCAAAACTAGTATATTTTAGCTATTATCCTAAAAAGATATGGAGATTTCTAGAACTGAATGTCATTTAAAAGAAAAGACAAGTGATGTTTTAGTTAGTTTTGGAAAGTTTATAATTAAAAAAATAAAGAGAGGGATTTGTGAAATCGCACACGTCGCGATCGCAGTCTACAGACAAAAAACAACACTTCGAACAGAGAAAAGAAGGAGTAAATTGAGAGCTTTCTAAGCAAGTGTCTTGAAGTTTTACCCCCCTTTCAGAGCCAATGAAACCATCAGATTTATGATCTGAGCATTAGATCACTGATCTTTCCAAGATCCCTCTCCACAAAGAGCTCCTCTTCTCAATCACAAGCCCTCTTCTCTAATCCACTATAAATGTAAGGCATGGGGAGGCACAAGAAGCATAAGGAGACCTCGAGAGGTTGCGAGAGAGAGGTAGAGAGAAGGATACCCCTCCAAGAGATTATGAGAAGGATCTTGAGATTGAGAGAGAGAGAGAGAGAGAGAGAGAGAGAGAGAGAGAGAGAGAGGCTATGAGGGAGAGAGTTAGTTCAAATTTTCCTTATCTCGGTCTTCGACTAAGCCATCTTCTCTTACACTCTCCTATCTCAAATCTATTCCACCTTCTTTATCTCTTGAATCTACTTGCAGACGATGGCCTCCAAGCAAAGAATGTTGCATGCAGATGGCAATCCCACAACTAGAAATGAAGCTTCGAGCAAAGGCATCACTGTCAATCCAAGTGCGGTTCCGGTCATAAGTGATGTATTTCCAAATTGATAGATGCTTGTTTTGATCCTCGTATGAGATACATTAGGCCCCATACTATGATGCACAAGTATAGGTCATTTCATCTCACGTATTCAAAAGATTGAGCTTGCAAAGTGCATAACACCTAGTTGCATATGGCTTGTTCGTTGATAGAGCAATTACAAGGAGGAATCGATCAAGGGTTATGAATGGCATAATCATGGCATTAAAAATTGTGCATACAAGTGCTAAGTAAATTTTACATAGAATTTCTCTTTGATCCCAAGGGGAAGAGCATATATGCGATGGAAATGTTATCGCGACTATTCTTGCGTTGTTTGGCAAGAATACAATTGGTTTTTTTTTTTGTTGATCTAACAACATTCTAAATGCTTTTACATTCAACTAGTTGTTAGTTTGTTGTTTGGATGATATTCCAAGTGCTTATGATTTATGGTAAATGCATGGCAAGGGTCTATGATGACAAGTTGCAATAGGGATAATGGAATGTTTTCCTAGAAAATGATATTAGGACTGAATGCCTTGTTGTGTTGAATTCCTAAAGGATTCAATTAAGGAAGGATTGCGCTAGGCTACCCCCAAGCTAGTGGCGAGACTCTACTCCAAGGGGGTCACGATTATTGCTACGAGAGGCTTGGACCAGCTCCGTGGGTGAAAGATCTGTCAGTAGGGATAGCCTTACGCAGTAGGAAATGTAAGTGCTAAAGGGAGCTCTAGTTGTAAATCCTGCATTGTTCCTAGGGACGAGCCCCTTCATGACCCAAGTTGGGATCCTAGAACCCTAAATACTAGTTACAAGGGTGGAATCTTGGTGGGCAGAATACTCTCGTAGAATTCTATGTATCTTCGGCTTGGTGGACGGGAAGATATGGAATCTGTGGTGCCATGTCACTTGGACCAGTTACTTCTACAAGGCAGAAGGGATACTTCTGTTGGACAAAAGGGATATGTAATTTCTCCTGTATGGGTGGAGACAAAGATTAACTTAAAGATAAGTTAAGGAACTTGTTTGTCAAAGGATTGCTTGCTCTGTTTTCGTGTTTGTGTTATAAGTTATGCGAACAAACCCTGTTCCCTAAAAGGCTTAATTAATGAAGCTACCTTTAAGTGTCACACATAAATGTGGTAGGACCTAATTAGAAAACTAAAGCTATTGAGGGAAGCAGGTGGGCAGAACCCCCAACGGGTCCATCCTACGGCAAGGTGGTCCCAGAGAACTGGGAGGCTTCTCACAAGATTTTACCGTCATTCAACCTTTAGGTATTGTTAGGTTAGAACCCAATTCATGCTGTTTTAGGGGACCTGAATGGGACTATGCCCTTCGGGTAGAGAGGTTGAGTAGAGCATCCCTCTCATTTTCCATTCTCTTTGAACCAAGTGCGGCATGGGTCTGCTTCGGCTCGGGTATCTTTGCGTAAAGTAGGATATCTAGGATCTGACGCTAGAATGTTGTTAAGAGACCTTGGCCACTAGGAGCCCGAATTTTAGGTTGATCCTAGTGGATTTGGCCATGAACATTCCATTGCAAGGCGAATTTGGGAAACCCTAGAAGACAAAACTCGAAACATTCCATGGGAGTGCCGAGTAGTGACGCCTAGATTCGTTTCTCGATAGACCACTAAAACCATGCCTGGACAGGCGATGGGCAAGAATCTTACATCTTTTGAGCAATTTTATGATGATTAGGTCATTAAGTGTCAGTTGATTGCTCCTTATGCCCCACCCAAGACTAGTGTTGCCAATCACATGAATAGGACCATCTCGAAGACTATCTATAGTACACTCAATCACATAGTCTTATCCTAGATGTTTTGGATTGAGGAGTTACTATAGCAAATCATTTGATTAAGAAATCCCCATATACCGCTCTTGGTGGTAGAGTTGTAAAGGAGGTATGGTATGGTAAACCTCTTTCCTATGCACAATTGAGAGTCTTTGCATGTCAAACATTTTGTCATATTCCCAAAGACAAGCACAACAAATTAAATCTGAAGTTTGTCAAATGCATCTTTCTTGAATATGATGATGCAAGTGAGATGGGCTATCATCTTTAGGATCTGCATGTAGGAAAGTTGTTTGTATCCATGATGTTGTGTTCCACGAGGATAAGATGTATAAGAAACCTAAGTGGTTGATTAAGGTGTGCAAGGCAACCTTTTAGAAAGAACCTTCTGTTACAATACAACTAACCCCCGTTAGATAGCGTGTAGCTATTGTTGATACTCCTATGGCCCAGGATCTGCCTTTTGTGTAAGATCATATTGATGTTGGATAGAGATGATAGGATGTATTGTCTCCACATCCATTTTTGCAATTCTCCACTAGAGCCTTGTGTCCCCTTGATCGTTATGAGCCCGCCCTCTATGGATTATGCCATGGTGACCAATTTTGTTGAGCCACTTACTTTGAGAAGGCTATGTGTAGAGGTGACAATTATTCTTGGGAGAGGAATATGTAGTCCAAGTTTGACTCATTGCAAAAAAACCATATGTGCAATTTGGTTTCCTTTCCTAGTGAAAACATGCATTGCTATACAAGTGGATATATAAGTGGAAGCGCACCCTTGGTCATCCTAAGCCAACATATAAGACCCATGTGGTTGCAAAGGGTTTTGAATAGGAAAAGGGAGTTGAATTTGACAAGAACTTATCTCCTATGGTAAAAAATGATGACCCTTTGCTTGGTTTTGGCATTGGTCGCATAGTTAGATCTGGACTTGTACCAAATGGATTTTAAAACAACTTTTCTACATGGAAACTTGCATGAGGACATTTATATGTAGTAGTCTAAAGGCCTTACAGAAAAAGGCAAGGAACACCTAGTATACAAGTTGAGAAAGAGTCTCTATGGACTTGAGCATGCACGTAGGGAATGATATCGTAAGTTTGACGCCTTTGTATATTCATAGTATTACTCCCACAGTGTTATGGATCAGTGTCTCTATAGGAAGAAAGCTCATGATGGTAGCCTTATTATTTTGCTACTCTGTATTGATTATATGTTAATTATTGGCAGTGCACATGATGAGTTGGATGCTTTAAAGACTCAACTCAAGAGGAGCTTTGTGATAAAGACTAAGCACATTGAGTTGTGTTATCACTTCATTGGAGAGGTGATTGAGGAAAAGCACATCGAGCTTATCAAGATCTCTATAGATGACTGCTCACTAAAAGTCTCCTAATGGAACATTATGTGTATTACTTGATATGCGTATTATGCGCAATCACTCTAAGGGACTCTATTTATCATAGAAGGAGTACATTCACAAGATACTTAAGCAGTTCCATATGCAAGATGGTAAATCCATTGGTACCCGTTTACCTTCTCATGTGAAGCTCGGTCAGGAAAATTGTCCCTAGTCAGATAATGAAAAAGCCAAGATTCCTTATGGATATGTAGCAGGCATCTTGATGTATGCCATGATAGCAACTAGATTTGACATAGTGTTTGTAATGGGAGTTGTGGCTTCTTACATGGCGACACCTTGTCGATGACATTGGAACGTTATGAAGGGTATCATGGGATATCCTAAGGGCACTACATACTTGTGCCTTTGTTATGTTAGCTAGGATATTGGAGTCATGGGATACATTGATCTAGGGTGTAGAAATGCACTACCTTGTCTACTACAAAGGTTGTGTATGTTACAACCACTAAGACTTGCAAGGAGGTCTTGTGGTTAGGCCATCTGGTTATAGACCTTGGTATTATTCTATGACTCCTACTTTGCATTCAAATTCTATGAGTGCCATCAATTTGGCACGTAATCCACTCTTTCATACAAAGACCAAGCACATTGAGGTGTGTTATGACTTCATTATAGAGGTGATTGAGGACAAGCACATCAAGCTTTTCAAGATCTCTATAGATGAAAATTGTGCTAATTTTCCCTCTAAAAGTCTCCTAATGGAACATTATGTGTATTACTTGATATGTGTATTATGTGCAATCGCTCTAAGGGACTTTATTTATCATAGAAGGAGTACATTCACAAGATAAGGAGTTCCATATGCAATGTGGCAAATCCATTGGTACCCATCTACCTTCCCATGTGAAAGTTAGTTAGGCAAATTGTCCCTAGTCAAATGATGAAAAAGCCAAGATGGTCAAGATTCCTTTAGCATATGTAGTAGGTATCTTGATGTATGCCATGATAGCAAATAGATTTGACATAGTGTTTGTAATGGGAGTTGTGGCTTGTTACATGGCGATACCTTGCCGATGGCATTGGGATGTTAGGAAGGATATCATGAGATATCCTAAGGGCATTGTAGACTTGTGCCTTTGCTATGTTAGCTAGGATATTGGAGTCATGGGCTACATTGATCTAGGGTGCTGAAATGCACTACCTTGTCTACTACAAATGTGTGTACATTGCAACCACTAAGGCTTGCAATGAGACCTTGTGGTTAGGGTATCTACTTGTAGACCTTGGTATTATTCTATGACTCCTACTTTGCATTCAAATTCTATGAGTGCCATCTAGTTGGCACATAATCCACTCTTTCATGCAAAGACCAAGCACATTGAGGTGTTTTATCACTTCATAAGAGAGGTGATTGAGGACAAGCACATCAAGCTTGTCAAGATCTCTATAGATGACAAACCTGCTAATCTGCTCATTAAAAGTCTCCTAGTGGAACATTATATCATTCTTAGGAAGATGATGGGTGTAGGTTGAGATAGTGTCTTTACTCATCTAGTTGTACTCATATGTTCATACTGTACTTTTTGCCTCACTTTAGGAACATTTTCCTTTAAGTGGGAGGTTATTGGGGGTTCAAGGCTGCCTATGCCTAGCTGTCAATGCCTAGCTACTTATATTTGCCTTGTACTCAATGCTTGCACACCTATACACTACAAGTAACAGTCGCTCATCACCACTATCTTTATTCTTGATTTTTAAATAAGATAGAATAATAAAGGAAAGATAGGTCATGCATTGTGACAATTGGAGTTCTTACATGTTGGTCTTGCTCTCTTGAGATTCAACCTCCATAGTTCTTGCTCTTGCTCTTGCTTGTGCTCTTCTCTCTCACTCCTACTCATCCTTTCACAAAATCTTTGCTTGTGCTATTGACAAATATCACTAGGAAGCTTGCTCAAAACCAAATCAATAAGATGATTTCTCTTCATACTAAGCCTAGTAGTTTTAACAATTAATCCTCGAGATCCTAGAGGCCCCTTACCTTCATGAGAAAGGTTTGGGCTGATTCCAATGTCAATAAGGGGGGTCGTAAAGTTGACTTTGATGAGAAATGGCAGAAGGGGAAGAAATCCACTCATAAAGCTATTGAAATACTCCCTAAACCTTGTACAATGTTTCCAAAGATGGAACAATGGGTTTAGCTTTGAAGTAATACTTAGGAACAAGTGGGAATGTTGTTTGTAATTTGACATTGAGTCTCCATGATGGAGATGCAACACCAGTCACTTTGAAGAAAATAAAATCACTAAACCACACAAAATAATAGCCCCTATATTCACACAAAAAAGAAACTCAAAAGTTAATGCAATGCACAAACAACTAAAGTTAGTAGTGTTTAATGTGTAATGTACCCTTAATCTAACATGAGAAACCTTAGACTTTAAGAACTATTTTTTATTCTTACTATGTTAGCATTTAATGTTGTAGGTCAAATGTTTTATATCCAAAACTCAAAACATAGAAATGCATGAAACAATGATGAGGGAAAGCACAACAACTAACTCCAATCTTGTGTATTAAAAGTATGCTATAAACTCATATCCTTCATGGTATGTCCTCCTAAGACATGCATCCAATAGTAAGCATCATGTTGAGAAGGTACTTGTTGATAGCCTCTAACATAGAACTACTATAGCTATAGCTACATCAACTCCCTATGGCTACATAACTTTCCTACCCATGGCTTGTATATAATCGTGTAGATAGCTCTTTTGAATTTTAAAAATTGAGTTTTGTTTTGAAGGTGCTGAGAGTGGAGTATAAGTGGTATAAATTCCAAGTTGTGAGAACATTGGTAAGCAAATACTCAGGGGCTTGTTTTGCTAATAACTCAATAGTTATTTGATTTGTTTGGTATATGCTAACTAATTGGTATACTTCCACCATAGGGAGTATGAGTGCTACAGTTGCAAGCATACTTGGGAGGATTGCATAAATCTACATCTACACAATCAACTATTGTATTGCAAGCATAAGTAAGAAAGAACCTACCAATAATGTAGTAGAGTTTTCATGAAAGGTATGGTGTGTGGATCCCTCGGGCAATGTTGATGCACACTCACCTTCACCATAGACATTTTGCTACCTAAACCTAAAGAGTTTCTATCAAGCTTGCAAGTTAGATTTTAGAGTATTGCAAAATGTGTCAAAATGATTCTTTGTCTCCTACCTCAAGTTCGATGGATTTGATTCAAAGTTTGCAATTTGGACCAAGAGAGGGCAAGTGTGACAAAATTACCAAAGTAGATGATGGTATTTGTCTTAGATGTAATCTAGATTGACATTTTTCTCACTAAAGATCTAGCATGTGATACAATGATCATGATATCTCATCCTCCACATCTATATGATGTACTCTATATGTATTTGCAAAGTTTGACATGTGTGAAGTGCTTTGTATATTAGACTTTTGAGTAAATAGAGAGGCTTGTATGCATAAGTTAGTGTAAGAAGTGTAGATACCTCTATTTTTGAGACATTAAGTTTTTAGTTGCACTTGTTGCCTAAAGAAATCAAATCACATAGTCAACACTTCAAGAGTTGCCATTGAGTGAAGAGAGGCCATTCAAGGAGAGTTATATTACAGGTGGATAAGGTATTCAGGGTAGGGCATAAGGAGCCAAACTATAGACATTGCCCAAATTCTTGGAAGCCATATAATCACGTACAAATTTCCAAGTTTATGACTCCAAATTCTTCAATGTGAGGGCTTTTAACTCTTGTGAAAACATGTATTAGACATGGTAAAATTTAGAACTTGTTGAATTCATGGTCTTTATTCTCTTTATGCAATTGTAGAGGCAAGCTCAAGCTCAATGGCAAAGACCCATGGATCGCTAATTCTTTCAAGCGTTACAAGCCGAGCACTAATGGCTACCTCTCACATAGTCAACATGCTATCCATCTCTATGGGTGTAGTGAGCTTACCTTCATGCTCGATCGAGTTGCCTCCTCTCCCGAGCACTCTAGTATCTCCATGATCCAAGTTCAAGCTTCAAGCAAGCTCCATGCTCCAAGCTCCATTTCCACAAGTAAGAGAAGAGAAGAGAAGAGAAGAGAAGAGAAGAAGAGAGGAGAAGATGGATAGCTTCTCCACCACGATCCCTCACCCTCACACTCTCACACTCCCTCTCTCAAGCACAAGCTCAAGCAAGCAAGAAGAAGAAGAAGGAGAAGAAGAGCTACTTTTGGCCACACACAAGAATGAGCTTCTCATTCACTTTTCAACTTCATATACAAAACCCTAAATCCCTTTTGGGCGATCATCCCCTTATCCCCTTTTTTTACATGGCCGATCGTGGCCTAGGCCCTTTTTCCCATTGTCCTCCTATCTTCCTAGCTTCCTTCCTACTACCCATCTACCTTTACAATTTGCATAGCACTCTTAAAATAAATCATGGTATGCCTTGCACTCTTTTACAAAAGTATTAACTTGTGCTTTTTCTTGTGTGCCTTTCTCCTTGATTTAGGACTTTTTTGCACTTCTTGTGTTTCCATATTTTTCTTGATGTGCCTTCATCTTCCGTTTCACTTTTGCCTTGGCCTTGTCTTTTGCTTTAGATTATACATTAAGTCATATACATCCTCAAACATTTCCATTGAATCAACATATATGTATTAGGTCTCCCCTTTCATTTCACATTTTCTTTGCTATGTCCATGCCTCATCTTATCATACCTTATATATTAAGCCTCACACATATTCAAACATTCCCCCATCCCGTCACCTTCAAATTTAACTCAAGAAAATCATGCATGTCCTTTTTATAGTCAAGTCTCCAAAGGTAGCAAGTTAAAGTCAAAGAGATATAGGATGAAATCGACAAACACTTTTACTTCAAGGGATATATATCCCTTTGGACACTATAAACTCATTCCCATTCCTCAATTTAGGCATATTAGAAAAAATTTAAAATTAACAAAAAATAATAATTTAAGAGTGTTATATTCCTTTAAAAACGAGAGGAAAAAGGAAAGTCCAATGGAAAAGTGAACTCAAAATGTTTCAACTCAAAAGTTCATATATATGATCACAAGTACTACCACTTTGGCTACAATACAACAATGTACTTTATGTTTTTTCTATGTAATTATAAATACATTGGGGGTCATGGGTTTTAGTGGGACATAAAAAATGTTAGGTGCAACGGTGACTCATCTCAAAGAATGTCTCACCTCTCTGAAACCATAAGGCACCCTAAAAATGACAGGGAAAGGAAAATATGGGGGACCCATATATAATATATTGCCTACTTGATGAGCTAGCAAATGTTGACCATTTGTGGCCATAAGGTATTAATCGAGAGAAAGGATGACTACTACCACTTATGATAGAAAAACTTATAATAACCCTCCTAACCATGATTAGCTCCCCCAAACTTCATGATTAAGAACTTCTATGCGAAATAAGGGTCACATTGAAGGCCAACACAACCTTAGAAAAGGATCACATGTAAGGAAAAATAACTTATGTAAGTCAATGGACTCAAATTTTTCAACGCACAAAACATTTATTGACTTGATCTCCTTAAAAGGAGGAATTTTTACAAATCAATGTAATACTGTAAAAAATGGGAGTACTATGATCAGTTGAACAAATCTTGCATGTATGGCACAAAAGCATTGTCTAAAATGAGTCTTTCTCTCTCTTCAATTTATAGGTTTTGTCTTTTTCAATGTGTTTGCATAATCAAGCCCACCATATTTACAGCTGTAGGAGGCATATTTTCCTTGCTTACTACCAGTACCATGTGCATGTCAATTGACCTATGCAAGTCTTGGTTATTGCAAATTATTAGCAATATTTTGAGAAGGTTGCAGAAAGCACAAGTGTCAGCTACTATATTTTAGGGGATTATGGACATCATCATATTATCATGAATGTATTATTTTGTGAGAGCCGAGCTCACTCCCATGCGTATTGTATTTATCTCTCATAGTTTTATTTGTCGCACACCCGAAAGTGTTGCATGGGTTGTGCACATGGATTTGTGATTAGATTAGCATAGGTTTGGTATATTTAGGCTAAGGTTGAAGCATGCTTCAAGGCCTAGAGCCCACTAACTGGGTAGGATGCCCAAGAGAGGGTGCAAACCCTAATTCACAGTTGTGGAAACCCTAGACCCTAAATGCAAAATGCAAAAGGGGCGCAAACCCTAACCCTGACCCTAGTCCTTGGTCTATACAAGGGTGGGAAGTCTCAATTGTATTCACCCCTTTTGGCACATCCATGTTGTGCAAAAGCTCTATTAGTGTGACTACTCAAGCTTTCTATTCTATCTTTCCATTCTATTATCTTGCTTCCATTGTGTTATTGAGAGTGACTGAGAGGGAAAGAGCGAGAGGTGTGTTGAGTGAGGGATGAGAGAAGGTGAAGCTCTTCACCATCGTCTTACTTTTCTCATATTCTCTACTAGCTCTTTGACTCATTGGTATGCTTGGTGGCAAATGCAAAGGAGCGATAGCATTGGATCATGTTGATCATGATCGTGAAACCATCTTTGAGCCTTCCAGTCATCAAATGCAATAAGATAAGTTAGGTGAGTTCACTACAACTCGAGCTAGTCTTGTGCTCTTGCTTTCTTGGGTTGGAGAGGAGGATGCTTGGTTAGTTAGAGTGGAGTGTTGAGAGACAAGGTGAGAGATTGCCACCGAAGTGAGTTGCAATTTCTGAAACAATAGAAGTTCGTCCAAAGTCCTGATTGTTAGAGCATTTGTGGCTCAACATTTTGGTTCTGTTGCCAAGACCTAGAAGCACAATCACCCAAAAAATGTGCCTTAAGATAGATTGTGAACCACTCTAAAAGGGCTTGAAAATGATTGGAATCCTGAACTAAATGCATAGAGATATATAGAGCCTGTTAGAGCTTCCATTATGTGCTTTGCCATGTATATTGGACTCAATTTTCTTATTATTGAGCTTTATGTTATACATGTATTTGAAATGAGCAAGGCATGCAGTCTATTGTCATAGATTTTTATGTGACTTTAATGTATGTTGTCTAACAATGCTATAGAGTAGAGTGATATCTTGTTGTAGTATTATATTTGTTCCACTTATGCTTGGTATATGTAATAAGGTTACTTCAACTCATGAGAACTCACGATTTTTGAGATATTTGTAATTACACCTACTTTAGTCCCTTTGTGAGGAGCAGTGAGGTCTCAGGACCAGGATCCCATATGCACAGTAGGAGAAAGAACCACCACTCAAATCCTATAAAGCATTGCACTTGCACTCTTTTTCTAAGCAATGATAATACTCTATTCTTTCCAGTAAAGTGTCATGTCACTATCAATACACAAGATTGTGTTTATGATTCCAAGTCTCAATCCCTTGGAACCTAATTCACTTGTGTAACAATTTGTCCTTGTTAGGGTCAATGTCTTCATGAGTTTCTTTTTCCTCTTTCAACCTCCATAGCTTCCACATCTACCATGCTTTAGATCTCGTGTATTAAACATGGTATCAAAGCTCAGTCGGGCATGGCACTGCCTCTCTAGCCTCTCTTGGTCCCTCTCAATCTCTGCCCAGCTCACATCCAGCTCCAGATTAGTGCATGGCTTTATTCTTTTTCAACTTCATCTTCAAAGTACCTTGTGGCAGCCATAGCCAACCTGTATATCCCCACATTTAAGCTTCCATAACTTCCTATAGAGGGTATATCTCTCCAAGCTCTCTTCTGCAGATTTATTCCTTGACTTCCAAAGGTTCTGTGTATCACATAAGATCCTCACATTTCCCTATCTAAAGCCCAGCATTATCACTTTTGTTAGTTGCTGCCATAACCTCAGTTTGTGGCCTGCAGGACATACCCACCTTGGAGGAGCTGGATCTCGAAATACAGAGCATATCTCATTAGCTCTCTTCTAGACATATCTTCCTCCACTTATGCCGCTCCCTCCTGGCCCATAACTTGATGACATTATCAAACTGGAGCTAGACGACAGCTATATCCACCATGTGGATAACTGTGAGACCTCACAAGATACATGGAAGAGACTTGACACTTTGTTCGGTTCACACTCTAAATCATCAAAGTATGGTCTCCTAATTGAGTTTTAGGCTTGAAATGAAGTTCAGCACATCACTTGCCACACAGCTAAATTACTTGGAAGGACTTCTAACCCAACTTGCAGGAATCAACATTAAAATGGAAGAAGATGTTTGCATCGGTGTTCTACTTAAGAGTTTGCCTCCTGAATATAATAATGTATCAACAACTTTAATCAACATGCCAAATCCTGAACTTGTTGATATCCAAGCATCACTATTAGAGGAGGAGAAGAAGCTAAAAACTAAGGAAGAACCAAGCACCTCTAGAGATGAACATGCATTATATGTTGGCAACATGTACAAAGGCAAGAAGGATCAGCTCTTTTGTGACTTTTGCAAAAGGACCGGACACACCGAGAAGTTCTACCACGCCAAAAAGAGGTCCCAAAAGGCCTATCTAGTTGTAGTCAAAGAAGAAAACGGAGTAAAGGAATAAGAAGAAGAAGAAGAAGAAGAAGAAGAAGAAGAAGAACACCAAGAGAAGGACAAACCTTATCAGTCCTTCTATTCAAATAGACTTTTTTAGTTTTGTATTTCCTAGCCCTAATGCCTCAAACATAAACTTGTAAACTCCTCAGTTAGCCTTGTAGTATAGCCTTTGTACACTTTGTGAGGCCCCTGCTACAGCCCCTAGATGTCCATCATGTTTATGGTACCCACACTTACCATTTTCTACGAGACAGCCTCTAGTGTTTTGCCATGTTTATGGTGTGCCCACACTTTGCAGGTGTTGCTTTTACTAAAGTCTCTATACGCTTTGTACTTCAGGTTGTGATTGAGGAGGGGTGGGAGATATTTGCAATCACACCTACTTCAGTCCCTTTTGTGAGGAGCAGTGAGGGCTTAGGACTGGAATCCCATATGCACAGTAGGAGAAAGTACCACCACTCAAATCCTATAAAGCATTGTACTTGCACTCTTTTTCTAAGTAATGATAGTACTCTTTTTTTTCCAGTAAAGTGTCATGTCACTATCAATACACAAGATTGTGTTTATGAGTCCAAGTATCAATCTTGGAACCTAATTCACGTGTGTAACAATTTTCCCTTGTCAGGGTCAATGTCTTCATGAGTTTCTTTTTCCTCTGTCAACCTCCATAGCTTCCGCATCTGCCATGCTCTAGATCCCATGTATTATAACAATGATGTATTGTAGGCCATTTTGACATTCTTGATGTTTGTTTTTTTTTTTTAAGTATTGAGATTTGACCATATTTGGATTCATATGAAAGCAAGACCACAAGATTAGCTCAAGTTGTAGTGAACTCACCTAATTTAGCTTCTTGCGTTTGATGACTTGAAGGCTCAAAGATGGTTCCACGACCGTGATCAACATGATCCAATGTCGTCACTCCTTTGCATCCACCACCAGGCACACCAATGAGTCAAAGAGCTAGTAGAGAAGACAAGAAAATCAAGACAATGGCGAAAATCTTCACCTTCTCTCAATCCCTCGCTCAACACACCTCTCACTCTCTCCCTCTTAGTCACCCTCAATGCAATGGAAGCAAGATGATAGAATGGAAAGATAGAATAGAAAGCTTGAGTAGTCACATTGATAAAGCTTCCACAACATGGATGTGCCAAAAGGGGTGAATACAAATGAAACCTCACACCCTTATATAGACCAAGAATTAGGGTTAGGGTTAGGGTTTGTACCCCTTTCATGTTTTGCATTTAGGGTTTGCACCCTTTTGCTTTTAGGGTTTAGGGTTTCCACAACTATGTGCTTCAACCTTAGCCTAAATGGAGAAAGCCTATGCTAATCTAATCACAAATCCATGTGTGCAAACCACGCAACACTTGCGGAGTGCGACAAATACAACTACAAGAGATAAATACAATGTGCATACGAGTGAGCCCGACTCTCACAAAATAATACATTCATGATAACATGACGATGTCCATAATCTCCTAAAAAATAGTAGCTAACACTTGCGCTTTTTGCAACCTTCTCAAAATATCATTAACATTATTTCCCCCCTAGACGAGTGCTAGTCCCATGGCACTCACACCGTAGTAGGTAGCATGCTGCAGCTTGTACCGAAGACACAGAATGCTGAGAATAGTTCATGAAGGAGTAGTGGTCCTGATGGTGGAGAAATGAATGTTGTTGAGGAAGATTATATTCATTCTGCCACGATCGATATTGACGATATTGCTAATACTAGGGTAGATGATGACTAAGGTTGTTGCTTTGGTGACAAATCCTGTAGAAGTTGATGTTGCTAAAGACTGTTGGTCCTTGTGATGGAGACAATTTGAATGGTCATTGGAGATGAATGGGAGATTGTAGATGATGGGTGATGTGGTGTTGATGTAGCAATGATGACGCTAGATCCTCCAGAAATTGTTGTATGTGCAAAGGAAAACCTCACATGCAATCACTTCCTAGCGGAAAGTGCCTGTCTTTTTTTCTGGTGCACAGAACATATGAAGATGTTGGTTTGGGAGATGGGTCGAACTTCAGCCCTGAAGTGTTGTTCCACACTTGAGGACCCAAAATCATGAATATGTTATTGTGCAAATACTATAGTGAGTGCGCATGCATATAGTCTAATACATAGTTAGAAGACTACTTCATGGATTCTACGAGATGAGTGATTGGTGCTTGATGAAGCAAGGGACGTTGATCTAAAGAATATGGGAAGAATTATAGGCATTGAGGGAAAAGGTAGTTATTGATGAAGATGCTAGGAAGACACTGATGGGGGATGGATAGGAGCTAGAGAGTCCAATCCAATAAGCTCTTGAAGTGCATGGTTCTCTTGTTCATCAACCACACATGGTAGCGGGTACAATTGTTGGCTTGATGTTAAAGAATCTTTTCCACCTTTTTGATAAGTAAGGATTGATGGAACTTGGTGAAACAAATGAAGGGATGAAATGTGCAAGTGACTCAAGGAGATAGGTCAACCAAGGCGATTTGAGACTCCCTAGGTATGTCCTGACCTTGATGTTCCCTAAGCAAATGTGCGCGAAAATGGAAAAAGGGTTAGGGGGTTAGAGATGGGGCCAGCCAACTAGGGCCACCAGACGCAACTAACTTGAGGATCCCTAGGTGTGATGTGGTGCACGTGCGTGCATATTTATTTTTATTTTTTGTTTTATTCTCTCTCTTTTTGTCCTTTTTTTTCTTTTGGCAAGTCAAGTAACAATAGTGATATACAATAAGGCATGCTGCCTTACAAAGAGAAATGGAAGTATGAGATTAGAAGGCTGACCTTCTTATAGATAAGAAAATTTGGCACACAAGACGATTGGTGCACTAAGGTGCATATAATGAAGATTTGAACATTGAGCCTGGACATTAAAGCACATTGTCGCATTGTCGATGAAGTTGTTGTTGAAGAACAACCTGAACTTGTCAATGAAGACTGGTATGCTCATTGATGAAGCAATTTGCAATTGCTCTTAAGGAAATAGATGACCATTAGAGGTTGTAGTAGTGGAACCTCATTGTTGATGGTTCTTTAAGTTCTATGTTTCTTCAGTGAGGCTCCAAGATAAACTTGTTGTCTTGATTGTCCTTTGATATCTTGATGTGATGCCTCTGAGCTCAAGATCTTCAGGAAGGTTTTGATGCTAGTGTCAAATTCAAGTCTTTAATGTTGTTGCAGTGTAGGATATCCACAGAAAGCTTCTACTGTCGATGATATTGTCTTCAAGCCTTGAGGTTCATTGCATTGCTTTGTCACGTATTGTTCCTACATTCACTTGGTAAAACTTTTAGAGTACCATGTAGTGGATTCAAGGGAAAAAGATAGAAAGAAGTACGAACAACTTTCTTCTCCCTTGAATTTTACCATCACACAAAGCTTGTACCTCTTTTTTCTATTATTTTCCCTCGCATAAGATATAGCATTGTTTTTAAAGTTGGAGGGAATTTTGCTCTTGTTAGTTTAACAAATTGAGCTAAAGAAAAATATGTACAAATAAACTAAGACAAAAAAGGAAAAAGAGTTAGTATTTTGCAATTTTTGAGATCCACCAGTCATAGAAATTCATATTGTACTCCAATTTGGCAAAATCTTCCAAGTCAAGTGGTTTGGTAACTAGTCCACAAATGTAAGTAATCAGATCTCCAAGCAAACAGGATCATGCAAAGCAACTAGCAATGTGTAGTTTCCATTTGATCAGAATCTTGTCAAGCAATGGGTGATATATCAACTTTCGTGGCAAGGGGAGATTCCTAGCTAGGATGATAGAGCACAGTGAAGTGGTCTCATAGTAAGTTGGGTCAACTTGAAGTATATGGAATGTATGGTGTTGCTCAGTTGTGGTCATAAGATGACTGCCATTCCAAGCAATCTAAAGTCAATATGAGAAAACCACTTCTACAATAACAGACTTGAGGAATGACAATTCTGCTCAAGCTTATCAAGTATTGATTGGTCTTAGATTTTGGTCACAAAAGCATAAGAAGGAATAAATTGGCATGATAGCAAGTGCTCTTGAGGGAGAGTCCTAACATATTTTATCTGGATCAAGAGGCTTTTATCCAAAATATATTCATTGCCCTCCCAAGTGGAATTCTATTTGGAAGCAACTTGAATTGCCTCGTCATTATTAACAAGGCCTAGATCAATCATTGCAAACGACTTGGTATAAGTAATGTATATGGCCTCGAATTGGAGTAGGCATTCTGTTCTAGAGGATTTTAATTTCTTTTCCAAATGAGCAACCACCAATTTAGAAATGTTGACACCACGGAAAAGTGCAAGCACTCGGAGAGATGTAGGAGCAATATATGTAGGATCGTACATTGAAGTCCAAAGTGCCTTTCTTGCTTAGCAATAGTCATTAGACGGCTACCATATCGTGTATTCAACCCTCGACTAGAATGCCATTTCCATTTAAACTCACTTTGTCCTTCTACTTTCTTGGCCAGTGCTACAACATCTTCCCAACTTGCTGTGTGCTTCCCAGTGTAGAACAAAGGAATTAAGTGATGCTTCTCCTACTCTACCTTGGTCATTTGCTTTATAACTTCTCCCACTGCTGCTGGGTAAATCCAACAAGTTTGTGATTGCTTTGACCATGTCAAAGGCTTTTCTAAGAGTTTCTAATACTCAGCAATCTGAATTCCAAGGTCAACGTGAATATATGCACGAGTAAGTGAAGTCAAGAGTGTTTCATCTAGTTCTTGAGAAATCATAGCTTCTGATTGATTTCTCTATTGCTCCCTCTTTTCTAACATCCCCATGATCGATCGTTTAGCTGGTTTCAAGTGTATTGGAACTTTTGGTTGAGAAGAACATGACTCGTGAATCAATGGATTCATTATTCTCTTTGCACTAGATTCTATATCCTTGTGTGCAACTGAAGTACTAGATGCTTGTTCTTCAACTAAAGTGACAATCTTGGTCACAGCCAAGGGCTATGATTGTATGGGTTCCATCTCAGAATTGGAAGTAGTAACTTTCGATTCAATGGAGTGGTCAGTCATCACAGATGACTGTGCACTTGGATCCTCAGAGTGAGTGGAAGTATTCATGGTCTTAGTAGTTCCAGATTTGTTTGTGACAACACTCATAGAGGGAGGTTGTCACTCTTTTGATGTTTTTGTAGCTGCCCCTTGTGGATCCTTTTCCTTAAAATAAGTAGCTACACGAGGCTACTGCTACTATATTTTGTGTTTTGGTTTGGGTGACAAATTTTATTGGTTTCAAGGAGACTTTGGTTGTTTTGAAGAACCAGCAACAACTTGGGGTTGTTGCTTATCAACATTTGAGGGCTTTATCTCATCTATCCTTGGACTTTCCGTTTCAGGTTGAGCAACCTCACATGGAAGTGGTTGCTTTGGCTCTAGCTTTTCCTCCTTGCTTGATAACTTTTTAGACACTACCAGTTCCTTGTGTGGATTAGCAACGACTTCAAGTGGTTGCTATTTTGGAAGTGTCACACGAACTAGCTCATCAGTCACTAACTTATTTGGTGTTGTCTCCTCACGTATCTTGGTTCATGACCTAGATTTGTATGTGGGTCTCTTTTGCTTTCTCTTGGATTTGGATGGGACTTGGTCTATGGTCACTCAGGAGTTGGCTTTGCAGGTGGTTTTGGTAACCAAATCCAACAATTTCCTACACAAAACTCTTGAGCATGGAGCAACACTTTGGGCACCCATCATGGTGCTAGCTCTCCATCGACACTTCTGATTACCTACCCTAAATCTCTTCCCCCTTCTAGATGTAGCTCTATTTCTAATAGATTAAGAAGCTGTGGTAGTGTTTCTAGTAGCTATGGTCTTTCCTTTGGTTCCAAGAGGGTTCCTACTGAGCGACTCTCTCTTGTTCTCATCATGTGACTTGAGTAGTTCATTAAGAACTCTCTAGTTGTCCTCTCTAGTTGTTTGATCTGACTCTAAGACAAGCTTCTTGTCCTTCTCTAGAGAAGAGACAAGGTTGCCTTTGTTGAAAGCAGTGACTATCTCCATGTCTGGTAAGCTTAGGTATATACGGTGTGCATCATATTCCACAATGCATGTGGTTGCACACTTGAAAGGTCTTCCAAGCAAGACTTTATTTCCCATATCTTCTTGAATTTAAAGCACATAAAACAATGTGGGCATGCTTTGAGTCTCAATAGTCAAGATCATTTTGCATCATCCGAAGAGGGAATAGGCCGATCCCCCATATGGCTTGATAGTTGTATTGGTCAAGACAAGTTTAGGTTGTCCATACCTCATAGGTCAAGATGTTGTAATCTGAACCTTCATCTATGAGAGTGTCAATGATGAGATCTTGCTTGGTAATTTGACCCTAAGATATGCATGAGGGATTAACTTTTCATCTTCTGGGTCAGTGTTTGTGGCTTGGACCTTTCGTATATCAAGCATGGTAGACCTAGTTAGGGTACTACATGAAACCTTGCATGTTGGACAGTCATGATACATGTGAGTGATGCTGCACTCAATGCATCTAAGGTCAACCCTTGGAAATTTATATATTGCCATCCGGTCTACTAGCTATGGCCTAGGCTCTTGTGTTGCTAGCTCTGGCAATATGTGAATGGATAGATGGATGGGAATATTCACTCCTTTATGTTGACTCATTAGGTTTTCGGACTTTGAGACCTAAGGTTAAGTCCACTATGAGGCACATCAATAGAGTGTAAGGCTCTTAATAGACGAATGATAAACTCTTCAACTCTTCTTGCAATGGTCTTGTGTGGTTCTTGGTGTGGGTGTTCTCATTCAACTCTCTAGGCTTGTTTGTTCTTCTTGGATTTTGCAATTCCATTTCTTGGAGTTCTTATCCTTTAAATTTGTCTCTCATTGGTCAATTGTTTTTGTGATCTTGTGCTAAGTGCAACTGGTGAAATTATGGACTCAATGGTTGGCTTCTCCTCTCAATTGTTGTGGTCTTGGCACTTTCTTCAAATGGGGTTCAAAATGATTCCAAGGGGGCTTAGGAATTATGGTAGCTTGGTCGATAATATTTTACTCATCAAGCCCTTGTAATGATTGGAATGGAGCACATGATGATGGCATCTTGGTTGCATGATTTCCCACCTAATAACTTGCAGTGTGTCCTATATGTAGATGTGAAAGTGACTGTTGTGGTTGTGTATGATGATCCTAAATGACCTAAGTTAATGTCAGCCCAATGTGTGTTGCAAAGGTTTCCTAGGTGATATGTGCAATGTGTGCCAAGTCCTTGCAATATGACAAGGTGGTCACTTAGTTTAACAAGCTCCTTGTTGGGTTCTTAAGTTATTAAGATATTTACTTCAAATGCCTGACTTCAAAACCTACAAGTTATCAAGGCACTTTGCAACTCTTTGATTCAAAAACTCGCAAGAGTGAGGTGTGCAAAATCAAGCTTTCCTTTCCAATGCAATGTGCATGGGTGCAATCAATTCCTCAAAGTATCACAACCACATCATGCTAAAAATATGGCAAGTAAGAACGACACTTTGATGAAAATACATAAAGGAAGAGGTTAAAATTTAGAATGTGAGTAAGACAAGTATGAGTGAGCCTTGAGGCATAGTGTGTGTGTAAGTGGGAGTGTGATTGAGTGTGGGAGTGATTGGTTAATGTGAGTGAGTGAGTATGAGTGAGGGATAAGTGAGGTGTGAATATGAGTGAAGGATAAGTGAAATGTGAGTAAGTGAGATGTGAGTGTTATGGGTATGATTGAGTGTGTATATGAGAGAGTAAAGGTGGTGGTGGAATGCACAAGAATGACCTTATAGAAATGAGCCAGCAAGAGTAAACTCTACGAGAGAAAACTCACACAAGAGTGAACTCTACGAGAGTGAACTCCACAAGAAGAGTGAACTCTGTGAGAGTGAACTTTGTGAGATTGAACTCTACGAGAGTGAACTCTACGAGAATGAACTTTGCAAGATTCAAATCCACGAGAATAAACTCTACGAGAGTGAACTCTACGAGAGAGAATTCCATGAGAGTGAAATCCACAAGAGTGAACTCCGCGAGAGTGAACTCTATGAGAGTGAACTCACCTTGTGAGAGTAAACTCAATCAGAGCAAACACGCACAACAGTGAACTCTAATGAGAGCAAGAGTGAACTCTACGAGAGTGAGCTCCATGAGAGTGAAATCACGAGTGTGAACTCTAGTGCCTAGTGCAAGTGTACCCTAGTGCCACTAGTGTGAGAGTGAATCCTAATGCCTAATGTAAGAGTGAACCTCTACTTAACTTAGTACAATGCAACGTGTTAAGTGCCTACATATAAGAATGTGTGTGAATGGTGTCATTGCTAGAGTACAAAAAGTGTGTGCATGGGTGCTACTTGGGGAGTGTATAAGGGGTGTGAGTATTAGAGAATGAGTGAGTGTGAGTGAGGGATGAGTGGGTAGGATGTATGAAAAAAAGAACAAACTCCCTCCACTCCGCTGGTAAGGGATTTGATTATGCTAAGAGCAAGCATGTGCCAAAGTTCTAGGAAAAAAATCAACCTCATGTATTTTGAAATTTAGGTACCATACATTCAAGTGAAAAATTGTATGTAAGCAAGGATCTCACCTTTTACATGTGACCATTGTAATTATGATGGGACCTAAAATGGGCCCCGGCACTGGCTATGGCACTAGCCAGACCTCACGCATACAACAGACAACCCCACCACATGGCCTCACGGGCCAAGAGCATCTAAGACTCACTTTGCACTAAATGCTTATGATGATTTTGCGTTTGTATCCAATATGTAGTCCAACGTTCACCTTCCCTTCTCCTTAGAGGGAGATCCCAGAGGAAGATCCAATATGTAGTCCAACAGTCACCTTCCCTTCTCCTCAGAGGAAGATCCAATATGTAGTCCAACGTTCACCTTCCCTTCTCCTCAAAGGGAGATCCCATAACATATAAACATAATGCCTCATAATACACACATAGGGAAGCACCTCTCAGTTGATTGCCGCGGCTCCACTATGACTCTCCTACACCTTGGGGATTGGCCCGAAGATGCGTCGCTAACACATATAACATTCGCACAAACTCCACTCTTTCATAATTTAGCGTTCCAGGAGATTTTGATTTGCCTCACAAAACTTTCCCCAATGAAAGCACCCCTTCTAACCCTACAGCTTGGGTTTCCTGTCCTCTCAGCGTTGGTCAAAGTTTATCAATCAATTGCAATGCATTCCAGGAGATACCACGTGACATGCTTGATGCAAGGTGTATGAAAATTGTGCACGACCATTTTATAATTAAGAAACCAGCCATGTGAGTTGCAGAAAACAGCCCTTTCATGAATTTTAACTAAGCGTTACGTACTGCGATGCTTTAGTGACTAGCACCGGAACTTCCATGCTACTAGTTACCTATATTTAATTATAGAACAATCCCTAAATGCTATGCACAAAGAGAAAAATTAGAATTTTTATTTTTTCAACAATTAGATCGTCGCACAAACTTCATTCCCTCCCTCACCGTTTAGGCATTGCTGCGGTGCATAGGTGTAAATAGTTATTTTGTATCATTTTTCTATGTAAAAAATAATCAACACATACTATAACACAAAGTACGAGGAAAAACTGAGGCTTGACCTCATGCTTTACCCTCGCCAAACATTCACGCACATAAATATTTATTTTTCATATTTTTTGAGTGCGAAAACCCCAATTTTCTCTATTTTTTGCTATTTTTCATGTTTATTATTCATGGAAAATAGGTATTTTTTGATTTATTTTTATTGACATATTATTTTGACTAAAAATTAATATTTCCTCTGATCTTATTCCATTTTCGCTCCTTTTTCCCAACTCAAAATCGAAAAAATCACTAATTTCCATAAAAAATGACATTTTACGAGTTTTAAAGAATTAATAACGACTCTAAATCATCACGGGTCCTACATTTCTGTATTTACAACCCTCAAACATGATGCAAACAAGGTTCAAACAAAAATTCATCTCATATAAACAATATTTGGACCATGAAACAACAAAAACAATCAAATTTCTTTGTAAAATTGGAGCATACCGCGTGTCCTACGTGTTGCGGGTTTTTTAATAATTATTCTGGGCAGCCCACAGACCAAGCATCACCTATTCTTCAGTGTTGAACCTCTTTCCTTAGCCTCCTCTTCATCTTGGAGCAATCTGATCACAGCCGGACAAGCATCTTTCAGCCCCTCTTCTTCTTGATTTCTTGCACATGAATTCCTCTATGCACGAGAGAGGGAGGAGAGAGAAAGACTAAAAATCAGAATTTCATTCCCTTCATCATATTGCATGTGGTTACCACCAAAATCTTGCCCTCTCTGCATGGATCAGGGATCTTTCCTTCTCTCTCTACATGATTGAGTATCCAAGAGGCACATACATCCCCAAAAAATGGGGCGTCAATCAAAAAACGCCCCTCCCTGCATCGAAATCTACAAAGCTGGGCCTCATCATGCTCTTCTCGACTTCCAGATCCAATAGCCACTTCACAACCTCGATCCTTGCGGGGATTAAATGGGGGATCAAACGACCTCAGAAGTGAGATCCGAGACTTGCTTTGGATTTCTGACGTCATTTTGCATCTAGGAAAACTCCAGCTCCGTCATCCACCATCATTTGATTCTCCATAAAGATTAGCACTAGCACTTAGGGACTTGCTGCTTAAAATCATCCTAATTGCCACCGCCGCCTTCGACGAAGTCTATTTTTCCCCTGATAATCGTAATTTTTGGCTATTTTTACTTCTCGGCATCAAAAATAATCTATCATTGGCGACCACAGAATAGGGCGACTCAACCCGTCGAATCCCATGAATAGATCTGCACAAAAACAACAAAAAGGAGCATCAAGCTTATACAAAATACATACACAACAAAACACATCACAGCTCATACCCTACCCCCTGACAAAATCAAGGCATGAAATCCACAAGGAGTAGTCCTAGCATAACTTGATAGAAGGCCCGAAGCCAGTCACTAACCAATTGCTCCAACACGACCAAACTAAAAAGAACTATCAAAGAGGTCCCCCTAAGTGGTGGTCTGAACTACCTACCTAACTAAGGACAACTCAACTAGGAGCTTCTAGTAGGCGAGGACTCTTATAGCCTGATCAAGATATATTTTCTTTTACCACATTACTCTTTTAACCTCTCATTTTCATACTCGGGCGTGTAAAAATGAGGGAGCTGAGCGTAGTGACCCAAGGAGAACAGGGCCTCAGCCTCAGGTCCTATCTCGGTACCCAAGAACCTACCAAGCCCTCGCAAGGCGACACTTAATCCTTTTCTAATGCTCACTTTTATTTTCGCTCCAACCTTCTTTTATGTTCTTTACTTTTCAGCTAGATGCCACCCTTAGGAAGACAAGGTATCGGCCCCGGATCTTGTCTCATGCCCAGGAACCTACCATGCCTTCACAAGGCAATAAACAACAGCTCAAGGATTTTTCTTTCTTTCATTTTCTATTTTTATAAGGGTTAGAACCCCTTTTTACACACCTCCGTATATTCATATATTGTCTTTCAGATCTTTAGGGATTTGTCTCTTTCCATCATTCTTTTAGTAGGCTTCTCTAATTGCCTCACAACTAACACGAACTCCTAGAATGGTCGCCTAGCAGGTCCGCAAAACAGGGTCACCAGAACTCCCATCTAAAACAGGTCCCCCAGACATACAGAACTCAAACCTCCCCCAGACATACAGAACTCAAACCCCCCCCAGACATACAGAACTCAAACCTGGGACTTCATGCCTTAAGTACCGGTCCCCAACAAACAAAAGAAGCTAACCCTCACACCCGCACATATATCATTAAACGCTTAAGGGAAAAGACTCAGAAAGGGGACGAAACCACCTGGAATGGCCACAAGAAGCTCCTTTCCAGCAATGCCTCCCTCCAGCGACTTCGTCAACCTGTATGGTACAATCACTAAAACAACAAAGCATTAAACGTACCTGCACCAAATAGAGATAGGGCCCTCTTGGCCTAAAGAAATAGCACATTTCACTGCAAACGAACTGGCCCTCTTGGCCTAAAACGAATAGTTCATTCTAATCCATGCAATATATGATTTCCTTGGCATATACAATACATCCTATTAAACTAATCAGGATACAAAGAATAGCATAAAATAGGAGGACTAGCCTCATGCTCCTCATGCGAGTCAACTAAAACCTTGACGTATGCTCTTTGTAGGTGCACTAGCCCAAGCCTTTCTACTGGCATCTCAGTAATAATGGCCATCTCTTCTTGGGTACTATGAGCTAAATGAATGACATCATTAGGTTGATATATCTCATCCCCTTGGTCACCATTCAAACGGATCGCTTGTCCCAACTTTCCAGCAACTCCTCCTACAGGGAGAATCATGGATTTATGATCATTCAACTCTTCTCTAATTGGACCATTATATATGTCAATGATACGATCCAAACTAGACAAATATTCAAGCTTAAACCCATCACATAAATGCATCTTAGGGCGGCGGTCCCTATTTTCAGATGTCGCATTATGGCCTTTAGTCGCATCCTCTTGGGAATCCATCAAGGCATGTCCACATGCAATTCCTAGCCCTTCATTTGACACGCCAACAATATTTTTAGGAGTTTTGGACCTCCAAACCCATCTCATATTCATTTTCATATTCTTAGACTGCCTCATCTGCCCACATTCCTCCAATGGACTCACAGTGGATTTATCACCATTACCAAATGGCCTCACAGCCTTATGGCTTCTATTTAGTACAGGTGGACCTTGGGCATGTTGCATCTTCTTCATATGAGATGTCTTCCCTTTCCTTTGTCCACTCTGCAATTGCTTAGCAATAGGAACCATGCTTTTACTAATAGGAATAGCATCTACTTGAAAGCATGATTCATTTATAAATTGGAAAGATCTCTCAAGAGCCTTACTAGGAGCACAACTAGAAGCACTCATAGAATGCTCATCTAAGCTTGTAGACCTAATGGTTCTATCAATTCCACCGTCACAACGACCTCTCATGGAAGTGTTGCAAGCATTGATGGGACTTATTGGGCTTGGAATCTTTTTATCCCCAGGGGGTATATTATCCCTACTATTGCCATTTTCTGCTTGGAGATTTTGGCTACCAAGGTTCCTCTCATAGGTTGCCTTGGAATCAACGAGTGAGCTGTCTCCTTGTAGAAATGGTTGAAAGCTAGGATGCACTTGTATTGAGCGGGGAAAACTCCAAAAGGTTTCCCAACATCTTTGAATATGTCCCTCATAATCAATGGCATGCATCTTTGCTTCCCTTAATGACTTAGGATTCTGCAATCCCACTTGGGTTTGCATATTTATCTCTAAGCCACTCAAAAAGAGCTCACATAGCACATCACCTGCCAATGCAGTAGCTCTTCTTGGCCAAAGCCTCAGAATATCATCAAAGGCTCTAGCATATTCTTTAACAGAAGGATAGGACTCTTGTCTAATTTGCATCAATTGCCCTAAAACGTGGGTCATAGGCACCTTCTTCTCATATTCATCTAAAAATTGATCACTCAGCTCCTCAAAGGATTTAATAGACCCCCTTGGGAGGCTCCAGTACCATTTTCTGGCCTCTCCCCTTAGGGTACTTGAGAATATGAGCATCCAATGAATATCATTGAACACACTTGCAAGGTAAGTTAGGTTGTATTCTCGTAAATGCACCATCGGATCCTCATTAACCAGCCCATGAAACACTGTGAGATCCCTATAAGGAGGAGGGAATTTAGTCCTTTCCTTCGAGATCAGCACTGGGCATTCAAATCCTCGTAATCATAACCTAACTCTAGTGTCTTAGGGTCTCCAACCTCTTCCATTTCCACCTTTACTAGTGTAGGGAGGTTAATATTATCCTTAATGTCCCTTTCTGCCAACTCATAAATTGGTCTAGGGAGACCTATAGCTCTTAGCATGTCATTCTGATCCTTTCTTAGAGGATCTTCCATATCTTGCCCCTTCCTAGGCGGTTCCATGATGGCTTTATCTAGGAGCTTCTGCCCCTCATCAAAAGCAAACTTATCCTTAGAGCTTAGGACCTGGGCACCGTGTCTTTTAAGCAAAGGTTTTTCCTTTAAATCTAGGGCTTCTAACATCCTTGTAATACTTAAAATTTTGGCATGATGCCCCACCACATGGGATGTTTCAGCCATAACTGCACTCCACTGTGTGTTAAATTTTTTCCATGGCACTACAGCTTTTGCATAATCACTTGTTGATGCCATGACCGCCATAGCTTCCAACATACTTGTTCCATGCCCTCTAGGTTGATGGATGGTTATACATGATTTCTCTTGGGTAGAGACCACACTAAGGCAATTTGCCTCACAAAACTTCCCCCAACGGAAGCACCCGTTTAACCCTACAGCTTGGGTTTCCTGTCCTCTCAGCGTTGATCAAAGTTTATCAATCAATTACAATGCATTCCAGGAGATACTGTGTAACATGCTTGATGGAAGGTGTATGACAATTGTGCACAACAATTTTATAATGAAGAAACCAGCCATGTGAGGTGCGAAAAATAGCCCTTTCATGAATTTTAACTAGCGTTACGTACTGCGCTGCTGTAGAGACTAGCACCGAAACTTCCGTGCTTCCAATCACCTATATTTAATTATAGAACGATCCCTAAATGCTATGCACAAAGAGGGAAATCAAAATTTGTATGTTTTTAGCAATTAGATCGTCGCACAAACTTCATTCCCCCCTCACCGTTTAGGTATTGCTGCTACAGTGCATAGGTGTAAATGGTTGTTTTGTATCATTTTTATATGTAAAAAACAATAAACACATACTATAACACAAAGGACGAGGCCAAACTAAGGCTTGACCTCATAGTTTAACCTCGCCAAACATTCACGCATATAAATATTTTTTTTTAAAGCGTGAAAACCATAATTTTCTCTATTTTTTACTATTTTTCCTATTTTTCATTCATGGAAAATATGTATTTTTTTATTTCTTTAAATTGGCTTATTATTTTGACTAAAACTTAATATTTTCTCTGGTCTTATCCCATTTTCACTCCTTTTTTCCAACAAAAATTTGAAAAAAATCACTAATTTCCATTAAAAATGACATTTTACGAGTTTTAAAGAATTAATAACATCTCTAAATCATCACGGGTTCTACATTTCTGTAGTTACAGCCCTCAAACATGATGCAAACAAGGTTCAAACAAAAATTCATCACATATAAACAATATTTGGACCATGAAACAACAAAAACAATCAAATTTCTTTGTAAAATTGGAGCATACCGCATGTCTTGCGTGTTTAGGGTTTTTTAATAATTATTCTGGGCAGCCCACAGACCAACCATCACCTATTCTTCAGTGTTGAACCTCTTTCATCAGCCTCCTCTTCATCTTGGAGCAATCTAATCACAGCTGGACAAGCATCTTTCAGCCCCTCTTCTTCTTGATTTCTTGCACATGAATTCCTCTATGCACGAGAGAGGAAGGAGAGAGAAAGACTAAAAATCAGAATTTCATTCCCTTCATCATATTGCACGTGGTTACCATCAAAATCTTGCCCTCTCTGCATGGATTAGGGATCTTCCCTTCTCTCTCTACATGATTGAGTATCCAAGAGGCACATACATCCCCAAAAAATGGGGCGTCAATCAAAAAATGCCCCTCTCTGCATCACGACGTATTTTTTCATGTTTTCTTCATTTAGAGTTTCATTTCATTTCATTTATAAAATGTCCACTTTTAAAAAAACCACTTTCACACTACTATGGAAGGGTTTTCAACCTGTTTGAGGGTGCAAACGGACTCCGATTCACGATCCAATTGGACGACTAGCTCCATGGCATCGAAATCTACAAAGTTGGGCCCTGTCATGCTCTTCTCAACTTCCAGATCGAGTAGCCGCTTCACAACCCCAATCCTTGCGGGGATTAAATGGGGGATCAAACGACCTCGGAATTGAGATCCGAGACTTGCATTGGATTCGTGACGTTGTTTTGCATCTAGGGAAACTCCAGCTTGGCCATCCGCCATCATTTGATTCTTCATGAAGATTAGCACTAGCACTTTAGAGACTTGCCGCTTAAAATTGTATTGATTGCCACCACCGCCTTTGATGAAGTCTATTTTTTCCCTAGTATTCTTAATTTTTTGCTATATATAAGCACTTCTCAGTATCAAAAATCATCTATCATTGGTGACCAAGGATAGGCAACTCAGCCCGTCGAATCCCACGAATAGATCTGCACAGAAACAACAAAAAGGAGCATCAAGCTTATACAAAATACATACACAACAAAACACATCACAGCTCATAGCCTACCCCCTGACAAAAACAAGGCATGAAATCCACGAGTAGTAGGCCTAGCATAATCTGATAGAAGGCTCGAAGCCAATCACTAACCAACTACTCCAACACGAGCAAACTAAAAAGAACTATCAAAGAGGTCGCCCTAAGTGGTGGTCTGAACTACCTACCCAACTAAGGACAACTCAACCAGGAGCTTCTACTAGGCGAGGACTCTTATAGCCTGATCAAGAAATATTTTCTTTTAGCACATTACTCATTTAACCTCTCATTTTCCATACTCGAGCATGTAAAAAGGAGGGAGTTGAGCATAGTGATCCAAGGAGAACAGGGCCTCGGCCTCAGGTCCTGTCTCGGTACCCAAGTACCTACCAAGCCCTCGCAAGGCGACACTTAATCCTTTTCTAATACTCACTTTTATTTTCATTCCAACCTTCTTTTATTTTCTTTATTTTTCAGCTAGATGCCACCCCTAGGAAGACAAGGCATCGGCCCCGGATCTTGTCTCATCCCCAAGAACCTACCAGGCCTTCACAAGGCGATAAACAACAACTCAAGGATTTTTCTTTCTTCCCTTTTCAATTTTTATAGGGGTTAGAATCCCTTTTTACACACCTCCATATATTCATATATTGTCTTTTAGATCTTTAGTGTTTTGTCTCTTTCCATCATTATTTTAGTAGGCTTCTCTAACTGCCTCACAACTAACAGGAACTCCTAGAACAGCCGCCTAGCAGGTCCGCAGAACAGGGTCACTAGAACTCCCATCTAAAACAGGTCTTTCAATGCCTGACAATGCCTTGCAGGAGGCAATGACTACTCACACCTCCCCCAAACACACAAAACCTAAACTGGGACTTCATGCCTTAAGTGACGGTCCCCAACAAACAAAAGAAAGTAACCCTCACCCGCACATATATCATTAATTGCTTAAGGAAAAAGACTTGGAAAGGGAATGAAACCACCTGGAATGGCCACAAGAAGCTCCTTTGCAGCAATGCCTTCCTCCAGCCACTTCGTCAACCTGTATGGTGCAATCACTAAAACAACAAAGCATTAAACGTACTTGCACCAAATAGAGATAGGGCCCTCTTGGCCTAAAGAAATAGCACATTTCACTTCAAACGAACTGGCCCTCTTGGCCTAAAATGGATAGTTCTAATCCATGCAATATATGATCTCCTTGGCATATACAACACATCCTATCAAACTAATCAGGATACCAAGGATAGCATAAAATAGGAGGACTAGCCTCATGCTCCTCATGCGAGTATCTACACTCTTTTTAGGTCCACTAGCCCAAGCCTTTTTACTGATATCTTAGTAATAATGGCCATCTATTCTTGGGTACTATGAGCTAAATGAATGACATCATTAGGTTGATATATCTCATCCCCTTGGTCATCATTCAAACGGATCACTTGTCCCAACTTTCCAGCAACTCCTCCTACAGGGTGAATCATGGATTTATGATCATTCAACTCTTCTCTAATTGGACCATTATATATGTCAATGATACTATCCAAACTAGACAGAGCTTCAAGCCTAGACCCATCACATAGATGCATGTTAGGGTGGCGATCCCTATTTTCAAATATCGGATTATGGCCTTTAGTCGCATCCTCTTGGGAATCCATCAAAGCATGTCCACATGCAATTCTTGGCCCTTCATCTCACACACCAACAGTATTTTTAGGGCTTTTGGGCCTCCAAACCCATCTCATATTCCTTTTCATATTCTTAGACTGCCTCATCTGCCCACATTCCTCCAATGGACTCACAGTGGATTTATCACCATTACCAAATGGCCTCACATCCTTATGGCTTCTATTTAGTACAGGTGGACCTTGGGCATGTTGCATCTTCTTCATATGAGATGTCTTCCCTTTCCTTTGTCCACTCTGCAACTGCTTAGCCATAGAAACCATGCTTTTACTAAAAGGAATAGCATCTACTTGAAAGCATGATTCATCTATAAATTGGAAAGGTCTCTCAAGAGCCTTACTATGAGCACAACTAGAAGCACTCATAGAATGCTCATCTAAGCTTGTAGACCTAATGGTTCTATCAATTCCACCGTCACAACTACCTCTCATGGAAGTGTTGCAAGCCTTGATGGGACTTACTGGGCTTGGAATCTTTTTATCCCCAGGGGGTATATTATCCCTACTATTGCCATTTCCTGCTTGGAGATTTTGGCTACCAAGGTTCCTCTCATAGGCTGCCTTGGTAGCAACAAATGAGATGTCTCCTTGTAGAAATGGTTGAAAGCTAGGATGCACTTGTATTGAGCGGGGAAAACTCCAAAAGTTTTCCCAACATCTCTGAATATGTCCCTCATAATCAATGGCATGCATCTTTACTTCCATTAATGACTTAGGATTCCGCAATCCCACTTGGGTTTGCATGTTTATCTCTAAGCCACTCAAAAAGAGCTCACATAGCACATCACCTGGCAATGCAGTAGCTCTTCTTGGCCAAAGCCTCAGAATATCATCAAAGGCTCTAGCGTATTCTTTAACAAAAGGATAGGACTCTTGCCTAATTTGCATCAGCTGCGGCACCTTCTTCTCATATTCATCTAAAAATCGATCACTCAATTCCTCAAAGGATTTAATAGACCCCATTGGGAGGCTCCAATACCATTTTCTAGCCTCTCCCTTTAAGGCACTTGAGAATATGAGTATCCAATGAATATCATTGAAGCAACTTGCAAGGTAAGTTAGACTGTATTCTCGTAAATGCACCATCAGGTCCTCATTAACTAGCCCATGAAACACTGCAAGATCCCTATAAGGAGAATGGCATTTAGTCCTTTCCTTCAGGATCAGCACTGGGCATTCAAATCCTCGTAATCATAACCTAACTCTAGTGTCTTAGGGTCTCCAACCTCTTCCATTTCCACCTTTACTAGTGTAGGGAGGTTAATAGTATCCTTAATGTCCCTTTCTGCCAACTCATAAAGTGGTCTAGAGAGACCTATAGCTCTTAGCATGTCACTCCGATTCTTTCTTAGAGGATCTTCCATATCTTGCCCCTTTCTAGGCAGTTCCATGATGGCTTTAGCTAGGAGCTTCTGCCCCTCATCAAAAGCAAACTTATCCTTAGCACTTAGGACCTAGGCACCGTGTCTTTTAAGCAAAGGTTTTTCCTTTACATCTGGGGCTTCTAACATCCTTGTAATACTTAAAATTTTGGCATGATGCCCCACCACATGGGATGTTTCAGCCATAACTACACTCCACTGTGTGTCAAATTTTTCCCATGGCACTATAGCTTTTGCATAATCACTTGTTGATGCCATGACTGCCATAGCTTCCAACATACTTGTTCCATGCCCTCTAGGTTGATGGATGGTTATACATGATTTCTCTTGGGTAGAGACCACACCAAGGCAAACCTCGGCCCATGCCATCGCATTAGGGGATGGGGTAACCACTAACTGGTTACTCTTCTCGCCACCTAAAGTATCTTCCGTTAGAGGACTCATGCTCTACATAACTAACTACGTCCATTAGTAAGTTTTGTATAGGGAAAGCCAAGGTTTTCCATCCTTGAAGAAAATCGATGTTATGGTTAGCTAAGCATACTCCTAATGGAAATTATAAACTTAGGTCCCTTTACAACCTAGATTTAGAGACCGCCACTTATAGGCAGCTCTCGGCAAACGCACCACTGATGGGACCTAAAATTGGTCAGCACTGTCTATGGTATTAGTCGGACCTCATGCATATGATAGACAACCCCACCACACGGCCTCGCTAGCCAGGAGCGTCTAAGACT
Source organism: Lygodium microphyllum (assembly GCF_053477565.2). Classification (NCBI taxonomy): domain Eukaryota; kingdom Viridiplantae; phylum Streptophyta; class Polypodiopsida; order Schizaeales; family Lygodiaceae; genus Lygodium; species Lygodium microphyllum. The sequence goes on from NC_141162.1 coordinate 110,258,781, forward strand.
CACTTTGCACTAAATGCTTATGCCGATTTTGTGTTTGTATCCAATACGTAGTCCAACGTTCACCTTCCCTTCTCCTCAGAAGGAGATCCCATAACATATAGGCATAATGCCTCGTAATACACACATAGGGAAGCACCTCGCTGATTGTCGCGGCTCCACTGCGACTCTCCTACACCTCGGGGATTGGCCTCAAGATGCGTCACTAACACATATAACATTCGCACAAACTCGACTTTTTCATAATTCAACGTCCAGGAGATTTTTATTTGCCTCACAAAACTTTTCCCAATGGAAGCACCCATCTAACCCTACAGCTTGGGTTTCCTATCCTCTCAGCGTTGGTCAAAGTTTAACAATCAATTGCAATGCATTCCAGGAGATACTACGTGACATACTTGATGCAAGGTGTATCATAACTATGCACAACCATTTTATAATTATGAAACCAGCCATGTGAGGTGTAGAAAACATCCCTTTCATGAATTTTAACTAAGCGTTACGTATTGCGTTGCTTTAGGGACTAGCACACCAAAACTTCCCTACTACTAATCACCTATATTTAATTATAGAACGATCCTTAAATGCTATGCACAAAGAGGGAAATCAAAATTTGTATCTTTTCAGCAATTAGATCATCATACGAACTTCATTCTCCCCCTCACTGTTTAGGTATTGTTGCGTTGCATAGCTGTAAATGGTTGTTTTATATCATTTTTGTATGTAAAAAACAATAAATGCATACTAAAACACAAAGGACAAGGGAAAACTGAGACTTGACCTTACGCTTTAACCTCACCAGACATTCACGCACATAAATCTTATTTTTTCATATTTTTTGAGCATCAAAATCCCAATTTTCTCTATTTTTTACTATTTTTCCTATTTATTATTTATGAAAAATAGGTATTTTCTAATTTATTTGTATCGGTGATTTATTTTGACTGAAACTTAACATTTTCTCTGATCTTATCCCATTTCCACTCCTTTTTTCCAACTCAAAATCTAAAAACCCACTAATTTCCATTAAAAATGATATTTTACGGGTTTTAAAGAATTAATAACGACTCTAAATCATCACGGGTTCTGCATTTTTGTAGTTACAACCCTCAAGTATGATGCAAACAAGGTTCAAACAACAATTGATTGCATATGAACAATATTTGGACCATGAAACAACAAAAACAATCAAATTTCTTTGTTAAATTGGAGCATACCGCATGTCTTGCGTGTTGCGGGTTTTTTAATAATTATTCTAGGCAGCCCACAAACTGCGACCAGCAACCATTGTTCATTGCTGAACCTCTTTCCTTAGCCTTCTCTTCATGAAAGGGTTTTCAGCCTGTTTGGGGGTGCAAACGGACTCCGATTCGCGATGCAATTGGACGGCTGGCTCCGTGGAATCGAAATCTACAAAGCTGGGCCCCGTCACGCTCTTCTCGACTTCCAAATCCAGTAGCCACTTCATAACCCTGAACCTTAAGGGGATTAAATGGGGAATCAAACAACCTTGGAATCGACATCCGAGACTTGCGTTGGATTCCTGACGTTGTTTTGCATCTAGGGAAACTCCAGCTCAGCCATCCACCATCATTTGATTCTCCATGAAGATTACACTAGCCCTTTAGGGACTTTCCGCTTAAAATCATCCTAATTGCCACCCGCCACCTTCGACGAATTCTATTTTTTCCCTGATATTCGTAATTTTTGGCTATTTTTAAGCACTTCTCGACATCAGAAATCATCTGTCATTGGCGACCACGGGATAGGGCAACTCAGCCCGTCGAATCCCACGAATAGATCTACACAGAAACAACAAAAAGGAGCATCGAGCTGATATAAAATAGATACACAACAAAACACATCATAGCTCATATCCTACCCCCTGACAAAACCAAGGCATGAAATACACGAGGAGTAGGCCTACCATAATCTGATAGAAGGCCCGAAGCTAGTCACTAACCAACTGCTCCAACACGACCAAACTTAAAAGAACTATCAAATAGGTTGCCCTAGGTGGTGTTCTGAACTACCTACCTAACTAAGGATAAATCAACCAGGAGCTTCTACTAGGCAAGGACTCTTATAGCCTGATTAGGAAATATTCTTTTTAAGCATATTACTCTTTTAACCTCTCATTTTCCATACTCTGGCGTGTAAAAAGGAGGGAGCTCAGTGTAGTGACCCAAGGAGAACAAGGCCTCGGCCTCAGGTCGTGTCTCGGTACCCAAGAACCTTCCAACCCCTTGCAAGGCGACACTTAATCATTTTCTAACGCTCACTTTTATTTTTGCTCTACCCTTCTTTTGTTTTCTTTATTTTTCAGCTAGATGCCACCCCTAGGAAGACAAGCCATCGGCCCCGGATCTTGTCTCGTCCCCAAGAACCTACCAGGCCTTCGCAAGGCAATAAACAACAGCTCAAGGATTTTTCTTTCTTTCCTTTTCTATTTTTATAGGGGTTAGAACCCCTTTTTACACATCTCTGTTTATTCAATATTGTCTTTCAAATCTTTAGGGTTTTCTCTCTTTTCATCATTCTTTTAGTAGGCTTCTCTAACTGCCTCACAACTAACAGGAACTCCTAGAAGGGCCACCTAGCAGGTCCGCAGAACAGGGTCACTAGAACTTCCATCTAAAACAGGTCTTTCAATGCTTGACAATGACTTGCAAGAGGCAATGACTACTCACACCTCCCCCAGACATACAGAACTCAAACCTGGGACTTCATGCCTTAAGTGCCGGTCCCTAACAAACAAAAGAAAGTAACCCTCACCCGCACATATATCATTAATTGCTTAAGGAAAAAGACTCGAAAAGAGGATGAAACCACCTGGAATGGACACAAGAAGCTCCTTTGCAACAACGCCTCCCTCCAGCCACTTCGTCAACCTGTATGGTGCAATCACTAAAACAACAAAGCATTAAACGTACTTGCACCAAATGGAGATAGGGCCCTCTTGGCCTAAAGAAATAGCACATTTCACTTCAAATGAACTGGCCCTCTTGGCCTAAAATGGATAGTTCATTCTAATCCATGCAATATATGATCTCCTTGGCATATACAACACATCCTATCAAACTAATCAGGATACCAAGGATAGCATAAAATAGGAGGACTAGCCTCATGCTCCTCATTCGAGTCAGTTAAAAGCTTGATCTACGCTCTTTTTAGGTCCACTAGTCCCAGCCTTTTTACTGATATCTCACTAATAATGGCCATCTATTCTTGGGTACTATGAGCTAAATGAATGACATCATTAGGTTGATATATCTCATCCCCTTGGTCACCATTCAAACAGATCGCTTGTCCCAACTTTCCAGTAACTCCTCCTACACGGTGAATCATGGATTTATGATCATTCATCTCTTCTCTAATTGGACCATTATATATGTCAATGATACGATCCAAACTAGACAGAGCTTCAACCCTAGACCCATCACATAGATGCATGTCAAGGCGGCGGTCCCTATTTTTACATGTCGCATTATGGCCTTTAGTCGCATCCTCTTGGGAATCCATCAAAGCATGTCCACATGCAATTATTGGCCCTTCATCTCACACACCAACAGTATTTTTAGGGCTTTTGGGCCTCCAAACCCATCCCATATTCCTTTTCATATTCTTAGACTGCCTCATCTGCCCACATTCCTCCAATGGACTCACAATGGATTTATCACCATTACCAAATGGCCTCACAGCCTTATGGCTTCTATTTAGTACAGGTGGACCTTAGACATGTTGCATCTTCTTCATATGAGATGTCTTCCCTTTCCTTTCTCCACTCTGCAACTGCTTAGCCAAAGAAACCATGCTTTTACTAAAAGGAATAGCATCTACTTGAAAGCATGATTCATCTATAAATTGGAAAGGTCTCTCAAGAGCCTTACTAGGAGCACAACTAGAAGCACTCATAGAATGCTTATCTAAACTTGTAGACCTAATGGTTCTATCAATTCCACCGTCACAAAGACCTCTCATGGAAGTGCTGCAAGCATTGATGGGACTTACTGGGCTTGGAATCTTTTTATCCCCAGGGGGCATATTATCCCTACTATTGCCATTTTCTGCTTGGAGATTTTGGCTACCAAGGTTCCTCTCATAGGCTGCCTTGGTATCAACAAGTGAGCTATCTCCTTGTAGAAATGGTTGAAAGCTAGGATGCACTTGTATTGAGTAGGGAAAACTCCAAAAGTTCCCAACATCTTTGAATATGTCCCTCATAATCAATGGCATGCATCTTTGCTTCCCTTAATGACTTAGGATTCCACAATCCCACTTGGGTTTGCATGTTTATCTCTAAGCCACTCAAAAAGAGCTCACATAGCACATCACCTGGCAATGCAGTAGCTCTTCTTGGTCAAAGCCTCAGAATATCATCAAAGGCTCTAGTGTATTCTTTAACAGAAGGATAGGACTCTTACCGAATCTGCATCAGTTGCCCTAAAACGTGGGTCATAAGCGCCTTCTTCTCATATTCATCTAAAAATCGATCTCTCAGCTCCTCAAAGGATTTAATAGACCCCCTTGGGAGGCTCCAATACAATTTTCTAGCCTCTCCCTTTAGGGTACTTGAGAATACGAGCATCCAATAAATATCATTGAATCCACTTGCAAGGTAAGTTAGACTGTATTCTCGTAAATGCACCATCGGATCCTCATTAACCAGCCCATGAGACACTGGGAGATCCCTATAAGGAGGAGGGCATTTAGTCATTTCCTTCGCGATCATTTCTCGGCATTCAAATCCTCATAATCATAACCTAACACTAGTGTCTTAAGGTCTCCAACCTCTTCCATTTCCACCTTTACTAGTGTAGGGAGGTTAATATTATCCTTAATGTCCCTTTTTGCCAACTCATAAAGTGGTCTAGGGAGACCTATAGCTCCTAGCATGTCATTCCGATCCTTTCTTAGAGGATCTTCCATATCTTGCCCCTTCCTAGGCAGTTCCATGATGGCTTTATCTAGGAGCTTCTGCCCCTCATCAAAAGCAAACTTATCCTTAGCACTTAAGACTTGGGGACCGTGTCTTTTAAGCAAAGGTTTTTCCTCTACATCTAGGGCTTCTAACATCCTTGTGATACTTAAAATTTTGGCATGATGCCCCACCACATGGGATGTTTCAGCCATAACTGCACTCCCCTGTGTGTCGAATTTTTCCCATTGCACTGCAACTTTACCATAATCACTTGTTGATGCCATGACTGCCATAGCTTCCAACATACTTGTTCCATTCCCTCTAGGTTGATGGATGGTTATACATGATTTCTCTTGGGTAGAGACCACACCAAGGCAAACCTCGGCCCATGCCATCGCATTAGAGGATGGGGTAACCACTAACTGGTTACTCTTCTCATCACCTAAATTATCTTTTGTAGAGGACTCATGCTCTACATTACTGACTAAGTCCATCAGTACGTTTTGTATAGGGAAAGCCAAGGTTTTCCATCCTTGAACAAACCCCATTTTATGGTTAGCTTAGCATACTCCTAATGGAAATTATAAACGTAGGTCCATTTACAACCTAGATTTGGAGACCGCCACTTATAGGCAGCTCCTGGCAAACGCACCACTGATGGGACCTAAAATGGGCCGGCACTAGCTATGGCACAAGCCAGACCTCATGCATACGATATACAACCCCACCACACGGCCTTGCTGGCCAGGAGCGTCTAAGACTCACTTTGCACTAAATTCTTATGGCGATTTTGCATTTGTATCCAATATGTAGTCCAACGTTCACCTTCCCTTCTCCTTAGAGGGAGATCCCATAACATATAGGCATAATACCTCGTAATACACACATAGGGAAGTACCTCTCGGCTGATTGCCACGGCTCCACTGCGACTCTCCTACACCTCGGGGATTGGCCCCAAGATGCATCGCTAACATATATAACATTCACACAAACTCCACTCTTTCATAATTCAGTGTTCCAGGAGATTTTGATTTTCCTCACAAAACTTTCCCCAACGGAAGCACCCGTCGAACCCTACAATTTGGGTTTCCTATCCTCTCAGCGTTGGTCAAGGTTTATCAATCAATTGCAATGCATTCCAGGAGATACCACGTGATATTCTTGATGCAAGGTGTATGACAATTGTGCACAACCATTTTATAATTAAGAAACCAGCCATGTGAGGTCCGGAAAACATCCCTTTCATGAATTTTAACTAAGCGTTACGTACTGGGCTGCTTTAGGGACTAGCACCGGAACTTCTGTGCTACTAGTCACCTATATTTAATTATAGAATGATCCCTAAATGCTATGCACAAAGAGGGAAATTAGAATTTGTATCTTTTTAGCAATTAGATCGTCGCACAAACTTCATTCCCCCCCCCCCACCGTTTAGGTATTGCTGCGGTGCATAGGTGTAAATGGTTGTTTTGTATCATTTTTATATGTAAAAAACAATAAACACATACTATAACACAAAGGATGAGGCCAAACTAAGGCTTGACCTCATGCTTTAACCTCGCAAAACATTCACACACATCAATCTTATTTTTTCATATTTTTTAAGTGCAAAAATCCCAATTTTTTCTAATTTTTTGCTATTTTTCTTATTTATTATTCATAAAAAATAGGTATTTTCTACTTTATTTGTATTGACTTATTATTTTAACTAAATTTTAGCATTTTCTCTAATCTTTTCCCATTTCCACTCCTTTTTCCCAACTCAAACTTGAAAAAACCACTAATTTCCATTAAAAATGACATTTTACGAGTTTTAAAGAATTAATAACGTCTCTAAATCATCACGGATTCTGTGTTTCTATAGTTACAACCCTCAAACATGATGCAAACAAGGTTAAAACAAAAATTCATGGCATATGAACAACATTTGGACCATGAAACAACAAAAACAATCAAATTTCTTTGTAAAATTGGAGCATAACGCGTGTCTTGCGTGTTGCAGGTTTTTAAATAATTATTCTGGGCAACCCACAGACTGACCAGCAACCATTCTTTAGTGCTGAACCTCTTTCCTCAGCCTCCTCTTCATCTTGAAGCAATCCAATCACAACCGGACAAGCATCCTTCAGCCCCTCTTCTTCTTGATTTCTTGCACATGAATTGCCTCTATGCAGGAGAGAGAAGGAGGACAGAGAAAGACTAAAAATCAGAATTTCATTCTCTTCATCATACTGCACGTGGTTACCATCAAAATCTTTCCCTCTCTGCATGGATCATGGATCTTCCCTTCTCTCTCTACATGATTGAGTATCCAAGAGACACATACATCCCCAAAAAATGGGGCGTCAATCAAAAAACGCCCCTCCCTGCATCACGACATGTTTTTGCATATTTTCTTCATTTAGAGTTTCATTTTATTTCATTTCAAAAAAAAAAACTTTCACACTACTATGGAAGGGTTTTCAGCCTGTTTGGGGGTGCAAAAGGACTCCGATTCGTGATCCGATTGGACGGCTGGCTCCGTGGCATCGAAATCTACAAAGCTGGGGCCCGTCACGCTCTTCTCGACTTCCAGATCCAGATAGCCACTTGACAACCCCGAACCTTGCGAGGATTAAATGGGGGATCAACAACCTCGGAATTGAGATCCGAGACTTGCATTGGATTCCTGACGTCATTTTCCATCTAGGAAAACTCCAGCTCGGCCATCCGCCATCATTTGATTCTCCATGAAGATTAGCACTAGCGCTTTAGGGACTTGCCGCTTAAAATCGTCCTGATTGCCACTGCCGCCTTCGACAAAGTCTATTTTTCCCCTGATATTCGTAATTTTTGGCTATTTTAAAGCACTTCTCAGCATCAAAAATCATCTATCAAGTTACGTTCTGAATCTACCAAAACCTCATGTTCCTTCATTAGCCTTTGATCTTCAATCAGATTATTTATTGCCTCTCTAATTTTTTAACACAATTCCTTTTGAAATTCAACATGCAAACCCATATATTGAGCTTGCTTCCACCAGAGATGTTTAGAAAGTTAACAAATAAATCATACATAGTTGATAAACTAATTGCATTGTGTCCTCTCTTACCAATGGGTACTATGATGATGGGGAGCTTCTAGCAACTTGTGATGGTAGAAATACTTATAGACTTCTATTCCAAGTCTCTCTAACATAGTAAAAGATATCACAAGTATATACAAATGATCAACAATGTCCAATAACAATTTTACAGTTCACATTATCAAACTAGTATCAAAATGATTAAATAGTATATGCTCAATGAAAATTTTCAATACATCAATTCGTTTAGCTCATTGGGTTTAGAAAGATGATCTTCCATTATATTAACAAAGGAACAAGGTCTTTTATGCAATATATCATAAAAACATCTTTAAGAAGTAGAAACCATAAAATGTTTAAAAAAGCATTAGTTCAATCGTTATGAACCGTGCATGTAAGTATGGTACTAGTGTGTCAAGTTTGCCACTTCAACAAGCAAAGTTCTAGCACTTCATCAACATAGCCCATAGAGATCGGAATCATGCATGTAAGCATGGTGCTAGTATGTCAAGTTTTCCACTTCAAAAAGTAAAGTGTTGGCACTTCATCAACATGTCCCATAGAGATCGAAACATTCCCCTATCTCAACTTGAAGAAAACATATTGCTAGATTAGTTTAAGATTCATTGATGTTAGATCCACAACAAGCTCTTGTGCACTTGATCCATCTAAGGACTAGTGCTTGGAGCTCTCAAGAAGATGTTCAAGATAAGCTCTCAAGGATTGGATGTGATCAACGATAGTTGAGCCAAAGACATTATTAGTTTGAGTGGCTAGGGTGCACCCAACAAGTATCTTTATTAAAGTATAGGTACTCCAAAAAATCAAGGTTCCATGATGGGTTTAAATGCTTATGCTATTAGGTAAATCCTTGAAAGAATCTAGACATACTCAAGATATGATCACCAATAAGATCATGTACTTATTTGAATCTCTCCTTTAGCTCATACTCTTGAAGGAAAATCTATCACATGCATCAGATCTCTTTGTGATGATTCCATGATAATTAGTCAAGCAATTACCCCAAAAATAAAGCATTTGGGCTACTTTTGCATTAGCTAGTTAAGACTACAACTCTCTTCTTGTATGCCCTAGAACACCAAGTGATGGCGTTTGGAGGCTTCTTATGAGTTCTTTGTCACTAATAAGTGATTTCAAACATTGATTCATATTAATTTCCTTAGATGGACACCATCACTCTCTTTTCAAGAAATATTTTTCTCAAATTACAATTGACCTACTCTAGAAATTTTGTCTTAGTCAAAAATGGTCAACAAGATGGACAAAGGTTTTAGCCTACTCTATCTCACGTGGATCATCAAGTGATGGTGCTTGGGGCCAATAAAGTCTTTGAAAAAGACAAAAGGATCTTGTAAAGATGTCTTGGCTCAAAGAAAACCTATAGCTAGATCCCACAAGATTGTATGTCAACTTAAACTTATGAAATTTCCTAATCCAATATGGATTTAGTGATTCATCCTACGATCCATTTAAATGCTACAAAAAGCCACTACGTAAGATCAACGAGAGTTGATTGCCATTTATCTTGATCTAAAGTTGTAGTTGAATCTTCCTAAATCCAAAGTTCTAATTACGAAATAAATGGAAAGCCACATTGATGTAGACCAACACACCCCTCACTAGTTAAATGTTGACATGCCCCTCACTGTTCAATGCATCCCCTCACCCAACACTCACTAATTATTGCATATGTTGTGGGATGTTGTGGATGCTAGGATATTGCAAGAACAATTGATAAAGATCAAGTGAGCAAAGAGAGTGAGGTGGTGGAGTTTGGAAGACATGACAAAAATTATACTAGGCACACTTGTAGATGTTGCAGGATCCAAAGCGATTGCAAGAGGTGGAAGAGGAGCATTTCCAGAATGTGCCTGAATGTACCAATCACCTTCCACAACACTAATAACATGGACATGCAAGGCCAATCATGCCTACATGACATTAAAGTAGGCGATGGTGGTGGTCTCAAGAATCTCATCTACAAATATGATATCCCCATGGTGTTGGTCATGACCTGTGTGGACGAAAAGCCTGACCTAACACCACCAACCTAAAGTCATCCTATCTACAATCATTGCTAGATTTTTTGGGGGACCTTGTGAAAGCATGGCTTTCCTCACCTACTTTGCCTCAGCAAAATAATGTGAAAACAAAGACCTTGGACCCATAGGGTTTAAGGCGGCTCACCATTGTGCTAGTGAAGTAGTTCTGTGACTGATATCAGCTTATTTCTGTTAGAGTTTTATATCTTTAATGGTTTATGCCTTCATCACATGGCTCTTGCCATGCAGGCTTTGGTCCAGTCTCTAATACTCTCCAATTTACATTGGCTTCCTAAATTAACACAAATTGCATAAGAAAATTTCGAGACTATTACACTTTAGTTGCAATTTAACCAATCTACTTAAAGCCTTAAATTTTCACTATTTTTTTCACAAAAGCAACATCTTTTTCAAACATGGTTAAAATTCAAGATGCTTGAGCACCAAAAGTTTGGAGAAGAGGATACTTCTCCATAGAATAATACCATTTGGAAATAAGAGTGGCCTTTAAACAATTGGGAGTACCAAATGACCCACTATCCTTAATCTATAAAGATATTTACTACTCTAACATTCCCATTATTGCTCAAGATGTAGGCATATGGTTTTGAAAATCTAAGTTATTCAAAGGCAAGGTTAGAAGATTGAGCTCTTAAGGCATCAAAGATAACATCTTACACCTGGAGAACTCCTAAGAAAGGATCCTCATCAATATCCAAAATAGCCATATCCACAAGCCCACATTTACTAGATTGCTTACACGGGTGGAAGTTAAGGTTTGGCCTAAGAGGGGACAACAACAATAGAAGCATGAATGATCTGAATAAAAGTATGCTCAATTAGAAGGATGCCACCAAATCTTGAAGAGCTAGAAGTAGTAGGACGAGAAGTGGCATTGATAGAGTTTGTCATTGTCATAGCCTTCACCATCCCCATAATGATTGAAGGTTTAGGGTTTAGACCTACCAAGCACTGGCACACCCCTTTCTGGAAGTTCCTTCATTACTTAGCTACTTCTCTGTGGGTTAGATTCACAAGCACTGAGATCTTCCAAGCACAGGTGCACCATGTGGCCTACCCAAGTGTTGATATACCTCCTGCTCACACACACATGTTAAGAGTGTATAAACAATGGAACGAGTTACTTGGCAAGGCCAATAGGATGTGATTGTAATCTTTACCTCCTACCCTTGAGGTAGAATACCTCTTTTTTGAGATAATGCTATTTTCTTTTGTGGTGAAGCCTTGGGTCACAAACAAGGTCCAAAGCAATGGTTTGTCATTGGCACATTATGATGCTAGGTATGTTGAGGGTATGTATGAGACATGCCTTTAAAAGTTTTGTGGTCAAAGATGATGTGTGAGCCTTGCCTTGTGCCTCAAGGTAAAAAACCTATTTCCTCTAGGGCAAGCGTACACACTATGTAATATGCCTTTGAAGGAGAAAAATATACATGCCAAGTCAAGACTACCCGCAATGCTCTTGACTCTTGAGTCAAGTGTCCATGTGCTATGCAAGCACAGTTTTATCAAATAACTAGGGGGATCCTTCAAGTTGATTCTCACGGTAATGTGATATTAACTTGAGGAAACTATTACTAGCATCAATGTACAACCGAAAACAAAATTCATGATGCAAGTTGGAACCTAGTCGAAGTACAAGCTATCAAATCCTATCCTCATTGGTGTAGTCTATGGTAAGTAGTGAACACCGACCTTTGATGCTTGCATGAAAGACCTAGTGCATATTAATTCACATAATTTCAAAGTAATGAATTTCACCTTATAGCTATGATTTTGTAGAAAGAGGAGACCTACCAAGCATGAGCAAGCTCAAACTATGCCTAGCACAATGTTAAGTGCCTATTAGATGCAATCCAAGTCCAATAAGTATCATGGGAAGGATATGTAATGGATGATCCAAAACATATCTCCTTAAGAAAATACCTAAAATCTTCAAGATAGAACTTAAGGAATAAGGATTTTAAGCTCTCAATACCATAGCAAGCCTCATAAGTGGCTCCTAGACCTTCTAATGGTCATATGTAGTGGTTATTTTAATGGAATTATGAGTTCAAACACTCAAAGAGAACTCAAAGAACTTAGGCATGGGGTAAATTATTGGTTCAAATTTGAGTGGCTCCTATACCTTCTCATTATTGTAGGTAGTGCTTGTTTGAAGGGAATTATGAGTTCAAATACTCAAAGAGGAAATCATAGAAGATATTTCAAGGACCATGATAGATATTGAAAATCAATTTTGAGACAATCACTAGGTAGCATCTATATGCGGACTAGGTGTCTCAAACGAGAGATATGCAACCATTACCTAAAGCAAAATCCCCAGAGGAGAGAAATTTTAAATTAGGTTTACATTCAAGAAACCTAATTTAATTCCATTTGGAAATACATTATCCCAAATCTAGGAGTAAAGAGCAGATACTATTTAAGTTCTTCCAATCAATTTAGAAACCTCATATATAGAGTGACATGATGAGTCAATGGGTGGCGACATATAAGGAGGAAAAAGTAAGAAGGCACAAGGAGAGGGTAGTCTTTTGCAAACAATAGGTGAAATGTGTAATACCATCACATATCTAAAAGCATCATCAAAGGACCTTGATGCGGATTGGAAATTTGAGGAGATAAAGAGAATTGAAAGAGAATAGGCTTGGTAGGTCAAGATAGACTCTTCCTCATTTCGGCAAGGATGGCGTCCTCCTAAATGTAAGTGGACTACTTGTTAGTGTAGGTTATTGTGTTTGGTTTTGATAGGTATAAGAGAGTAAATGTGCTCTTCTCAATAAAAGTATAATGTGAAAATAGTCAATATTGCATCAAATCTCATTTGTGCATTCTATTCAAATGTGAGTTCTAGCTTGGTAGGCTAGGATATTTTCTTCCTAATTTTGGCTAGCACAACATCCTCCTAATTGTGGCCCAAATTCTTCTTACTTAGTTTAGGCTAGTGTGTTTGATTTTGGTTGGTATAGGAGAGTAAATCTGCTCTTTTTAATAAGAATCACAAGTTTGCTTGCTCCAAGTTTGCTCAATTGATAGTAATTCTCATTTGATCTATATGACAATCACAAGTCTTAGACGTGAGCTATGTTGTTGGACTTGTGAGCCTAGGGGACACACCTATAAGAAATCATCTATATAACATGCATTCAAAGGATATTTAAAAATACCATTTCTTTACATGTCATAAGGCCATAAAATGATCCCTTTTACTTTACTAAACTTACATGTTTTTTTCAAATTATAATATAAGAACCCCTTTTGTAAATATAATCATATAAATTTTACTAAATAAAATACCATTTCCTTTGAACTCACATGGTTAATTACATGCACTTTAAGGTGGACTCCATGAGCTTGTAAGTCAGTTTGTGTAGGTACCTAGGAAGCCTCATTTGGATACAGTCAAATGCATATTGAGATATATGAAGTCCACTTTGCATTATGGAGTTTTTATGAGATAAATAAGAAGGTACAATTGTTTGGATATAGAGATGCAGATTGGGCTAGTAGCAAGTCTAATCTACTAGCGGGTTCATGTTTTCCTTTAGTGGTGCAGCAATTACTTGAAGTAGCAAAAAGCTTATCAAAGAGTACAGAAGCTGAATATAGAGGTGCTACTATGGTAGCATGTGAGGTGATACAACTATAAAAGTTATTGGGTGGTTTGGATGTCCATGGAGATGGTTCAATTGTCATTCACTATGATAACATGAGCAGTATATAGCTAGTTAGGAACCTAGTGTTCCATGCTTGGATAGCACACATTGAGGTGCATTACCATTTTGTGAGAGAGAAGATACTTGCAAGAGACATTGAATTTTGGTATATGTTAGCACATAGGATTAGATAGCTGACATAGCTGACATTTGCACAATAGCATTGGGTGTAGAGAAGCTTCAAAAATTTCACGCTTGAGAGGGAGTGTTGAGATGGCAAGCTCAACACATGTTGATATTGATGATGTATTGCCTAGTTAGAAGGGTCCACACATCTAAAATTAGCACGTTAGTGGTCATTATGAGTCTCGCATGGCCACTAACTTATCACT